>NW_027287095.1:14837854-15192854 GCF_022747635.1 Hetaerina americana
TGAGAGAATGGAGAGGAGGGTACATAATTACTTATGGGATGATTAGTTAGGGTTCAGTGAGGGGAAAGGCACACATGATGCTCTAGCAGTAATGAGGTTGCTAATTGGCTGGAACATGGCACACAATCAGAATGTGTTTGTTTCTTAGGTTTCAAAAATACATTTGAGAGAGTAAATTGGTTAGAATTAATGAATGTATTGAAGAAAATAGGACTACATTGGAGGGATAGGAGACTTATTCAAAACCTGTACATGGATCAGAATGCTCAGGTGTGAGTGGTTAATTCAGAGTCAGGTTGGGTAGTTTTAGGCAGAGAAGTGAGACAAACTTTGCTCACTATCAATATAGTTCTTTTCAATATTTGTTATGGTAATGGTGAGAGGGGGATGGCAGGAACTGGAGACAGAAGTGAAAGTTGGTGGTGAATTAATAAAATCAGATTTCCAGAGGATCAAGCTTTAATTGACAAGTCAGCCAAGGGGTTGCAAACATTGCTGAATGCATTGGAAAATCAATGACAGATATGAGATAAAAATCAATGTAAACAAAACAAAGGTTTGGAGGTTTTTGTGAAAGAGGAAGGCTAACATAAAATTAAAATGGGAGGGCAAAAATGATGGCTGTTTGGACACCTTGGATCTTGGAAACATTTTGGACCATGATGTTGTAGTAGGGTTGAACAACGACAGATTTGAATTCTATGGTCTCGGGCTCAACTTTGTGGAGGTTCATGTTCGTTTAAATGAAAATACTTTGTAACTTCCACACAATTTTCATCCGTACTACCGGTTTCAACGCTTCGGCATCGCTTTCGGCTTCGGCGGCGGCAGGTACCTGATGATGACGCCGAAGCGTTGAAACCGGTAGGACGAATAAAAATTGTGTGAAAGTTTCAAAGTATTTTCATTTAAACGAACGACTGATTTGTTATGACAAAAGGTTCATATTTAATTGTAAAATTAAATATATGTGTTTTTGGTCTTAAATGAATTGGACTCATTAAATAATTCACCCATTACAGTATCCACATCTGTTCTATGTTGCCATTATATCAATATATGTAACTCTATGAAACTTACCAAACTTGCAGGGTTTCCGAACTGGCTATCTGTATCGGCGACCTCTGGTGAAGAGTGAGCCCCCTCGACCTCGGAATGATGTTGAAGTCCCACCCGCAGTTTCATCACTTGGTTACCTCTTGGAGGAAGAGGAAATGTATAAAATGGGGTGAGTCCGTGGGCCTGGGTCTTTCTCTTTTCTTTATGTCAATTCTTGAGGATTTATGTCCATGGTAATAATCTGTTTTCTTAATTGCAGCCACTTAAAGAAGTTCATGGATGGTCGCAAGACTCAAGACAGAACCCGCTGGCTGAACTCTCCGAATGTGTACCAAAAGGTGGAGGTCCTAGAGACGGGCACTCCTGACCCGAAGATCATCACCAAGGTAGAGATGATCAAATTTGAAAACAAAGAGGAGAGCCGAAAGTAGCGTGGGGGATGTATTATTGCATTGAGTTTTACCCGCATAAGGTGGCTGATATTTTTAATACTCCAAGTCCGGCCAATATGTTATGTCATGAGTATGTTTACTGTCACACAAACACACACATATACATATTCAAATATCACCAAGTATTTTTGTCCTTTAGAATATAATCAATGTATAAAATCTTGTCTGTATGTGTGCCATCAACAATGGGCTGTTCTGTGGTGGTTTATTTTTGACCTCTGTTTCCGAGAAACGCATTTAGGTGAAGATTATAAATACATTCAATTCTCAATGTTGCTAAAAAAATACCCAGTTTATCTTTTGGCGTAGAAAATTGCATCACTGTCATACTTCTAGCTGGAAAGAGTTGATAGGAGTGCGTTTCACTTTGCACTTGTGATATTCAAAGAGATTGTAATTATTGTTAAAAATTGTATTTAAATGCATTTATTTCAAATACCCTTCCTTAATCATCATGGATTATTGAATGTGGTTGAATGATATTCCTGCACTATTTTTTGTTAGGCATTTCATTATTATATGCTCAGTTGACTAGGTTTATTCAAAATGATAAGTAGAGCATTTTAATACTTGAGCTCTGATGGAGTTCTTCAAAGGCACAGTGACAGTATTTAATATATATAATGCACCATCCTATTCCAGTAAAATTTAAAGTGTAAAAGTGTCCTGTATATTTAATACTGATTTTTTTTGTTTGCTGTTTAATTTTCGCATGGTCTATAGTGTTGCACTCAATAAGCTCCTCAGTTTCATTCAATAACATTTGGTTTGCTTTGTAACTGCACTGATTTGATATTAGTTTTCAGTAGTTTGTAGTTTTGACTTATGTTTTCCTTAAAATACTCACTTTGTTTTACATAATTTAAATGTATGATTATCTGCACAAGAACATTTTGTTCCGTCAAGTTTCCAACTATATGTTTGTTAAAAATATGAGGAAAATATTGTTAATTTTGCTAGTCATATAGATACTGCTTTATTTCTCGGTTTTTATTATTAGTGCCATATATAGAGCAATTTAATTGAAATATTGGCAGTTCCATTGTCAGTTGTTTTTACATTAATGGAGTCATAATCAAACAATGGTGTATTTAGGGAGGTAACTCACTTCAGAATGTGTAGGAGTTGTTTTTTTGTGAATTTCTGTAGTGTCAATTGTCTGCAATAAAATATTTGTAGAATGGTTTTCTTACTGGAACCCTTGTAAATTGTCTCCTGACTTATAGCTATATATGCAATTGGTGGAGCAAATAATTGTTTGCCTTTGTATGTGCTACACTACTATGCTGAAAAAAAGTTTTAATGAGCTATAATGGGGCTACACCTGTCTATATATATGCTATAAATGAGTATTGTGAAATGTTAGTCTTCCTTTATTTACTCACATATGTTACATGAAAATAAAAAGCCCCATTGATCTTCAGTGTTGTGTGGAGTGTCATAACCATTAACTTGCATTCGGTGTGACATTTGTTTGAAGAATAAAACTCATTTTACTTTCTACTTAGCTTTCAATAAACATTCACCCTCCCTTCAATCCTGTTGGCCTGTTTTTTTTACACGTCCTCTTTTTGTTTGATTTTTTAGTGGGTGGATGCGAATGCAGACGAGGTAATTGGATTTCCGCTGCAGGAGCTTCTCCCGTCAGGGTCTAAGTGTCCTGTGTTTTCTTTTGTTTTTTAATTTTCTTTTTTACTTACCTTATTCTTTCATTAATTTCTTCCATGGGGGTCATTTATTTAGTTTTTCATTGCAATTTTGAGCATGCAGGATTTTATTTTGCATGGGAACATAAATTTTTCCTTTTACCTTCCTTTGACCAATTAAAAAAAAAAAAGAAATTCTAATTGCTTCTTATCTGTAATTTCTTACGTGTAACTATTCAATAGTGTTGGATAGTTTTATTATTTGGGATTAAATAGATTTTTATAAGTTTTTATGATCAATTGTCAAAGCAAAAATTGCTTACCCCGTATTAAGTAATAATTTCAAATACATTATAGAACTGTTTCCCATGAGACTTACCACATTTTCTCTTTATAAGACCTTGTAAATTCTGTGTATTTTGAGAGACCTTTGTTAATGCTAGGTCATTATTTCCAAGTGCTACAACATTCAGTTTTTACCTTTACTATTTCGCTTTAAATGTTGCATATTGCCAATGATGGAATCAATTTTATTTTTCTTTGCAAATTTAATTTTTTAAATCAAAAAAAAAATCCCCCCATTTTTTCAAAACTTGAAGAATTTTCTTAAGCATGCATTTCCTTCTTCACATCCGTTACTTGAATTATTTTTTTTTTAATTCCTGCGATAGGCAGACAAGCCTGCTGATCATTCATTTTTATAAGGCGAGCCTGTTTTTAATGATATGATGGGTGCCTTTTATTTGGCAGTGATGAAACCCTAGTGTCAGACAAAACCAGGACTTAAGGGACCACCTCGTGCAAGTTTTTAATTGGCATCAAAAGGGCTGCCTTCTGTAATCTTGAGTAAGGTGTGATCCAACAGAAAAAAATACTTTTGAAGTTAGTTATGCTATTGTTAAACAGGCACGTGATTGATCGGCAGATTTGGTTTTTGCCAAGAGTTGTGGGAGGTGTGTACAATTGAGGTCCCTAATGCACTGGTTTTGTCCTTCACAGTGGGTTGCTGAAGGTTCACCGACTCATAGCACACCCGTGAAGATTGATAGTGCTTTGCAGTTTGTTCCTAAGAACACAGATCCTAGAGAGTTCAAGAAATTGCAGCAACAGGTAAGCTCTTTCTTTAATTGTTCCTTGGCATTTCTCAACGGAAACAGAAGACTACCCAAGAGAATCAAATTGTAACTTTTCAATTTCCATTTTACATGCCCCCATGCAATTTTTCCTTTGCTGATGGTGGAATTGGTCACTGTAGTGGCTGCTCATAATTGTTCCCTAGACTAATTTTAACCATGGAGGCATTCCCATTTCTCCTCATCAAATGTGGCCTACTTCATGTTTGCTGAGTTTTAAGTTCATTTTAAAGTGTTTTCCATGGGCTGTTATGTAATAACATTGTAAACAATAGTAAGCTGACTTCTATTGCAAGGTTACACCTGTTTCTGAGAGACTTCATAGGGATGATAATAAAAACTGTGGTACTAAGATTATTGCAAGAGAAAAAGGTGGGTGATCGTAACCATTCGGTAATTTGCCTTCCTGTGCCTCCAGGCATATCTGCAGAAGTAAGAAAAATGCAAATACATATCCACATTTCAAGATTGACAATGATGGAGTTAATTTCTGCTGAGAGGTTTAGCACTTCATTGGAAATATTTGTGTAATAAGTGAAGAGCTTGCATAAATGAAATGCAATGTTATTTATCCTTAAGTATGCTTGGGCAGTGTATTTGGAAGCAAAATTATTCCGCCCAAGGCCATGCCCCTTGCCATCCTCATTGAGTTGGCCCTTATTTCATTTCCTCTGTCTCTAATACTGTAACACATTCAAGTTATTTTCCTCTCAGAAGTTTGTCGAGCAGTAAACCATGCTGAATAACCAAGGCATCCTGTTCATTGTAGGATTAAATAATAATTTCCAGTATAAAACTTTTTCATCAATTTCATCTTCCCTGCCCCTGCCAGTACCCATTAATTTCACTGGAAAGGTATATCTAACCAATGCAAAACAATTCCTGGAGAATAATTTGTGCATAGCCTTATAATGTATTAATATTTATGATTCAATGTGGAATTTTTCATAATAATAACAACAGCATAAAGTTGGCAGTGATAACTTAATAAATTCTTTTTTATGCCACTGGATGAAACAACTTAATGCTAGGACTATCAGGAAATAGATTCCTGGTTTTTTGGCGCAGATGAATTTACAGATCAGCTGACTGGCACTTATAATGATATTGGCTGTTTGATTGACACATCTTATAAAAGAGTGACAGTATTCACATTTAATTTTATGAACAAACCCATAAATGATGGCGATTATTTTTACTTTTGAAGTGAAAGATTTAAAAGAAATGGAATATATATGAAAAGCCTATTTGCCTTGTGCATATTATTAACTAATATAAGCTCAATCCTCTGAATATGTGACATATAATACCATTGTTAAATCCCTTATTATAGTTTAAAATGAAAAATAGGCTTGCCACAATTTCAGAGTGTAAAATCATTCGCTGTGACCGGGTTTCAAATCTGGATCCCTCTATGTCCAAACAAGTGCTTTAGTCAGTTAAGCTATCAAAGTGTTTAAACTCTAAAATATTTTTGGGTTGAAATGCATATTAGCGGATGACTCTTAAAAGTTACTGTTGTGGCATCTCCTGCAGTTTCTTAGGAATTTGAAAAATAGACTTGTTTGAGTTGCAAATATATTTTGGTTGAAAATGAAACATATAATAACGCTATTCAAAATTATCATGTGTAATGAATGAAAATGGTAGTCTTATCACAAAAAAAGCATAAATTGCATCCATTATGCATTGAAGCAAGTGAAACTGACAGTCATTGAGGTAATGCCGATGGACCTGCTAATATAATTATCTTTGAAAAAACTGGTACAGAAACATGTCAGCTGAAATTGGTACTTTTTATTATGCCAAAATGAGTGTACATCTCACATATTCTTGACATTATTTTTGTTAAAATGAGTGTAGGGAATTTTGATGCGGCAATTCAGGGGGATGTGTCTTGGATAAAATTATACTCCAGCATGAGTGGGTTAAGTGGATCTCAAGTGCTTGTAATTTGGAAGCATTTTGAGTTTAGAGGAAACGGGTTGTCTGCAGTTCAATTTAAGTGTGTATGTTAATTTTTATCCTTGTGGAAAGGGTAATTGCAACAGAGAATGTTGGTTGCCTCTGCATATTTTGTCAAAGAATAGTTAAGAGAAATATGGAAAAATCTACCCATTGGGTTATTGGTGCTCCACTCTCACCTTGTGGAAAAATATACAAGCTAAATGTTCTGACCAAAGTGTCCTCCTTTCTATGGGCCTTCCTTTGTAATCATGTTAGCCTTTTGTTTTGGGAACAATTCTATTGCAAAGGATTCTTCCAGATTTGGAATATTCCGCGAGTGTGATCATATTCGGGCCTCAGGGAGATGGTTGGATGGGATTGTTTTGAATTGCATTAATCCCCAAAGGCACAGCCACAGATGTTAAGTCTCTCTCTCTCTTTGCATTCAGTCACCAAGGAGGTAGTATTTGTGAGAATTATGGCTTTAAGGAAGCCTATACTATGGTACTATGAACTCGAGGTAGGGCATTTCCTTAGAACCAAAGTAAGTGTGTTCCGTACATGAGATTGCCAGGATGATGACGTGGAGAGTGGAGGAGAAGGCTGATTGAGAGTTTGGCATGAGTTGACTCATTGGAGGGATTGATAGTTTTGGGTGTTAATCTCCACCGACTCGAGAGAACATTGATTTAATTGTTTCTTTTTTGATATTTAACCACCAAGTATATAATATTGTATTTTATAGGACATGTAATTTTACCTTTTGTTTATGGATAGCTAGAAACCTAATTTAAGAAGCCATGATTATAAACATCCATTATTATTTGGTGGTTTTCATTCATTGGATGTATGAATTTACGAAAACCCATGAATGAGTAAAGAAACTTTGTATTAAACCTGATAATGAAGAATATGAATTTATTTGCTATCGTTATAAACTGTAATCAAAGCAATCAGCAGTCGATGTATTGTTTCTATATAATTTAAATTTACATCAAAATTTGGTGAAATTATATTTACATTATGCTCAAAATGTCCAGAATATCATAAAAAATTTATTTGTATCAAAAAATGGTTATTATTATTTTTTAAAGTTTCTTATTAAACAGACAGAAGTTAGTGCAATATTGTGAATGGTGGCGAGTTTTAATTTCATGATATGACTCATGCATTTCAAGAGCTAATATTACTATTAAGTTTGGATGCAATGGATTGGTACGTTACCTTTTGTTTACTAAATGGTAATTTTGCAACGAAATCTGCATTGAACCATCAGCATATGTTCGTCCTGAATTTTACTGTTCAGTGATAGTATACAAAGAATTAAATCAGTGTCATCTGGCTGTCTACAATTTGTTTGCCATTGCTGAATGAACGTCATTTATTTTCAATTGTCGTGTAATGATATTGTGTTGAAATTGACACCCAAAAACATTTGGCATCTTTTCGTGATTTGGTGGAGATCCTCATTTTGTTCAAAGATAGTGGAAATAGAACTTAAACATACGTCGGAATAATGTAAAAGTATTTCTTAGAAGGGAAATTGGTGTGTCTAGAAACAAGCTAGAATAACTCTTGTTAATTGTATGTTGTTTTTTAATCATTTTAATGTTGTTGAAGAGATTAGAATTGTTAATTTTTGTCAGATATGCAAGTTAGTTGTCTGATTGATGTTAAAACCTTGCATGTTGTTTTCTGAGGAAGCAACTACAGCCTCACAATCAGTATTCCAGTTAAGATCATTTGATCACAGTTTACCATTTATTGCGTATAGTATCTAATCATGAATTGGTAAATAACTGCAAGACATTCATGTCTGTGTCTACAGAAAGAACACGTTTTAAGAATGTAATAGTTGTCACATACATGATAGAAGCAACACTCCCTTGTTATATGGTCATAATGCAATGAATTTATTTATTTATAACCTGCAATGTGTGTGTTAAGGAGTTTATAACTGCCAAGCTTCATAAATCGGCAGTGCTATTAAGATGTTATCTGAAAAAAGTATTAATTTATTGCATAAATACTGCTTTTTGCTAGAAGAAAAAGAGATACATATTCGTGAGGTTTCTGATCATGACATCTAAATTCATGAGTATGTTTGAAGTGTTCATGAACTCTGGCACATCCTTGCTTTAACAGAGGACGAATTTTAAGTGTGTGATGTTGCAGCACAGCCCTATATTGAATACTAACTCTGCCTCAAGTTCACCATAATTGAATTGAAATATCACAAATTATTTGTAAAGCATTAGAATATTTTAACAGTAGCAAGTCATTAGCAGGATAATAGTCTAAAGGGCAACATATAGATTTGGAACATATATAACCTTAGGTTAATAGTTCAGTATGAGAGTACTTAATCTATTGGAAAAAAAATTATGCAAAAATCATGATTTCATTTGGTAAATCTATATTTGTGAAGCTTTTAATTGTAATAACACTTCATAAAGTCGAATATGTCACTAGATTAGCTTAATAGTACATCGTTGGTAACTGAGAATATGCTGACTTTAAAATGATTTCATTGTCAATGAAAGCATGAGCTAGCTTCTTCGATACTTTTAATATTAATTTCTGTAGACAGCTGTAGAATATTACCATATTACATGGCCCACGAGAGGCACTGTGATCTTTCATGTTAGAAGTGATGAGAAATTCTTGAATTAGACCAAACAGGATCATAGTATTGTAATGTTTATACTTAATATGAAGAAAATGGAACTGTTGGATTGAAAAGTTGGCTGCCACCTCATCAGAGTTCACTATTTGTCCTATCTCAAAACACATCCTTAAACTCAAGTTTATGGCATATTTTTGGTACACCATAACTAAGCTTTATTTTTCGATTGGCAGTTTTTGTGCTATTGTAGTTGTGCTATGCATGCAAAGAGCATTTCTCTATGTGAATCTCTTGCACCAGGACTTCCCAGAAAAATTGGCAATAGACATCACAGTCACTAATTTCCAGATTCCAATGAGATACCCTTTGCATTTGACATGTCACCAAATAGAACAGTGGACGTTAAAGGTGCTAAGTCAGCAATGATGAAGTCTTCTGGTAATGAAAAGACATGTTATGCTCTTGTGTGTTGCGCTGATGGTTCAAAACTCCTGCTTTGTTAACATTTAAATGAAAAAGGCTGCCTAAATGTACAATGCCCCAGGGAAATTATGTTCATGTTAATCCCAAACAATGGATGGAGAGGATATGAAGCTGTGGCCCAGGTGGTCCTCTAAAGATATTGTCTTTGTTAGTGTTCGATCTGTTCAAGGTCCTGAAAATGGAGGTAGCGAAAACCCTTGCCACTAAATGGAAGACATATTTTGCTGTGATTCCTGTTGAATTAATTTCTCAATATCAGTCCCTGGGCATTTCAGTCGATAAACCATTCAAGGGATCTATGCAAAAGCAGATGGAGTAGATCGAGGCACCAGCTTATGACATTATAGGACAGGAAAAATGAAAAGGCTGTCAATTTCTAGTGTTTGTGAGTACATAAAAGAAAAAGTCCCGGTGGCAAGTTAAAAGCAAGACTGTTGTGAAGTCTTTCTAAATATTTGGAATTAAAAATGTGCTCTATGGAAGTGAAGATGGCATATTGTGTGAGGAAAGGAGCTACTCCTTGGGATATGACTGCATATACGATTTCAGCCACAGTGATGATGAATTTTTGGGATTCTGCAATGAATTAGCATTTATATAGTTGCATTTTGATGTAAAAATTCCATTTTCTTCATATTGTGTTTACATAAAAATACTTAGATCCTTCTCAGTCTGATCCAAGAATTATTCATTAATTCTGACCTGAAAAATCACAGTGCAATGTTGCTGTGTCTTATGGGCCACAAGTATAGTGATATTCTATAGCTGGTCACACACGGCAATATGTAAAATATTTAAGAAACTAGCTAGTGTTCCCAGATTAAGAAATTAAAAACAAATAAAATCTTACATGGTTTACTAATAGATTTAGTTTGCAACAAAAAGTTCACCAACAAAAATAAACATATCTAACACAACACCTTAATTTTAAAAAAATGTATCCAGTTGGGAATTGTGGAAAGATGCTGTGAATCCTATAAACTTAAAAAAATCTTCAAGAGTATTGCCTAACAAATGTCTAAAAACTTTACTGTGAATACATTGAGTTAAATTAAACACATGCAAAGTATCAACTAGCATTACAATAGTGTGTGTTCAGAAATGGATATGCATTTATGCTAAATAGAATGAGAGTTAAACAATGAGCAATGCTTGAAATGTGCTGTGGGCAATGTGCGAGGCAACATCGTCATTGAAAATTTATGCCCTTAGCCAAATTTTGCTACATCATCATTCGCATTAAGCAGTCTTCATGTGTGTATTGTGATGACGCACTTCATTATAAATGAGCATAACAGTTCATATTTTGAGAGTAAATTTGTATGAGCCAAAGTAGAGGCAGAAATGGAATGTGAAAGAAGTTCGTTTGTGTCTTGAAAAATTTGTAAGTTGAACATAATTTAAGGTACCACCATGTAACTAAATTAGTTTCTTCGATTGTGTATTTAGTGTGTCAAATCTAGAACATAAATGGAAGTTAACATGCTTCCCTATACTTTCAGTTGTTTTAAATTGTTAATATTAAATGTTTAAGAAGTTTTTGATTTTAACAAAGATTCATTCATTCCTAGATTAAAGACAATCGCAGAGCTGATAAGATAACCTCAGGCCCTCAGTCCCACATTTTGGAGGGAGTGTCGTGGGAGGAAGCCAAAAAGCTTCAGGTAAGTGATACACCGAATTATTTAACTAATTGACTACCCAGAGGGCAAAATCGTGGTGATCTCAGGTAAAAAGACTGAATATATGAGTGAAGGTGGTGAGCCCATGCGAAGCTCGAAAGCCTGGGCATTTGGATAAAGCTCATAAATCTGAGCTCAGGTAAAATGTGAATAATGCATTGGAATTTAATTTGTGCGAAGGAGTATTAATAATTTATTCTGGACATTAATTGATCCTCGGCAAAAATAAAATCATAGTAAGTTTCGAGTGGCTCGGAAAGGTTTTTTGTTTATCCCCCAACATGCAGTAAATTGGCACAAAATTTGGCATAGTATCGCTGAACTACAGACTAAAGAAGTGATAATATTGGGAAATTTTTTATGTTGGAAATCTACTATTTTCATAATATGCTAAGAGTGAGAAACCTTATTAAGAATTAAGTAACCTTTGTACTTCTTGATGATCTCTAATCCTTTTAATTTTATATGGTTAATTTTCATCCAGTACCTATCACATTGATTCTGCAATGTGTTGAGCAATGATTATAACCCCTTGGCTGACTAGCCAACTAATGCTTGATCATTTACAAATAGTAGTAGTGATTTGTAGAGTTCCCCACCTACTTTCACCCTAGCCCTTCTCATGCTTCCCTTACCATTTACTTCCGAATGTTTATCAAAAAGAACAGGTGTAAGTCCCTGTCACACATCCTGCCTTGGACTTCTCATGTATAGAGGCATTAGTTGCATGCAATTATTTTTCACATTATATTTTAATTATCTAATATGTTCAAAAAATCCTTAGATGTAGTCTTTGCGGTTCATGTTTTCATTTTCATTCAATTTCCATTCCTTGGAAAGTTTTAATGTTGAATATTTCAAAGCATTCATGGTTTTCACTTTTACCTTAACCCTCATAACAACTCTCTCTCTTTTTCCATTGGCAAACTTAAGTAAAGGTGGAGTCATCATATTGCCCTTTTAGGTAGCAACCTTGAGGACATTTTTTTATCCTTTCACCTTCAAGTTCTAAATCAGAATAGCTTCGTATAATGAAGCTATTTGCAAAATTTCAGATATCATGGCTTGATTTTTTAGATCGTTTCTTTTGTTTTGCATCCCTGGTTTTTACTCCTGTCAAATAATTTATTTATTTAAAGTCCACCTGGTGTAACAATAAATGGACCGACATTTTGCAATCACAAATTTGCAATCCATAAAGAGTGGAATGGTGGGAAGTGCACCTGGGTGGGGATGGAAGGTGAGGTCATTAGCCACCCCAGCATCACCAAAGCCAATGTAGGACAATTCTAGCTGCCGACTTCATGTCGCTCTCTTGATAAATGTGTTTCTATTATTTTTTTTTTGATAACACAGAAAATTTGTTTTTCTACATTAACATGGGCCATCATCACTTCATTTTCTCTCATTTTTTACTTGGCGATCATCCCAATAATGCTGAAATAATTACCAAGAATTGTATTTTTTCTATGTCGGAAGTCTAATTTTTCCATTTTTTAACATTGAATATTAAAAAACGAGGGTTGTTTAGCCATTATGAAAATGTAACACTGCATGTTTTTAATGTTCTACCTTTTGGTCTTATATTAAATCGTTTTGATGCTTTAATCACTTAGCAACCACAAGTGCTCTTTTTCCAAATTGCTGTCCCTTTCACAAAAATGAGGAGTGTCGTATACCAGAAATAAAGTTTTTCTTACCTTTCTAGATTTTCTGCTCATTGTTTTGATTCATTTCATGTGTGTTAATGCTCCGAATTGCAGGATGCAAACATCACAGTGACAGGGGACCAGGTTATTCTCGTTGGGGCAGCGTCCAAAGGAATCATCCAGAGGGACTTTCAGCATAATGCTATGGTTTACAAAGCTCCATATTCCAAAAATCCATTTGATGCCATAACAGATGAGGAATTGGCAGAGTATAAGAAAATTGTTGAGAAGAAATCAAAAGGAGGAACTGATGGTAATGCAGTAATACTGTGCCTTAATTTTTTATGATTTAGAGATAATCTTTGCAGTTTTTGTACATAATAGTTGTAATTCAATTTGCTAAATGTTTTTTTGTCGTGTCACTATTGTGGTTTCCTTTGTGCATTCTCAAGTGTATCCTGAGTGAGATAGCTGACATAGTTGGTCTCTTGTTTGGAGAGCATGTGGACTTACTTCATGGTAAAAATCTAGGGCATGCATTTGTGCCACTCGATGTCATTGTAGTTAATGACTTATCTTTGAAGCGAAATAATTTTGGGAGAATGGAGAACTTTTGAGTGGTTAACAGAAGTTACTTTGAGAGGAGATAATTTCTCAGTTTGGTAGCTAACAGTCTGGTGTGCAGTTACTTCAGAGTAAACATGAGTCATAGTGGTGTAAAATGCAGAAGTGAAATGCTAATATTCAACTAAAGATAAATGTTTTGGTCTTTGTGTCTGTCCCTGAAATTTTAACTAGTTTTTTTGTGAAATAATGATTAATATATCCAGCAATAGCAATAATGGTGAGCTCATTCATACAGCATGCACACAAAGAGTAGAGGGTAGGAAATGACGTGAGAGACTCCTTAATGCTTCATGAAATCTTGCAATTTGATGGGTTTCCCATGAGAATTTCAACGCATCCATTTCTTAATGAACGTCACGCGTTAGAATTCAGGAGGGTCCACTGTAATTAATTCTAAATCCCACGGGTGAACTTTTGACTTGTGCAAATATGATCAACATGACTAATGTAGTGCCCGATCTACAATCACGGAGGTAAATTGTCCAGCTGGTAGAGATGACTGCAAGAGTTTTCAAAATACTGTTTCAAAAATAAATTCTTAATTAACTGCCTGAGGCACCTATTTATAAGAAGGGCGGCAAACTATTTTGTGGATTCCTCATTCGTGAAAGGAGGTTCTTTGATGGGTCATGATCTCGGTAACTATATCGAAAACCTGATGGAATACTATTTAATAAATAGCAATTACCATTTCCAAAATATGTTCTCACACTTTCGATTGCAAAATCAGATCTCTTCAAAGGACTGAAGGTGTCTAACTATATAAGTATATCAATTATTTTTAATAACTTCCTGCCGTAGCTTTTCCTAGTATTCCAATATTGTTTTTTGTAACTCATGTGCTAAGCATTTCCCATCGCAAATCTTTTGCTGCTGTAGGGTAAGAGTGACTCAATAACATCTTTCCGTTGCGAATACAAACAGAATACTGCTCCAGAAAATCTGTCTGGTGGTGTTTATTTGCAAAGGCATGCTTTATGTCTGAAGGATGATGTGATCTAAAAGTTTGTCTACTAATGGAAACCTAAGGCATTTTACGAAGGCCAAATGTTGAGGTGTTTTTTTGATTTGATGCCCCCTTACCTTTAATTTTCCCAATCTGTGTGTGTGTGATATTCTCTAACACAGTGTGTGATTTCTTTTTGCTTCCAATGCACCCCCTTCCATTAAATGACTCTGACCACCGATTAGATGAGGACCAGTCCGAATCAGAGCCGCTGTCCTCTTCCCTGCAAACCAGCCGACCTGGAGAGGATAGCACTGTGTCTGTGGATGGTATGAGAAGTACACTTATTGGCATATGTCATTCCATGTGCAAGAACTCTTTGAACCATAGGATTGGGACACTAGTAGAGAGCCATTGTAATTTAAATAAAGAAGATTGCCCAAGGCTTGTCTTTGATTTTAATTTTTGGAGGTTGACATTTATTAATAAGTAAAGTGCTATTACTTCTGTTCAAACACATGAATAATACCCCACTTGTTGTCGGACTCCATGTTTACAATCCCACCAATCAATCTTTTAATGTCTTTCAAATTGCATATTCTAGTGATTAACGTGAATGGAAAATTCCTTTGCTTGTTATAATTTTCTAAAGAAAGTTTTTGAAGTGTTTGACAAAAAGATTGAAGTTAAATAGAGAAAGTATCCTTGCAGGATCAACTTAATCATTTAAGTTGATTACAGTGGAATCTTGATGTAACAAAAGTTCATGAACCCCTATAAAAATAACTTACAAATCAATTCCTCATTATTCATATTTATAATCACTCACTAACCAGTTCCTATGACTTTCAAAATGGTAATGTCATCACTGTGGGTATATTTTGTCATAGGTACCAGGTCATCAACTGGGAAACTTTAAATAAAAATTGTCATATTGTAATCCCATGTGCTAAACGTTTTTCTGGTGTTGACTAGTTTTTATCATGATTGTGGTGTGCCATTAACTAGAAGTTACATATCACATCTTCGAACAGATTGTGACTAATCTATTGATGCAGTGATCTATTGAAGTCATGAAACCAAGAAATGGTATAACCATTTCTTTTTTAACTTTTAATTTCTAACTCTATGCACTTATGTTTAAAATGGCTACTTGTTTGGTGGATTTTGTTGTGTTGCACTTATTATCTTATATCTGGCCAAAAATGACCTAATATCTGTATTAGTTAATGTGATGATAGTAAAAACAGGCATAGAACATTTTTATTAATATGCAAACTAGGTGTAGAACTAATGAACCTGCACGAACAAATTAGAAATATAAACTTAAATTTTTTTAATTCCTCAGGTCCTGTCCATTGATATCCTAGATATTTTCATCAACACTACAATTGCATCAAACCGTAGTCTTTTTTAACATCTCTGTTTGCTAAATTACAATGGCCAAAGATTACCGACACAAATATCGAAATAAGGCATAATGCTTATATCATTGTCAAACTCTTTCAATATGGAAGTGTAAATTTAAATATGCAGTTGAGTGCAGAATTTTTTAGCATGAAAAAATCCTCCATTTTCATTACCTTTTGGCTGCAGGCGTTTTGAGCAAGTGTTTAATCAGTGCGGGGATTGTGGGACATTCCTATTATGTCTCCTTTGTATTAATTTATACTGATGTTATTTCTTTGCATATCTTCTTTTGATCAAGATCCAGAATTTGGCATATTATCATTTCCTCTGATCGTAATTAGTTGGCCCTTTCTGGAACATTTTTCATTTGAATTTTTTTATCACCAGCCTGGTATCTTCCAGGTATATGCAGATAATGAATCACTTTAAATATTGAATGACCAGTGTAGGTGCTGTACATGCTTCCTATTATGGCTTTTTTTTACATTGAGAGGTAAATTTTTCCTTGTGCACTACTGGTTATGCACGTTATATCAGGATTTAACTGTAGTTTCCCAAATTATTAATGAGGGTGATTGTGGCATTTGTTTGTGAAATGTTAGAGTTGTAAACTACAATTGCACTGAAATAAAATAAAATTTGCTTATTTGGTAGAAAGCATTATTGGCAAATGCTGCATAAAGTAGAACATGTAGTGTTTTTCACCAGCCACATATTGAATTATAGATTCATAAAACTTGTTTTACTCAGTAAATTGAATATTAGTCAAAGGTAATAAATGACTACAAAAAAGTTAAATATCTCTTGAATTATATGTGACCTTGTGCATGGAATTTACACTCTCGAGAACTTAAATTTTCCATTTTTTAATCGAATTCATTTTACTAATGTTTTTTAGAAATATACTATTTAGCTTTTGATTTATGTGTAACCCTTGATTATTTCATCATTTTGGAGGCAGTGTACCTTTAAGTAGATAATCCCAAGAGAATGACTTTTTTTCAATAGTTTAAGTTGATTAGCAGTAGGCATTGACATTCATCTCACTTGAAAGTTAATGCAAATACTAATCGAAAATGGTTTGGTGACATTGTCTAAACTAAATCAACACTTCATCAGTTGTCATATTTTCTCTGGTGGTCACAATTAACTTAACTGCCAACAGTTTGATACGGTTTACTTGAGGGATGAATTTTGAAGTGATTGTGTTTCTACCTTGCTTTTCAGAGCCAAGAGTTCTCCGAATAGAAACGAAGCAAGTGCCCAGACCAAGCCAGGCAGAGGTGGTCCAGAGTGATGGTAAGTGCATTTGATGTTCCTCCTCCATCTGAGTAATTGCTCCATTAATGTGCATGCTTATGTACATATATGTTTTTCTTGTTTTTTTTGTGTGCAATACTTAGATTTCTTTGCAATGCTCCATTTGCTCTCAGTAATATTATGTATTTCAATCAAAAGAAATTTTGAATTCATGGAACACTGTACTTCACTGTAAAAGCATGGAGTTGTCCGAATTCGGGAGCATGTCCAATAGATAATTTATGTGCATATTTTTGTGAATAGTTAAGTAAGTGCATGGTGATTAGTGCACCTTTTGGACTCATAGATGTAAAAGTTGGTAGATTTTACAAGATGCCCAAGCATGTTTATAAGAATTGCATGCTTTGCTGTTGATACAGTTTCTGAGTTTCCTGATCCTCACATGGAGAGGTCCCAATCTGCACGTTTTCCAAAAGAGACTGGTGAGTAGACATCATTCTGTCTGTATTTTGACATAATACGAATTGGTGCATTTCCAATGATTATTTACCTCATAATCTGATGATATTCTTATATAAATGTATATATTGATTGTGTAGAAGCACCCACGTGAGCAATATAACACTTGGATGGCACTAAGGAGCACAAAAAAATATTAATAGAAAACACGTAAAAGGACACTGACATTGTAGATAGTTTAAGCTTTAGGCCTTTCTCTTAGGCCTTCCTTAGGTCAGACCTGAGGCCTTTGTAGCCTAATATTGAAATAAATATCAAATTTATTAATTATAAATAAGAGAATGTGTATACTTGAGGATGGCAGGCTTCTGAAAGATTTGCACTTAGTTACTTGGATAATGCCAGTATGGTTTTCCAGAGGTAATTCTAATCTCAAAGCACATTTTTTTAAAGATTGGCAGCAAGTCAAGGAAAGAACATCCTCTCTTAGATTTCATGGCATCATTGTTCAATCTGATCGGAAATCTTTCATTTACAATTAATGTAAAGCAACCACTGTTTGAAGGGCCAGCTGTGTACAAGACAGAGTGAGTGAAAAAATTGGCATTTGTGGTAAATGAAGGTAAATGCAATGTATGCTGCCGTGAAGGTGGCTCCTGTCCAAGTGTTGTTTGAATACAAGACATAACATTCAAGCAAGGGCCATCTATGTGTAGTTTATTTTGAAAAGCTTCACACACATTAATTTCCAGATTTTTTCTTACACGTGCATTTGTGTACTCTGGTGTTTTATTTTGTGAATACACCAGTAACCTTAAATATTTACGTAATAAATAAAATTATCATGCACTTTAATATTTTAGTCTAATATTTAATCTAGCGCAAAGAAATGAATGAATATTCAGTTTTTCCCTAAAAATTAGGGGCTCTCTAGCAAGGATACCATTGCTATGAGACCCAAGTAGCATAATCATAGGGGCACGATCCTTTGGTAGAAAACCCTTGCACATATTTGAGTGAAATTGAAAACATAGCATTCATATATCTTAAGAATCCATTCCTGGAAAAAGAAGCAGTGACAGACCAATAAAAACTTTTGTGTTAACGGTGAAGTTCAGTTCTGTATGGTGTAAGCAAGGACTACTTGGGATCATCTTGTTGTCTTCAAATATCCTGAAGATGTTGGTTTCATTTTAACAGGGAGGTAGTTGCTATTATAATAAGTTGTACCATAATGTTATGCTTCAATGAAATTCTGCCAATGCTTATATGTTTTTGTGTACAATGCTCGTGCTACACTTAACAAAGGTCATTGGTCAAGGCTGTATTTGCATTTGGCTATTGGCTTTCTCTGTATAATATTTGTATCATCTGAATAATATTGTTGGGGAAATGGAAAACAACTTCAAGTTTTGGCTTTTGAAGTATGCAGAAATGAGATCCAGCAGAGTGGAATAAATGGAGGATAAAGCCTACAAAAACATATCATACAAATAGTTTGTAAATAAAGCAAAATTTCCATTAAAAAGTGCACACTTGTATTTTAAGTGGAGAAGTGGGTAGCCTCTTGAAATATGGCCTGAACAAGTGCATAATAACAATGCCACTAATGCTCACTTGTCGTAAATAAATAGAAATTATGTGTTTGTTACTGCCACTCTTGTGTATTGCATGATTTTGGTCATATATTTATGTAAATGCTGCTTCACATGCCTGTGTGTTTATACTTCTTGCATGACTCATTATACGATGACATCAATGTGCACCATAGGTGGTGTCGCACCAGAAGAGACAGTTTTGAGTCATTTCCGCCGCTCTTGGTCTCTGGGGAGGGATAAGGTGAAGCGCAGAGGTGAGTATGCTTGGTCCATAGAAATATTGTTATGCTAAGCCTAGTAGTTTGTTGTTGGGGTATTGATGCATGGTATCATTGTGCTTTGTTTTCTTTTGGTGTTATTCTGCTAATTCATGTACAACTTTCTTGCAAGCTGCACTCAAATGTTTTGAATGGTGACTGATAATATTTCCGTCTCTGTCTCTCTAACATCTTACTGTTGCAGTGTCTCTTCGTCTTCATGGTTATGTTATCTGTATTAACTCTTTTAAGGGAAGAGAGTGTATAACGAGTACCCCATTGGACTAAATGTACTTCTACCGTTGAGGTGAAAATATTAGTATAAAAGCATGTGCAACAGTTCTGGAGGATTACTTATTTTGACTCCTGAAAATATTAGCTTTGGGAAATTAGACCCTAAATAGGTGGATGATATGCATTGAACGAAGGACTATATTCACAGCAACATGGTAGATGGTGCTGATTCAAGTACAAATTGCTTATTAATTGAATTCGTATTTAATGGTGATTGAATCGCTTTTGTTATAGTTGTTGCATAGTCAATAGGTACATACATGAAAAATCTCCTAGGGCCAGTGTTATGACTCACTCTTGATGTCATTGTTAAGCTTTAACTGTGAGGTAGGCATAAAATAGAAGGAAGTTTAATACAATATGACAGTACAGGTAGAAGAAGCATACTTCAGGAAGTTTAATACAATATGACAATAAAACTCAAACAATTATTTTACTTGATGAAATTGGCTCTTAACAAATGTCATATTTCATTTTTGCCTTTCAAATAGTACATTTTGCATGTAAGTATTTGATGGCATTGCTTATCAGTTAGCTTGATTCACGAACGAGTCAAAAGATTACCTATCTTTTCACTTTCAGAAGATTCGAAAAAATGTGGGAATATCATTTTAGCTTGTCATGTTTTCTGTGACAGCTAGGCAAGTTTTGTCCTCAGCTAATAATGCCTAAAGTCATTTTCACTTTTGTTCAATAGTCTCAAGATTTCTTGTTTAACAACAGTCTTTCTTTGTCAAATAATTATGTTCAGTATTTCCTGAATTCAGTAAATATTATCACCAATCACTTTTACCTGTAAATTTGTTAGAGAAAGTTGTTGGATGTTTAAGGTTTGTGTTTGTAAGAGGTTGATGTTTACATATCAGAAGTGATTTTTTTATAGTATCTACTTATTCAGTGCTGTTCCTGCTGGTACAAATAATTTTGTCTGTGGAATGTGTTTAATTACAAAGAAGCAACCTCTGGAAAAGTGTGTGTCAGTACTTTATAATAGTAGTCACTTGTACACACTGAAGAAAAATTTTGATTACAGAGTTATTTGCCCAGGAACTTGTGTCGTTCGACAATAAAAATATAGCGTTCTAATGAAATTGAACTTACAAGGATACAAATTTGTATCATAGCTGTCAATTGTGTTGGGGTATCTTCTTCTTAAATTGAAGAATAAAATGATAGCCAGTCAAAGCAGTGGAAACATGTTGATTCACCACCACTAAAGAAAGCAAAGGCTGTACAGTTGGCCAGCAAGGTGATAAAAAAGGGCCAGGATTGGCAAGGAAAAAATTCATCTTTGATCAAGATATTGCACGCCCACAAACAAGTGTGGTTGCCATGGGAAAAAACATGAACTAAGAAATGAATCGTGGCCACACCCACCTTGTTCACCTGATTTTGCTCCTTCAGATTTTCATCTTTTCCCAAGCTCAAAATTTTCCTTGGTGGATGGAAATTCTCTTCAAACAAAGAACTAGCAGCTGAAGTGTACAGGTATTTTGCAGGCCTGAAGGAATGAAGGAAAAGGAAAAATTTTCAAAGGAAAAGGGATCAAGACATTGGAACACCACTAGATCAAGTGCATTAATGTACAGGGAGATTAAATTGAAAAATAAAAAAGTTGCATTGATGTAAATTGTTTATTTCTATTCCATTTCGAGAACTTTTCTAATTACCCTTGTATGTCAGGGGAAAGAAGGGATGTACATATGGGAAGTAGTGAAGTATCTACTGCAAAGCTATGGTATTCATTTTAATATCAACGTTTTCGAGAGAAATGGGTATGTCAGACTTTTGGTGTTATCAGTGAAGGATTATTAACCACTTGAAAGACAGTTAAGGTAGTTCATTAAGAAAGGTTTCTTGCTTGCTTTGCCAATTATTAATATTTTTCAAGCCTCAAATTTGATTGAAATCGCCTAGAGGGAGCATGGAATTAGTTGGTATGGGATGTAAAACAAATGGCAAACATATTGCACACTGCTGACAACCTTTAATTGAAAATGTGTTAGTTTCATAGTTTCATATTCAGCAGCTAGGACATTGTCATAATATAGTCTCTTATATTTAAGTTTCAGTGTGATTATCTAATCACTAGCTAAGTCGTAGCATTGTTCCTTAATTGCTTAATTTTTACTTGTGCTAGTAATATATTCCAAAAAAAGCCAACATCCAAAAAGAAAGTACTGGTGATTAATGTGTATGCATTCATTGTATCTTATCTGTCAGTTGCGTGAGCAGAATCAACTTTCTTCTGTAATCTAACTTGCGTTTCTGGGGGTTGGATGGCTGTTCGGTATGTAACCATTGTTTTAGATTCTTTGAGGTGTCTCAGCAATCGGAAGATTAGCATGGAAGAAACTCAGGCTGGCGCCACAGAATCTATTACTCTGGCAATTGATGATAATTGGGCCAGAATAACTTCTGCACTGAAGCCTTTTGCCAATCAAATAACCCAGACAGAGGAGTCAACATTTCCTCAGCTCATGGTTCAAAGCTATCCAAGGGATGGAATTCCATCCCACATGTATGGCCTTCAATATCAATGCTCTAATGACAGACTTATCAAAAAATGCATCAGCTGTTTGGTGATTGTGAAGGAATAGAATTATCAATTGAAGGAACTTATGACATTGAAGGGCTAATTGACCTTATCCTTTATTTTAACTTCATTGATTGAATAATACGAGGGTCATCCGGAAAGTAGTACCCGTTCGTGAAATAAAGACACAAAAGTAAATATTAACAAACATAAAAAATTTTATTTGAAAGAGGATACTTTAAACTACTTCTCAACATAATCTCCAAGCAAATTAAGGCATTTGTCATAACGTGTGACAAGTTTCTGTATTCCTGCTGCATAGTCCTTCGCCGCCAGCTCATTGAGATACGCGAGGGACCCATCTTGCACAAATTTTTGCATAATGCAGATGGTGTTTAACAATTTCATGAACAATTGTTCGAGAAACATTGGGAAAATGCTCACAGATGTCATCAATTGTGACGCGCCGATCGTTCCTCACGAATTCGTCAACTGAGCTCACCAGTTGGTCTGTAATGACAGACGGTCTCTCCGAACGCTCATCGTCGTGTGTGTTCCCCCTCCCCATGTTGAAGTTGCGACACCACCGCCGAACAGACGACTCGTCCATTACATTGTCTCCATACACCTCCTTTAATTGGCGATGAATATCACATGAGCGAACGTTTCTTGCATTGAGGAATTTAATCACTGCCCTCACTTCACAACTGGCGGCGTTCTCAATTTTTTTAAACATTGTAAACAATCACAGAAACAACACAGGCAATGCTAGCGTCACGCAACTTGGCTCAGAGAAGGCAGACAAGCCACTGAAGCTATCTGACCTCGTCCAGCGGCTACTCGCGTCGTCAGCACTTCATGCGGCACGAACGGGTACTACTTTCCGGATGACCCTCGTATGTTTTCTGCTTTGCCAATGAATGGGTATGCTTTGCCTTATAATTCCTTTGCCTTGTGAATTTTCTTTCTTTGAATGCAATATAACGATTTAGTCTTTGGGATTCTTTGGTGATATAAATAAATGCATTTATCATAGTATTCACCTTCTACTGTCCTGCAGTCGGTTTCCCATTGTAAATAACCAATTTTGTATTAATATTGGAATTGATAGCAAGCATAGAACTTGTTGAATGCTAACATATGCTCTTTATTTATTTTTAAGAATAACTTTTTTGCTGATATATAAGACATATTTGTTGCAATGAGTGAGAACCGGAAACTGTGTAGCTTGCGCTAATGATCTGAGTAAAATTAAGAAATTTACCTAAATATTGTTTGAAATCCCTTCACCAATTTAATGAAATATGAAATGATATTCATATTATCAGAATAAAAACTTTGATTAAGGTAGGACATTTACATGATACATTGGTACAACCCACTGTTTTACATTCTATAGTGTGGCTGCCATATATTTTACTTGTGAATTGGTACTGTGGAAGGTAATGTTAATATCATTTAGAGGACCAATAGCTCTAAATTTTGCTCTATTTTCTGTGAACCTTTGTAGCTAGCCTGAGTTTCATTAATTTTATGCTCAGAATTTCTAACATCTTCCATAAATTGTAAAAAATGGCAGTCTTTGTGTAAGTTTGATTTCATTTATCTCTATTAACTCAAATTTCTGGAAATATAAATATGATTTTCATCACAGAAGTTCTATAATATCGTAGCTTTCATTGTAGAATTTGCGATGTAATTCAGAGAAAAGGTGGTTTTCATTGTAAAGCGTCACCCAATAAAATAAATAAATTAGAAAGGTAAGATCATTTTCTATTTGATAAGGTTTGGAGATCCTTTGTTGTTGGTTAAGGTTTTAATTGATGATGCTACATTGACATTTTAAATGTGGAAACATGAATAAATGCGGTGGTACTAATATTTTATGTTTATATTCCTTTGCAGGGGAAAACACTTTAAATGGAGATGACCCAGACACTCACCAGAGTACATTCTCACATAGCAGCAAAGAAGTAAGTCCTATTTGTTACCAATATTGTGAAACAATGAAGTCACATGTATTTGGCATATATAAGTTGCTGGCACAGTGCACAAACTGTTGATATAGATAATAAACATGAGAATAATCAGGTTTACAGAGTTTCTAGAGATCTAGTTTTCAACACTTTTGGTGCGTAAATAATTCTGATAGCTAGCTAATGCTATTTGATCTGTATTTTCATCATATTAATTATAGTAATCACTTTTATCATATATACAATTAATTGTAATTCATTTCATCATTAGTATAGTACAATTTCAATGATAAATTTGTGAACTAGGGAAAAAGTTAACTATTATAATTTAAAAATTAAGGTGGCTGAAATCTAGTGCATCATACCCCTCTATGGTTTACTATCATTTGGCAACCATCCAGTAATTCATTACCACTTGAAATTTGTTATTGCTAGCAAGTTTAGCAGAATTTGGAAATAGATTAGAAAGTCTTAACTTTTGTAATAAAGGTTAACAAAATATATGATATGTTCCATCAGGACAGAGAAGCATTAGTGCGATTCTTGGTTCTTGTGTGTTGTGTTTATAGATGTGCTCTCTGGTTAGTAAAACAGTAATTTTTCTTTCTAATGGAGCCAACTATGGACTATTTACAGACAATTTGGCAGATTGAAAAAAATTTTTCCAAATTCAAATGTCAACTCCGCCAAGAGTTGCTATTTTGGGTGTAAAAGAGTAACTGTTGAAATATAAAATATTTGGTTGAATATCTTATGGCTCCGCATCTCCCCTTAAATTTTAGCATTCCGTGATAAATAAATAATGTGTATTTGCAGTTTGCTAGGAGGATTAATATTAGTTAAATAATGATGGTAGAGAGGGTTGTCAAGTCACATTATTTTAGTCCTTTCACAAACTTTCACAAAAACCATCACAACTCACTCAAATGATTGTCAATCAACACCAGTGAGTGTCCAAGTTGGCTGAAATTTTGGTGAGTACCTTTCAACACATGCACATACACAAATCCCGGCGGTGTTGAATATTTTTCAGAGGTATCTCGATCCCTACTTGAGGTGCTTTGTGGAGGGCACTTTGAGTGAGTACGCCGTCCGTCGGATGGGACGTTAAGCCACGGACCCCTTGGCGCCTTTCGTAAAGAGTAGGCTAATGCCGACGCCGGGTTTCTCTCCACCCTTCATCCTTTCCTGTTCTTCCCCTATGGCGCAAATGACCTTAGCTGTCGGTCGCCTCCCCTCAAAACTACTACTACTACAAATTCCCCAACTTTTGTTGAAGAGTGCTGCCACCTTCATGTTGAGGTTGGGAACTTTTCCGTCAACCCTCGTATGATATTCTTTCTATGTATCTGCCTGCCCTAGATACTCGAAGTAGGTGATTTCTTTTCCTTCTGTTTAATTATGAATTGACTGTTTTTCTGACTGTATGACGAAGTGGGGTAAAATATCTCAGGAATAAAATATTTATCATTTTATTGAAAATCTCTCATAAAAAAAAATACTGCTTCCCAAAGCAGCTAAACCAAAAAGGGAACTAAAAGCAAATAATGTGTCCCATAAAATTCAAGGAATATGTTTATAGTGGTATAAAGTATTTGGAATGAGTTGTAAATGAGTAGTAGTGTATTGGTTCCTGCAGTTAGAGGATCCTAATTATGTGTCCCATGATTTCATTCAGGAGCACACCCCTGACCTCTGCTGGGGATGAATATTCTTAGAATACCCTGAACATTTTATCTGCCATAGCAGTGGAAATCTATCATTTTGTTCAGGTGAAGCCAAATGGTGTAGGGAGTCTTTCAACTAGTAATTAGCTAGATCATACTTTCTGCTTTTAAAATATAAGTGTAGTTTCACAACACAGTAAAGGTGAAGTCACCCTGGGAATTAATACCTCAGTAATTTTTATGAAAACGTTTTGTACTTATAAGCATACATGGCATTAAAATCAATGAACTTCAGTGATAACGATTATCAATTAAGGGCCTAATATGGCTTACAGAATTTGCATTGGTCAGTAACTCCATGTGGCTCAATGCAGGGGTGCGTTTTGCTGACCCCTCAGTGCAGTGTGCTCTCTGGTCACGGGGGCTCATATGTGAATACACCATATGCCCTGATTTCTGCATTTCAGTTGTTGCAAATTATCATATACACATCTGTTTGAGTAGTTGAAAGAATTCGCTCATTCTTGTGTAGAGAGCAGTTTTTATCTTCAGTGGGTAATTTATGTTTGCTGTGTGATTCTGTGGCTTTGTCATGTTGCACCAAATTATGATGCATTTCAGGCTTCTTGGAGTGGAGAATGAAACAACTATGGCAGGGTCCTTGCATTTTGCTTACTCTGCATGATTACAAACCAATTTTGGGTCTTTTATTAGGAAAACCTCTCTCATCACTGCAGTATTCTGTAGAGAATCTTAATCACGGGTGAAATTGTAGTAATTGCGTTTAATGGAATCATGCGTGCAATAGCCACCACACAGCTCTTGAATATTTTGCCAACATTTGATATCCTCTCTTTACTATGTAGTTAAATTTTTTGTGTGTTAGCTGATATGTGATTTTATATAAGTCCTCGATACTCTTCACTTATCATTTGCTTTGCAAACTGGCAGTTTTGCCTCAATTTAGTGCTCTGTTCAAAGTGAAGGCTGAGACTTTTTTCGTCTGCTAGCATTTGCTTTAATGTCTTAAATTAAAACTCCAGAGTTTAAAAAGCTAATTACTGTAAATGGTGAGTGCACTGTGTTGGAATTGGAATGTTTTCCATGAATTTTTTACTGTGACTGTTTCTTTCCATATGCTATATAATGAATGCTTCCTTATTTTGCTGCTTCATAATGTGTTCAAAAACTTTTTTTTGCCTCTTTGGGACAGGCTGATAAGGTAAGAAATGTTCAGCTTTTTACTGCTGACAGCTTTTCTCAGCTGAGCAGCTATAATGTAATTTGTAGTGAAGTAGATAAATTAAGTGAAACTTATTCATCCATTGGCATTTGTTATTTCCATCTAATTACTATGGATTGCATTTATATTTTCATAAAATCCCTAATTGGTGTATGAAATGCGCCAAATGCACCACATACCACTGTCTAATGTGTCTCTGATTTTATTAGGGTTCTCCAACCAAAGATGTTTCAACGGAAGAATCTCCTAAGAAGGACAAGAAGAAAAAGAAAGGGTTGAGGACTCCTTCTTTCTTGAAAAAGAAAAAGGAGAAAAAGAAGGTTGCCGAAGCTTAGGCAGAGCAAGCAGACACAATTAAGGTTAGTGTTGCAATCATTTAATTGTTTCTGTAGCGGTACATTGAGTTAAGTTTCATTTTGTAGATAATCAAGTCTTCCTTTGGCTTTTTTCAAAGACTATGATTGGCCTTTGAATTATTTCATTTTGGAAAATTTAAGGTAATGAATTTAGGAGTGAATCGACCAATTTTTTCTGAAGCATGGGGTACATTAAGAAATTCATAGCTTAAAGGGTATGATTGGTATTGATGTTTTAAGAATTGCAGCAAAACTCAAGTATTGGAACTCTCAGAAGAGAGCTGTCAGCCAAGCGATAACAGCTTTACGTAATAGGTACTTGTAACAATGGTCTTTCGGCATTTTTTACTGTGATTTGCAATTTATTTGTAATGTAAGTGTATTTTTGATTTTCTTTGTCTTGCATTGTTGCCTAAATGAAGAATTGGGTAAAGAAAGTGCAATGTAACTGCAAAAAGCATTTGAAGAACCAAAATAAAAACCATAATTTCTTGCGGATTCAGAAAGAAACAGTTGAAATAGTTTTTTCAACCTTATCCCTGCTAGTGACAAAATCCTGCTGGCAGTGATCTCGTTCTATGGATCTATGGATGATCTGAAGTCTATTTTGCTCACAGTCACTGTAACATTAAAAATTGTATCCATTGCAATAATAATAATTGAGTTCAACTCATCAAATATGCATCCCTATTTTAAACAGTACAATTATAATAACCTGAATTCAGTCCTGAAGTAAGCATTTGGTAAATCATTCTTGTTTTAGTTTTTGGGTCAATTTATCCTCAGGGAGTTGTGAAATGGGTGAAAAGTAAATGAATGAACTATATAGTGACTTAAAATTTTAGATATCACTTGTTTAATATTTGAGTTTTATCCTTGATTTGTTGAGCTTTAAATTCAACCCCTCGTCACAATTTCTAGACTGCTTGGCTGCTAACCTTCGCTGACCGTGATCTCTCCGATCCAGCTGCCACCACCAACGATCACAATTCAAGATGCTGCCAACATCCCCTCTGATGAAAAAGTTGAACAAGACTGCCAACTGTGTGCGTAGTTCTGCTCCGCAATGTGAACACATTCTGTGCGAGCACCGATCATGTGTATTCCTGATTCATCCAATCCAGTGTATGCATGTACTCCTTCCTCCTCCCTGCTGCTTGCTGTTTTGTGTAACATGCAAAGATGACTGAGAAGGAAATGTTTGGATGAATTTGGGTGATTATGATGTTTTTTTGAGAGTCCAGTTTCATTGTATAGTGGAAGTTATATGATTACTTTCCACAATTCATAGTTACATTATTGTTTGCCGAAAGCAAGGAACAAGTAATTAGGCTGATATTATTTCTAATTATTCAACTTGTTCACTCTCCTTTTACTTTTTATATACCATTTTTGTGACCTTATGTATAGATAGCTTTTTGACTACTGTGAATATGATGACCATAATATCTAGTGGTTTGACCAGAAAAAAAAACATTTTGATGCCAGAAGATTTTATGTATAAAATTTTGCAATTGTGCCCTACATGATCACTGATACTGTATGATATTTGCAGAGTAGGTTAATGATGTGAAAATGGTTTACCTTTTAAGCTCTTATAAAACAAAATATCTTCTGTTTGATTAAAAATTCTGTAGCACTTGTCATGCAGTTTTTTTAGAAATAGGTTTTTAAGATGTTTTTTGTCATGTTAAGGTGTCTGTGCCTTGTGCAGGCGGCAGCTTTGTTGTTCTTTAGAGATTGGGTGGTGGGTGGGTGGGTGGTCAAAGAAGACGCTGATGACTGAGGGGCTTTGAGGAAGCTTATTTGCCAATAAAGCCATTGAATGTGTGCTGATATGGCAGCCACTTTTTTTTTAAAAGTTCATATTTTGGTGCACAAACTACAAGGGGTTTTCCCCCTCTCCGATTCCTTTGTTAAAAAGGACAAGCTTTGAAGCTGCTGGGAATGAAATCTTATCATTTTAAAACAAAACTGTGCAATTTTTAGACACTGGTGCTGCAGTACCATTTTTAATTCAATAAAGTGCAAATGAAATAAATAGGTCGTTGAGAGTTGATTTTAGGAACACACTCCATTTGCTCGATAGCTCTCCTCTGACAGGTGATTCTGCATTGTGAAGTTTTTGAGATGATTGCATTGAGGATTATTATCATAATTTCCTGCTTTTAACATAAGTGTTCATGCTCTTCATTAGGTATAGTTAGTGTAATTTGAAAATTAAAAATACCTGTTAAGGTATGTTTAATATTAATCTTATATTTGCTCCTTGAGAAGTTAAAAGAATAATGTATAGAAAAGATCAATTGCTTTATACTCTAATGTGGGTGAGCACGTGGGTGTGAGTGCGTGTAGACTTGACAAAATATGAATTGTAATGCAAGAAGAGTGTTTCCTGCAAATAGTGGTGATTTTATTACATTGGCTTAAGTGTCTTAAATTAATTGTGCTTTGTTGCTACTGAAACTTTTTATGGTGTCTATTTTATGAAATGCTGGGAAAAAAACCTCCTGATTGTGTCCATGGCCATTAAATGGCCAAATGGAACTTGATTGAAGAGATGAATATGCCTATTTCAAGTGAATTCTTGCAGATTTTACGATTGATTGTACATGAAGGACAATGCACTGGGTTGTAAAGTAGTGGCGATATTGGAGCTTTAGTGGGAAAAGTAGGCATTGATCTTTAGTTATTATGGTACCTAATCTTCTTTATATTTAAAGTGTGTGCACATGCATTCAGTCTCTCTGATGTGCCTGCTTTTTTTATATTTTTCATCTCTTTTAATTTTTTAATTGTTATTCTGATTGGTCCAGTCACTTGCTTTCATAATCACTGTCATATAATCCACCAATTATGCATTTGCGAGCCTCTTAATCTGCATGAAATTAATGAAATGAGTATTCCAAATTCATTTGCACCTATACTGTTGTGGTGCATAATGATGATAACATTCCATTTTTTCATCCATGAAGAAATGATGGAATGACTCATTGGTATTTGGAATTGCTCCAATTCTCTCTCCTATCCATTCTTGTAAAAGTAGGTGAGAAAATTATTTTATGAAATAACCTCATGAAGTTAGCTGACAAGAATGACATAGGGATGAATACTAGGTTTCAGTAACCATCAAAGTGTTGTTAAAAAGATATTAATTGTATATTGTATATTTTTAACGTGTGACTATTTGGAAGTTGTGATTGAAAAATCTTTTGTATCATAAACTATGTTTTTGCTGTTCAGGTTCCAATCATGTTCATTTATCGCTTGCCAACTGGTGAGTGAGAGCTATAAAAAAGAATGCCCCAAGAGGAATAATAATAAACTGGAAAATCAGTTTTAACATTACTTCTGTGTAAATTATGCTTGGTAGAATGTGCCTTAATGAGCTTGATGAATGTGCATTTAAGTGATTCTGCAGTTGAATGCAAATAATATTAAATTTTGTCTTGCAGTAGATGATTACAGTGCATCTTATATTTCATAAAAATCATGTTATTTCATTTCATTGCTCGCATTTCAAATCCATCGGTTATCATTTTGAATGGGAATTGATTAAATTTTATGTTTGTTTGAATAAGTTTGTGGCCAACTTGGAAATTAAACTCTCTTGCTTATTGCTGAAAATGCTCTGTAATTACTCACATTTTGGATTACAATCTTAATCGCAGAATATTTTCATACTACTCCCTGAGCACATGTAACATTATGTATATCAATAAGAGTATTAAAATAGTTGTGATGTACTAAGTGTTCCCATCAATCAAAAGATGGGTTCATTTATGTCGATTCTCTGGACTTTAATTTTACATGAACGTGGTAAAAAGAATTAATTTTCATGAAATTGAATTTTTAAATACATATATTTATATAACTTTCAAAATAGTCGTAAAAAGTTTTAATGAATGATTTCATTTAAGTTAAGGTTTCAGGTATCACTTAATTACCAGTAGAAAATCATAAAATATTAATGCATTAACTTTTTGCTTGTAACTTTCAATGCTGGCTTCATGACTCTCTGATATTTGTTTGACCTAACAGCTTCAAATAACCTCACATTATCCATTTCCTCGTAGTCATTTCCTCTCATTACTCAAAAAAATCAATGGTATACCTTAAAAGCATCGCTGGGTTGATAAGAATGCAAAGAGATCAACTGTCATTGCATTAACAGTATGCATCAATTGGCATTGGCTGCAATCATTGAAATGCGAATGATGTAATTTTAAATTCTTTCTTTGCACAGGATTGTCAGTGAATGGTGGTTGCAAAAGCAGAAAAAATTGCAGCAAGCTATCTCATTTACAGAAAACTGCATACCATTTCTAAAGATGAGTGCATATTCAGATGTAATATCCACTACTTTTTGTTGGTCATATTGTTAGGGTCATCCAATCCGTATCAAGCGCCGTGTTCCATGTTTCACTGTGAATAATGCCTAATGAATAAATTTCCATTATTTCCATACCACAGCATGTGTAGTCTGTTTATCACTTTGGAAGACCTTTCTGAAATATTTCAATAGTGTGTCTAATAGTTTTCACATCAGAACTCAGGAAACACAGTGTCTACCTGCTGGGTATAATTTGGAATTCTGCTCTAAGGACAAATCTGGGACTTGTGTAGTCACTTGGGGAATGAAAATAAAACACAGTTAATTTTTCTTACATTATAATTTCAATAAATTACTAATGCTTTTCACCCTCGTCATAAGCAATACACAATAGGAATTATGCAAGCATTAGGAGATAAATCTCAGACTCAAGTTATAGACATTAAAATCAGCTGGGTTGACCTAGGATAATTACATCTACTTACATTGTACTGATTCCATTTGAAAAATGTGGCGCAGCATCACTTATGCCATCCTCGAATATAATAAGTTTACCATAAATATAACCAACCAATGCATTTAAAGGAATTAAAAAGTAAATGTGTTATAAGCATCCTGCATCCATGCAATTCTGTAAGCGTGGCATTGTTAAAGTGTACCAAGTTTCAGATGAATGATGATTGGCTTTGTTTAATAGGCATGTGGAATGAATGACCATGGGACTGGGAACTCATTGACATTAAAGATGAATGAAGTATGGAAATTGAGTATGAGGAATTTTTCAAAGGTGAGAAATATGAGAAAATAGACATGTATGTAGGTTGAATGCCACTGGAAAACGTGTTAAACCTCGATAATAAAGAGGCAACAGAAATAAAGTACATGCTTTAGTACATATGCTGTTAGGAAAATGCTTTGGTGAAATTTTCCCACAATATAATGCAAGGTGAAGACTTGTAGAAGTATCAGGCCCTATCTATTGCAATTGGAAGGAATCTATGGGTGCCCATGCACTTAGTGGCCATTGTGGTCATAAGGAGGTCACTTGGGCAATTACCAGATTTGTGATGATCATAGTGACTGCTCAGTCAGTATCAGTGGCCAAGTGCATATGCTATCAAATGGAGATGATACGTACACTCCTATCAGTCGCCACAATCAAACACTCAGAATGTGCCCTGCAGTCGTCTTATGACCAGTCCCTGAAGAATAAATAAACCTTGATTGAGAGTTCAATCATTGTAGAAAATTGAAATTAGCCACATTTTTAAAACCTACGTAGATACATTTAATAGGTAGATACCCATGAATTATGGAAATGTTTGATTATTTTGCTTAATAATCAGTAAACATAAATGGTTGGAACCAACATGAAAACAGCAGCCCACTCCGGTGTTAGAACAGAGAGAGCAACAATTTTGAAACAGGAAAGCACTGAATTTTGTACTTTGAATTGCAATCTGCCTGGGGAGTGCACAACATGGGTGAGTGGAAAAGTGCTCTTGTTCTAAATATAACTTCTCTGTGGGAATACTCTACATCATAAGTTTTTGCTGGTAATTGCATCTGAAGATGTTGAATTATTCTAAATGTCGACAATCAATACCTAAGTTGAACAAAATTTTGGTGAATACTTAATAGATAAATAGTCGTCTTTATTTTGGGGAGATTGAGATTATGGGGTCACTTCTATTGCCCAACTCCTTCTAGCATCGTATACTGAGAACACCAAATGAAATCTATGCCTTATGTTATTAGGCATTGGTCCTGTTTGTAATTACATCTATGAAGAGAAACAACAAACCAATGGTCGGTAATCAGGGCTATACAAGTTATGTGCACATTAGAGCCTTGTTTTGGTAAGTTGAAAAGACAAAAAAATGCTTCCAAGTCCTCAGGATTGAAATAAAAATACTTTTATGAATCAAAGTATTTCGATTACTAGATAATGATATTTCACAAATTCAGTCACAAATCATAGTGATCTGAAAAATTAATTAATTAGTAAATCAAGTGTTTCACACCTTAGATGTGCAAATAGAATGAGTATTAAACCAAATTATTGTGAAATTTTATTGTTAAAAATGTTGACTTGTTGTTTACAATGGAAAATGGGCTTTTTATTTTTGAAATTGCTCAAGATTAGGTGTTGTTTTGTTTTTTGCACACTGTAATAATATTTACTGTTACTATAAAAGTATTTTCTGTGGATAGATGGATCCATTCTGATGTGCTGACAAAGTGTAAGTCCTCGCAGAGTTTCGTTGTCCATCATTGGTGAGCCATCTTCTCCAAGTTGTTTCCAACACTCATTCAAATCAAAATTTCAGTCTCCTCTTCTGGAAATGAAAGAGATTTTTTTTACACCATTGGCATTTTCTTCACTGTGGAATAACTAGCATTTTTCTTTTTATTGCATGTAAAATCTGTCCTTTACAAGAATAACATGATTGATTCCCAGAACAAGCAACGAAAAGAGAAAGATATAAATCTGATATTCTGATGTATTCATTAATATGTTAGTTAGCTACATTCTAAACTCAAAATTTTGACTTTTAAAGGGAAAAGAAAACTGGAATGATAAATTGGGTCAAAAATTGATGACAAAAATTTCCCTTTACCACTGCCTCTTATTTATGAAGATTCCATCTTGTGGGCATGCTTAATCATTGGCTATGCACAACTTTGTTAAGCGTGGGGATAAAACATATGGATACATATCACACTCTTTATGCCGTTCATTCTGGAGTAGGGAAAGTCAAAAAATTGAAGACTGCAGAAAATTCTTCAACAGTAACTTTGATGGAGTCGCCTGTTGGTGTGCATTCACAAATGTGAGAATTCCACATTGTTGTAAGAATCACTCTCGCTGACCATTCTCAGTGAAGGCAAATGATCTGCACCCTGTGGAATTCTTGCATATGTATATAGTCAAATTCCTATTTGTAGGTTATTCCAGAAAATTCCCTCCCTTTGACTAATTTCTCCCTCACTGCCCTATCCTCCCATACCTCTTTATTCTCCATCACATTTCTGCATTATTTCTTACATGCTCTTCTTTTCCTGACATGTCTCATATCCCTTATGGTCAGACTCTCTTCGACCACATTCACCTATGAGACTTTCTCAGCCCATCCCTTCATCTCTCAAACTTTCTCTCATATATCTGTAGGGTAATTTTAATCTTGTCCATTCTCTCTCTCTACACGACTAAATCAATGTGCTCTGCACTTGTCTATTACCAGTACATGCACTCCACATTCTTTAATGACCCACTTTTTCATCGGTTTTACCTAATTTTTGCTGCACATACTCCGGATGAAGTACCTCACATTCACTGTAATTATTCAGCATTTATGCATAAGTGCCAATTATGTACATGGCATACACAAGTTATGCTGCCATGTGGTAACAAGAAAAGAAATACTTTTCAATGTGCTGCTATAATCACTACCTTAGATGAACATTTTTGTGCATATTTCAGATTCTGCTGACAGTCTTTCAGCAGAAAGATAAATATAATTCATAGTGTACTTGCTGAGTTATTGAATGTCTTTACCCTCAATCCCATTCTTTTTGTTGCCTCTGCTCTCTCTCTATATATCTTGTGTACTCTCCATCAGCAATCATCGGTGAAGTGAACAAGTAGCTTTGAATCACTAGTCATCACAAATACATTTACCCTACTCTCAAATACCATCTCTGATACATTTTTCTGTGCACATATGGTGACCTTGTGCCAATCAGTGGTTCATTTCAAACCAGCCATCCCAAGTGCCCATTCACCCTTAAACACTCCATACTATTCTCACAGTTCACTTTTATAGCATTCAATGTTTGCCTATTCAATCAAAAGTTTCCAGTCTTCCTCAAAATACCATATTATGTGCCTTCGCCTAGTAACATAATGCATTATAATCTATTGTTACATATCCAATTATGGAGGGTTGAGCTCAGTTGCACCATTGAGGAGGAATTTGGGAGAGGGAGGATGTTCCTGGAATGGGGAAGGGTGGAGATAAACCCAGGGTCTGTCTGCATTAGCCTAATCTTAATGAAAGGCGCCCAGGGGTCTACAGTTAAATGTTCAGTGTAATCGATGTTTTACTCCTTCTGAAGTGCTCGCCATATGGTACCAGAGAAAGGGTCTGAGTACCACTGAATAATTCTGCCACCAGCAAGATTAAAATTCTGGGCCTCCTCAGGGTGGGAAGCCGGCACTCAAGCCACTGCACCAACCTAACCCTCCCAGATTTTGTTCATTATTATTTTCTACACTCTTTCATTCAACATTCTACACAATGATTTTCTTGTAATGGATACTCGGTACAATAATTACGACGTAAATCTTATATTCCCATTAGACTCCTTAATGCAAAGATACAATTGCTGAATGCTTCCAGTCATTTTGTGCAGTGAAATTGGCGAACAAGTTAAGCAATTTGCACAGATGATAGTAAGAAGTGTTTTTCTCCTGCATTTCCCATGATATATGGTCTAACCTTGTGGGATTTCGTTTTTATTCTTACTTTTGGTCCATTCCGAAATAATTAAAGTTAAAAAGACTGGAAATTTCAGAAGCATTCAGAGAGGGAAGTTATGGTGTGCACTAGGATAAGGTCAATTGTGGAAATCCTGGTATATATATTAATTTCAAAACTAAAAAAATTATTTAAAATGAATGTCCATGTACATTAAAGTATGTAATAAAAAGATAATTCACTACAATATTTGCCATTAAAAAATCCATTCAATGAATAAAAGCATTTCATTAGAAGTACATTGAGTTTCAATTTGAAACAATTTATAACTTACCACTCCTTTTCCATGAGTATGGTAATGTGTTATAAATTCTTATACCGATTTTAATTGGATTTGTACACGACATTACTGATTTATGGTTTTGTGGATGATGTGATGGTTTCTTGTTGAGTATGAATGAATATTGTTGTTAATATGGTAGACATGGATGGATATTACTTTTCACAAAGACAGACATGACAAATATGTATATGCATACAAATGTAGACAGATCGGTAAGAACCATTAATTTTTTTAATAAGGGTCTACAGGGTGCGACAACATATCTTCCTTTTTTTTTGAAAGCATTTTGCGTTTGAAAAAAGGAAGTTCTGTTGCTTGCTGCTCCCTGTATTAATGGCACCAGTATGTACCTCATCTTTTAATTAAGAAAACTTTCTGCAACTTGCATGCAGATAATCCCCAGAACACTGATCCATATGATTTTTGGGAAGCAAAATTAGAATAATACAAGAGTTTTAATACCTCTGGAGATCCTGTGTTCTGCAGGAACTGAATAGTGTACATAATGTAGTGGATTTTAGAACAAATTATCAACGTGAATCATCACACTCTGGCTTGTTGAACATGTAGACCTTGAAACTTGATATTGGTTGCAAAAGTAATTCTCAGATTGATATTTAATCACTATACACTAAAAAGTCTCGGCACTAGATGGTGTTCTAATAATAGTATTTTAGAGTTATTTTTAAAATATGCACACTAAAAAGTATTCAAATTTCTGTAACTTTGACTAGTGAGTGTTCATAGCTTCAAATAACATACTTTTATTGGAAGAAGTGGGATTGAAATAATGAGGTTTCAATGTGCATACAAACATATAGCATTAATCCTTTAATTCCTCCTGAAAAACTTGATGCCAAGACTTAAGCAAACAAGACTCCCTTGTTGTACAGAAGAAGAATTTGAACCATTCATTTGAAGGTGTACAGTTTGTGTACACAAAATGTACACCTTCTAATGAATGATTCAAATGGCTATTCATGAGGGGTGATGAGAAATACTGTGTTTGTGAAAACTGGTAAATATAAGCTCTAATATCTCTGCCCTTTGAGTGAACCAAGACATTAGGGGAGGGATATGGGGAAATAGGATGGGATGTTCAGAGAGAGAATTTATTAGCTGATGAAAAATGTATTCGGTTAATAATGTGGTAGGGCCAAGGTGTTTCTTGGTAGGATCTGCATCCCTATCTTTGAATGTGCATGTATAATAAGTTCTGCAAACTGGTATTTTTCACGAAGTAATTGTTTTTGAGATTTAACAACAGAATATGACTGTATCCTTTTGATTTTTCTAAACCATGGAATTCTAGTTTTATCAGGTATGTTGAATCAATCAATGAACATTAGATTAGTTGCATTGGTAGAAACTGCTATCATTCCAGTATTAATAACTGTTCACAACATGCTAATGGATTGGAACCTCTAAATGAGTCCATGGTGTACTTGATTACATTGCAGAAGACCAGGTGTAAATTCTACAAAATGTTGTTTTTTTAAAACCATTTACTTTAAATATGTGGAATACTTTCCTCTTTAACTGTTGAAGTTCTTGTTTACTCCATTTCAATATCTGCTAAATTTGAGGCTGTTTCTTTGAAGGAGGATTATTCTTAGTGTGTTTACATTTGATTTTATTCTTGTATCCCAAACAAGGCACCTTCACTGAATGCCATTATCATGCCTGCATCTGCCTTTACCTAATGGGACTCAAATCTGATATAACTTTGGGAAACAGGTCAAAGGTGGTTCAGTCCGGAGAAACTTTTTCCAACCAAACAGTTTCCATCGCTAAGTTCTGGGAGCAAAATGAAGTTTGCGACCAAGTTGGTTTTAAGAATTTCATTACTGAAACAAGAAAAATCATTGTGGCTGTATTTTGCTGGCAACAAAGAGGCACAGTATGAGATTTGTTTGCAGAGCTTTGAGGGGCAGTCAGATGAAAACTGAACTGGACCATGCACTAGACCAGTATGTACACAAACGAAGGCATAACCGAACAGCTGCATTCACCTGTGAGTTGTGTGAACCAAGCAGTACTTCAACCACAGCGATTGCAGTATCGATACATAACAACAGTGTTGCTATTGTACAATTTTCATTTGACTGTCCCTAGTATATTAAACCCTTACAAATATCATTTCACCATACTTCACAAGTGTTAATCATTCCTTTTTGAGGCACACTGTGGTGATAATTGATGTCATATTTGGTGCTCTCAGCTAAGGGCAGGGTCTCACACCTGGATCTCTGCACCAGCCTTCAGAGTTCTTTGCTTCTCAGAAACAACCAACCTCTTACCCCCAATGAAAGGGAAGGTTCATATATTCATGGGGGGCCCCTTCCATGTATGCTTACACTCCTATCCATTGTGATGCCTAAGGCATTACAATACTCCCTAGCACCAGGGCTTCCCTTGCAGCAATCCTTCTGTAAAATGTACATTTTCAACCTTGGCCAACTCTTGCTTACCTCTCCCAATGCATTAACTTAATTGCCAGACTGTTATCTCCTCCCTTGTTACCAACTTTTATTTTAAATCATAATCTATTTTGAAACTGTCAGTGCCATGATAGAAAAATTCTGGAAAGTTACTAAGATTTGGAGATTTAAAATTGTGTCCACTTTCTTTTGTAGCTAAACTCCTTGTTCTTTCCAGCCCTTGGTTTTACTCTGATTCGGGCACTGATATTGTTCCATCTGTTGCCGATTCCTGCCTTTTCTTCTGTTTGTCAAGTAGTCAATCATCTCCGCTTGTAATGCCTTCATTTTTAAAGACAAGCCCTCTCAAACTTTTTCCCCAACCGTTCAGAGAGCCAGAGGTTGAACATTGGGACAATTGTAACAAAAGTTGTTTAGCATAGAAAGGGTTCATCCTTGAACCAAAGGGTCTCATTGGTTCTGTTATTTCACATTCCTGAAGCAGGCATTCCAACATAACTGTTACTATGATAAATTATGTTAAATAGTCACTTAGTCAGTTCATGCAGAAAATGGATGGTCCATGAAATGAATAATAATTTTATTCCTTAATATCCAATTTTGAAAATTAGGGTTCAGTTTAGCTAGACTGGAGATGCCAGTTAAGGAGCGAAATCATACTTTAGAAGTGCTGATTTTCTTTTGGTCCTTTCATGAAATACCAACATGCATTAGACTATAAACTGCAACAAAATCAGGTCTTTGGTGTTACTCTTATTGGATGTGCATATGTACAATTTAAACATTTTTCTCTTGGTTTACTGAGCATAATGTTCCTCTTGGGTAACTGTGAATTATTTGCCTCCACTACTTTCCAAAAGTTCACTTCTAGAGGAAAACCATTTGTGATGATGCATCTGATTTGTATACATTGTGTTTACCAGTATCATGAATTCTTAGTGCAGCAAATTATATGTGAGTGTTCAGTTTAAATCTATGAATGATTATATAAAAGAACTGTTGAACACATAAACAATGATTTGGCAAAAGATGAGGATTTCTACATCACATGTTGTTACATTTAGTATAATCCTTCCAAAGGCAACAATGATAAGTGCAGCGGTCATTTGAATGTTTTTATTTAATTCATTGTTCTTGAAATGCATCATGCAAAGATTAAGATTTTTGGGAAAGATTAACAAGTCATTTTTCCTAATGATTCTTAAATCCATCACATAAAAACACACACTCCTCTTGAAGATATTAAAATTAAGTTTTGATACCTTTTTCCTTGCCTTTCTCTCCAGCGGAATACTTGGCAGTACTAGAAGGCATTTAGAGGATCATTCTGCTGTTAAATGTTGTTTCACTTGAATTACCTCTGTTGAATATCAATGGGAGTGAGGATGCCAGATTATCTATCCATCTTCAAGATAGGACTTCTGTTCTCCTTTTCGATTTCTAAACTGCTATCATTTACAATTTCCTCCACCAGCATTCTGTGCATTTAGTTACAAACCTTCATCTCTAATCTGGGGTACAACATGAAAGCATGATATTGCTTCACAGTTTTCCATAATTAATGTCTTACCAATAACTCTCATTTTTCCTTCAAACTGGGAATAAATCAAGATTTGAATATTTTCAGATATTTTTCTTCACTTCGACATGCTCTGAAGGCTGCTAGAATGAATGGGCTTTTCCTTTCCTAGATCTTGTTCTTTGATGGCATGGAGGCTTAAGGGGGCTTCAAGAAACAATTTGGGGCAAAATAATGAGTGCATGTTTCAAGATTTTATGAGATGAACATCTTTACTAAGGGAACACTGCTTCTTCCGTGGTGCTAGAGGCATATATGTATGAAAATAAACAAGCATTTCAGCGAATGAACTGCTGGGTTCCTACTTTACACAGGTATTGGCATTGCTAAATTGGTGGTAACTGCCAAGTGGGCGAGTGAGAGGGAATTGTTGAGGGAGAGTGGTGTTTGCATGGCAGATGCAGGGGGTAACAAATTACTCAAATCAACCCCGAAGAAGGCCAATTGTGATATTCTCTGATCATAACAATGTTTGCAAATGGCGACTTACTCATATTATGCCTTTATGTAAATACATAAGCTGCCCTATTTCTTTTAATTGTTTTAGTTACACTGTTTCATGGTGAGCCCATACTAGGCATTCTCATACAATCACAAGGGGTTGCATTTAGAAACTTCCTTACTCCAATGAAGTCTTACATAGAGTGTGGACATTGAATACTGAAGAACCAAGGAAAAAGCTCTCATGGACTTGTTTTAATTCATAACAACTCTGGGTTAAAGGTGACTTTTTAAAATAATTATTATAACATACGGATTACAAGGTGGAACGTACATCAGAGGTAGAACCTGGGCAGCTCAGGCAACAAAGATATTCATTGTCCTGAGGGCCTTGGTTGGATGGTCAGAGGCCAGTGGTTCTTCTAAGTTGTCCATGGCAAGGGTCTTGCCATGAACTTTTGCTGCTCTGCATAGCTGAACTCTTGAACAATGCAAAATGACTTGCTCACCCCATGCCATTTTGAATGAATTTCTGCAATAACGGAGGGTTATTTGTATGATATCCAATTAAATCATATCAGATTATATCAATTTAATTTCAGCAGCAGCTATAAACTTAGTCATTATTTCTCTTAAGTTTTCAATGGCCAAAAGTTGACAAACTTCATAGAAATAACATTCCTTGGCCAAAATTGGAGATCCTTCTTATGTAAGCTTACCTTCATGGTTTCAGGTATAGCTTTTTGGAACTGGTGCATATACATTGTGGTGAAATAACTTGGCCTCCTGGCTACAGTGTAATCATTGGGTGGACATGCACAGAAAGAAGTTACTGAATACCTCATTAATGAATAACTCAAGAGCTGCAGCATTCAATGAGACATGGGAGTTGCCCAAACAAACACTCCATATGTTATGATGTTGATGGTTGATTTAAGATTTAAACAACACATCTAGTAGACAGGAAAGAAGATATTTTTAAAGAGTGGCAAAGTAGTTCTGACACAGAATCAAGGGAAACGGCAAGGAGCTGCGATAGCACTGCCGGTCACTCAGGGCAGTGAGTAGAAAGAACTTTCTCCTTAACTTACATACACATATATATATATATATATATATATATATATATATATCAGATGTTTCTAAGATATAAAATATATCAATGGAGATGCAAGTAGGAGAAGGAAACATGGAGATGTAGAGCATAGAATACTGGAAAACCAAAGGTTAAGATCTTGATTAAGGAAGATGTCCATTGGTATCCCACCATCTGCTCTTTTTTCCCATAGCCATTAAACTAAATTGAACTTATTTTTTTATTTTAATTTTGCTCTTAATTCAGTGAACTAAGGCACTGAAAGAACAAAAACTATTTCCGAATAAGACTATGTTTAGGTAGTTGAGAAATAAACTGAAATATTAAATGGAGAAGTTTTATTGGGAACTTCTAGTATAACACAACATGCCTGTGTGTTAACCAACCAAGGCTGGTTACACTAATCACTCTCAAGAACATCTAAAATTATAATTTCAGAACACTTGATGTATGTATATGTACACATATGTTTGGAGAGAAAAAACAGCCCTGTACAAATCACTACCAAATTTATTAAATATTGTTGATAACACTGTGAAAATGATCCCTGGATATTTGTTAGAGGTATTGCAGGTCTGGAAAAATCAACACTTTTTATTTTGTAACTGAGAAATACTTCAACCCTGAAATCCAATTCGAGTAAAATGGAGTCACCTGTCTCTGCCTTGTAAGTATAAAAACTATGCTGATAACTGTTTTCATTACCTGATGTAAGGGCCCTGAGTTTCAATTGGCAAATAACAGTGTGATCAATTAATGTCAACATCAACTTTGTTACCACTGAAAAGTAAGCCTGAGAATATTTTTCTTAATGTTTGAAAAAACTTAAATTTAAAGAGTGAAAAAACAAAATACATTTAAAAATGCACTGTGCTAAGCAGTCACCCTCTATGAAGTACCGAGTACACTACTGTGATATTACTAATTGAAAATCATTATACCAAGACATTTGAAATAGCACATACGATTGAGGTACGTTACAACGGACAAAGAGAGAGCATATTTAACACTTGGGTGAATACCTGCATGATTCAATGACACCTACTTCCATTCTCATGAGAGCTGTTCATTGCTCTCGGTCAAAAACCTTCTGAGAAGCTTTATTGTAGAACAACTTACTGCAGAGACTGTTACTCCTGAGTAATGCACTGATTATTTCGCTTCAATCAACAGAATAACAAAAAAATGTCACTAGCACATAATAATTTAAGCCACAAAGTCAAGCGGTCTATTAAAACCACCTTTGCGGTTCATATACTGTCTATATTTTCTTTTCAAAATGACATGAACTGTCCCCACTTCAGTGTTGTTCACTTTTTTCCCTTTAGTTGTGTCAAATGCGCAGAAGCCCATCATCTTCATCATTTCCTGTTCCTCGGGAGATTTTCCCTCCAAATCTTGGGCTGAAATACACAAGTTAAGCTCATTAATAAAATGCACGTGAGGTGGTGCAATTAATAGTAATTTCATCGAGTGAACGATATCTCATTTTCCATTAAAATACATAAACTATTATTGCATTCATAAATTACGAATGGGACACTAAAAATGTCTTAATTACGATAAAATTAAAACTGCCCCTTATGGAAAGTTGCTCGAGAATGGTACCTTTAAATCGCCACTAACTGACAGTATAAAAGTGGCCAAAACCTAGAGTTACCTGATATCGCAGGCCTCTCAGCCAAGTGAGACGAAGACCGTTTGCCTCCCTCAGACCCTCTTCCTCTAGATGTAGATCGAGACCGTGATCTGGACCACGATCGCCTATGTCTTCCACCACTTTCAATGCGATCAGCTGATCTAAGAGTGACAAAAAAGAAAACGGAGGGAATAGAGTAATGAATGGCATGGGGAGTTAACAACATCACTTAGCTAAAAGAACTTGTTAAGTTAATATGTTATCAAAGATAATGATCACCTTCGCCTTCTATCTCTGTCCCGCGAACGATCTCGAGACCTCTCTCGTGATCGTCTTCTTCGTCGATCTCGTTCCCGTGACTTACTGCGTCGACGCCGACTAGGAGAAGGCGATCTGCTGTATCCCATTTATCAACACTAATACTTAATACCTATAAACAAGAAATGCCAGATTTCATACGTCAAATCATACAACGTAACAAATTTTGTTAACAAGAATACCTCGAAGACCAAGAAGACACCCATGTTCGACATACATACATTTTTATAAAAATGACAACATCCTTGGAAAAGCCAACCATCTTTGTTTTCATTTCAAGAGTTGGAAATGTCTACACTTTCCTTTCCTCAAGAGCATAAAGCTGAATTAGTTGAATGAACAACATCATTTAACTTTAATGACATAAAAATAAGATTTTTTACTTTTTTAACGAAAAATACGTCATAATTATTATTTTTACCTTCAGTGAGATCCTCTTCCGTTCCGAGCGCTTATATTTATTCTACTGCTAGTCAACGTAGTCAAACAATATAGATGGCAGTGAAGTGTTTGTTGGCTCGGATAATCGTTTCGTAAAAGTGGCCGCAAAATGAAACTTGTTTGAAAGTTATTTTGAAGAGTTAAATAGAATTACTTGAAGTTCTCATAATTACAGATGACTTTCCCAGTAGGTGTGGAGTACAAGACATTTTGACATTTTAGTGTCGCGTAAATTCCAAAGAAACAGCCAAACAAAGGTGATCGTTTATTTGAATTTTTTCGTGTGCCTGTGTTCTTGACAAAAATTCACTGTAATCAAAGAGGTATGATAAATAAAGAACTTCCTCTCTTTTCAATAATTATCACTAGTAGAAAAGCGATTAGACTGTGTAAATATGACCGTTAACCACCACGGAAGTGAACGATATGCGTTCAAGTATGTACTTCATTATTTCATAAAGTTATTTGTTTTCCAAACTCCGAGGAATGGCCATTTTTTAGTATGACCTATACGGAATTGTATATGGCCGTGTCAATGGTCAATTCCATTTACAAATATGAGAAATCCGGATAAATAAATTGCATATAATAAGTGGTAGAACTATCGATGGATCTTAATATAATCATTCGTTGAAATTCACTGTGGTTGTAAGAGGTTTTTGATGCAACTGTGGTTGCGATATATTCATTTTTAGCGTCTATTGATTTGTGTTTTTCGCTCAAATGTTTTGCCACGTTGAATCTCTACAAGTATTGGCCATGTCGTTGGAACTGTATAGGTGGGAAACTTGCAAACATTGTATACGCCTTAAAAATCGCAATTAAAACCAAATCATATTTTTATTGGGAAAATGTTAAGAGTATATTAGTATTACGTGTATGTTGGGAACGTTTACCGATATGTAGTGATTTCATGACGACCGCTACTCCAAATGACTTGTTACTTTTAAATTAATTGAAAGCTATGAAAAAACGAAGAAAAAATCGTCTCTAGAAGGAGACTAAATATATTTAAAATTATTTTCAACATATAAAACTTGAAAATATATCCTCATGCTTCAAAGTTGGCTTTTGCAAAACATGTCCCCCTCAAAAAACTGTCTTCGAGCATAATTCCCCTCCCCCCCGAGTTACTTCTCTTCTGAGTGATGATATATTTTTTATGAAGTTTACAAATTTAACTATTAGCCAACTACATGTTTTTTAAACATTCAAATAATAACATCATTTAGACCAATTTTAGGGTAAAATATGTGCTGCTTTTAAAAGGAGTAATATTGTACTTATTGTGAAAAATATATCAATCCCATGCTCTATTTTCTAGTTAAATCAGAAGAGATAGTTAATTTGCCGTATGGCATAGTGATATAGCACTAATTTCTACATACTCTGAAATTGGACACTAAGTCGCATTTTTATGCTTAAATTGATTAATGTTTATTTGTTCTTAAAATACATGTTTTAATCATGTATGGAACACGTCACATTGATTGAAAATATTCCAGACAGACATAAATGCAATTTAGTTTGAAAACAAATGATAGTCAAGAATAAAACAGTGAACAGGAGTAGTAACAGTGCAAATAAGAATAAAACCATTCATCTACTGAGAGAGATGAACACGAATTATCCATGGTATAGCATTGGTGTTTGCATTGACACTGATAAAGTTTAGATTTAAATGAGAACAAATTTTCTATTTCCCTTAGTTTTCTAGGTAATATTTTCAGAAATTTGATACCAACATAACAACGGAGCAAGCATAGCAATCTGTCAGGAGCAGTATCCTTAGGTCATTACAACCTCATGTGCAACAGAATTGGTTATCATATTGAACATGGTTTTGTTTTGCTGCACAAAAATAATAGCAAATAAAATAGAAAATATACATGTAGAGAATAGTAAAAATTTTGTATTTTTTAAAGTAAGGTCTACAACTACATGCCCTTGGAACTTTACCTAGGATTCTCACTGCCCATTTTTGTGGCCTTAAGGGCAAACAAAGATATGAGTGCCTGCTGGTTCATATTTGAGTCAAATATGAATGAATGTATGATAAACTGAGAGAGCCTTACCAGCGCAGGCCAGGGTCCCAATTTCTCTCAGGAGGTAACATCCTGCGGCAACTTTGGAGCTTACTTTATCAATATGAGTTGGATATTTGAAATTATGGTGGTCACAGAGATTTTTAGGGTTTTAAATAATTTTTTCTTGAGCACAATGAGTTTCAATGATTGGTTGACATAGATTCATGAAATAATGGTTTGACTCAGATTCCTCCTCCTCTATTCAGTCCTCTAGCCATACGCATTTCATGTAATAGACATGTATGGAAAGTGGTTGCTTTCGTAATAATTACATTGTAATGAATTTGGTGATTAGGTTAGTTGTCAAACTAAATATCTAAGATTGCCATTAACTTGATTTAATTATTTAGTGGCCTAAAATTTGTTGTAGCCGGCGTAACTTTATGGAATTTGCATAATATATTGAAATCAAATGAAATTATTGACTTCATAATTCCACATGCTTTATTTAAAAACACGACCCAGGTTTCGACGTTGAACATCATCATCAGGTGGTTCTCATGGAAGCCAATTTGGTATATACATATACCCTCTGATCGGGGGAGGGGGGTGGTTGGGTAGAGAGGGATGGTAAGGGAGGGTGGAGGGGTAAAAAGGTTAAAATGTAGCTGGGAGGAAGGAAAAGAGAATGACAACTTTCAGTGTCAATTGTTGACTTGGAAGAGTGCTTGGTCTAGGAGTGGGGAGTGGAAGGGATACAAAATTTCATTGGGCAAGTTCATCCTTGCAAGGGATGCACTTCAAAAAGCTGAGATCATCCTGAAAAAGTGCTTGCTTCCTTTGCTGTACATATGAACCTTTTCACCAACATGCCACCATGGAAGCTGTGAATCTCACTGAGGATATCCTCCTCCTGAAATCCATCCCAGTACCAGTTATTAGTGAACTGTCCTAATTACTAAAGACGTGTGTTTCCCCAAATTTTTTTATTTTTGATGGTACATATTTCCATCTCCCATACATATTTGCCTTTCTCCCACTTCCTGGCCAATATTTATATAGACAATTTTGAACAAGTTTTGTTCTCTTCAGCTCACCCGCTCATTAATAATGTATTTGGTTGGTTTAGATATGTAGACAATGTCTTCTGTATATGGACAGGTTCCAATTGGCAACTAGATCAATTGCTGGCACATTTAAATTCTGTCAATTCTTGGGTAAAAGCCTCTATCCCTATGTCAAAATTCAGTATAAATAAGGAACTTAATGTAATTAAAACTTAAGCGATAAACAATGGATATTCAGAAGATCTAATAAATAAACTTTGCAGGAAGAAACTTACGAAAACAGCCTTAAGCCACATTTAAAACCCCAAATATTTAAAAGATTCCACCCTCAAATGGCAACAAATACTCTATCTAGGGGATATTTCTCAAAAAGCAATCAAAAGTTTACCTTAAGAAAAAATTAAATGTGCCTTTACAGTGGTTCATGCCTTAAGAACTTGATCTCTCACACTAAAGACAAAGTTCCCAAAAACTAGAGGAGTGGTGTTTATGAATTAAAGGGCTCAGAATGTAACACAAAGTATATTGAGCAAACAGAACAAAAATTTAAAGAAAGGATAAAAGAATGCCAAACATGCGTAAAGAGTAAGAACATAACATCCCTATTTGCAAAACACCTCATCAAAAATGACCACAAAAGTGACTTTTTGACTAAACTTCTTCATTTTGAAAATAAAAGTCAAAGGCTCGATGCTTTAGAGAAGTTAGAAATTTTGAAATGCATCTGTTGCAAAGATGAACTTGCCAACAAAATTTTGTATCCCTCCCACTCCCCACTCCTAGACTGGGAGTCAAGCACTAGTCATATATGTATATACAACTATTTGAGTTCATATGAGCATTATAATATATATTTGTTCCTATACAGGAACATTCATGCACATGCACACATACATGTTTATATGGATCACACAATAATTGTCAAAATCATGAAAAGTTGGTGTTTTAGTTCATGTTTTTTGGAGCTTAGGTTTATTTGCTTTTGTTGGCATTGCATATTTGTGAGAGAATTACATATCATGCGGAAAAAGAATAAGCTCTTGAATATGACTGTGATTAAATTTATCACGGTGGTCAAATCTGTGAAAATAGTTTGATACCATGATAACTTTCGTTGTATCTGTAGGAAACTCAGGTGCCTCTCTGAAAGTCTGTAAGTCTTGCCTCTTCTCTTCCAAAACCTAGAGGCTTCCGGCCAATATCCTCCAGATACCTGTTATCCACTTGCTTCTTGTGGTAATCCCTTGGTGTCAGCCGCTGAAGAAGTGGAAGGTTGAGATGAGCTTTTGGCCTTCTGTTGATACAGCATTACCAAATCTTTGCCTAAACCATATTACCTCGGCTCTTTTCCCTCCTCCTTCTGAAAACTTCTTTGCCTTGTGCAATTCTTCTCCTTAAGTCCTGACTACTGTGACCATTTTGGTCTAGAAAACTTCCAAGTGAAGTAAACTGTTCCACCTTTTCTAGTTTATTAACTTCTATTTTAATATTTAACTTAGCCTTCTTCTTTCTTGAAAACCAAATAGCCTTTATTTGTTAATGTTTATTCTGATGCCATGTCTATCTTATTGACTTTCTAATGAGCTCAGCAATACTTGCAAACCTTTTGGCTGACTGGCAAACTAAAGCTTGATCATTAATCATTTCCTCCACCTATACCTTAAACAACAGTGGTGATAATGGACAACCCTGTCTTATCTCTCTTCCTAACACCAACCATTCCAATCTCCAACTACAACTCACACCTGAGCAGTCTTAGACATGTACAGGTTGCAGATTAAGTCTCTTATCCCTCCAATCAACTCATATTATCTGTGATACAATCATTAATTTCACCCAATCCACTCTATCAAACGCTGTCTCAAAATCTATGAAACAGGTAAATACATTCTGATTGTATTCTATGTTTGTTTCTATTAGTGACCTCATTACTGCTATGGCATCATGCATACTTCTTCTAAAAACAAAAAAAATCATCTGCACGGCCATGATCCGTCCTCTGCTAACCTATGCAGCGCCAGTATGGCTACAAGCTGCTAAAACTTACCTTAACAAAATACAATCGACGGAGAATAAAATCGTTAGGAGATTCGTCGGAGCCCCATGGTTCATTAGAAACAGCGAGCTGAGAAAGGACCTCAATTTAACGCCAATCCTGACCATCGCAAAAAAGATGGCTACGGACATGGATGCTTCATTACGAAGCACCGAAAATCCCCTCTTGATAGACCTATGGAGTTACTCTCCTGGAGACTTGACAACGCACAAAAGACCTAAAATAGGAACAACTGCACATGTCCCTGTGCCACATTGAATTTACATTAAACTAAACCAAGGAAGAATAAAAAAAGGGGAAAAATGTTTATACTAGTTTAATAAAAAATAAAATATAGCAGAAAAAATTAAAAAGACATCAACAAGAATGATAAAAAATAATAATAATAATACAAGCAAACAAATTAAAATGAAGTAAAAAAAAATAGAAACTCACCTCAATAGACGCATGCTGTAAACAGCTTCAGCTGGACGCAGTAATTTAGACGGTCAAGTGACCGAGAAAACGGGACTTCTTTCCTACATGAACCCAAATCCATCATCCCCAAAGTAATCATTTGCTCTGCTATCCATCCTTTTGTTTATGACCCTGTGAACCACTTTAGCTGCATGCAAAGTCAAACTTATTCTCTTTTAGTCCTCGCATGATGTAGCCTTTACCTTTTATGGAATAGGAACTAGCACAGATCTGACAAAGTCTTCTGGTCAAATTCTTTACTCATAAATGCTATGAATTAGTCCATAAAAAATCTTCCTCCCAGCTCTTCTTTAAACTTTCAGTACTTCTGCTGGAATGCTGTTTACCATTACGGCCTTATTTAATTTCAATTCCCTCAATGGCTTTTTTATCTCGCCACTGAGTAAGCCTGGACCTAAGCTACCCTCATCTACATCATATTCTTTTTCTATGTCTAAATTGATATCCTTACCGTACTCTTTCACTATGTGTATTTCATTCATCACTCTTGAATCTTCAGAGGTTAATTAATAGCTTTCCTGACTTACCTTTGGGTTTTTGCTTGGATTTTCCCTTCATACTTTCTGAGAGCATTTTAACCTTCCTGTATAGAACTCCAATTTTACCCTTTCCCTGTAAACTTTCCATATCCTTGCACTGAATCTTCCTTGACACTTCTTTCTTCTCCATTTGTTTTCTTGTCTAAGTTTATTATTTTATTCTTTATATTTTCTTCTACCTAACTCTGTATTTACAGTCTTCCAGTTCCTTGTTTCATCTGTCTTTCTAATCATCTCACCCATAATCCATGGTTCTTTGCCCTTTTCCTTTTTACGAATCCTCTAATTTCGTTTCTGGTTTTTGATATCCCTTATTATTTGTTCCTATTTTACATGTTCCAATTTTTCCTATATATGTAGTACCCAACTCTCTTTCCTCACTCATGATTTTATCTACAGTCTACCAACACTCCTTTCTTGTCGACCTGGTTTATGCTTCTATATTCCACTTCCTAAATTGTTTTCCCTGTTTTATTATTTTGAGATTGATGCTACACTTCGTTTTTACTAAATTGTGATTTGAGTCAGCATCTACTCCCAGGAAACTGCGAATTTATTACGCTGATCATAAATCTGTGCCTAACCATAAAATAGTCTACCTGATATCTTCCTAAATCCCCAAGAAATATCCATGTGTATCTATGCATTTTGTGGTGTCTAAATCAAGTGTTGGTGATGATTGACCTCGATCTCCTGCAGAACTCGATAGCTTTCTCCCCACGGTGATTCCTCATACCTAAACTGTAATCCCCCACCTCATCACCATCTCTTCCTTTGCATACCATTGCATTCCGATCCCCCATCACGATCAAATTTTTCTTCCAGGATCACCTGCAATCATGTCCTTTACCTGATCGTATGCCCTATCAACTTCTTCCTCCACGTGATTGCTCTGTAGCTGTATACCAGAACCAGGTATACCTGAACCAGGTATATCTGGATATACCAGGTATACTATCTGAACAATAACCAAGGTCATTATTCTGCTTTTACCTCTACTAGTAATATACTATCCATTACTTACTCTATGTTACCTATGCTTCTTCTTACCTTTTCATACAATATTATGGCAATCCCTCACTGGCCCTCTTCCCCTCCACTGTATGCCACTCTATTATAACTGTCACTCCAGTAATCTCTGCTATACTTTCATCTCAACTTGCATAGACTTAAAACATCTCTATTTTCTCTTACAACCTCTCACTTAATATTCTCTAATTCATCTGTGCTTAACTTTGTCCTAACATTCCAAGTTGAAATTCTAACTAATTCAGCATTTTTCTGCATCTTTTGTGCTGCTGTTGTCAGTTTATCTTTGCTTCACTGAGATGATGACCAGAGATGCCTTGCCTCCCACTATACCAGGCAGGACACATGTCCAAGTACTGTAGATTTGTCATTTATAATAATAGAAAATTGACGGATTCGCACCATGAAGTACTGGAACATCCACCCTATTTCCCAGATTTGACTCCCTCAGACTTTCAACTCTTCGATAAACTCAAAAGTTTCCTTGCCGGCCAATGGTTTCTGTCTAATCAAGAAACAATCACAGCTGTTGATGAGTACTTTGCAGCACTTCCTGAAGAGCACAACATATATGGGACAATGGCACTGGAACACTGCTGGATGAAATCTATTAGTAACAAAGGCAATTATGTTGAAAAATAAAGCTTTTTAAAAACAAATTGTAATTTTCATCATCAGGCCAAGAAAGTTTCACATCACCCTCATATTTGCATGTTTATATGTTACAATAGATTTTGCATTAATATATTTGTCTCTCTGGTTATGAATTGGCATGGTTTTCTTCGTTTTGCTTGGGGTTTCATTCTATTTCATGGGTGGTTCACCTAACACCACCGGTCACCGATAAACATCGCCGCAGCAGTCATGGCACCACAGGGAAGATCGTCGAATAACGAGAGAAATATTGAACATTTAATTGGGTGCTACCTACACTATGGTAACAAAAACTGCACTTTAGACGTTTGCTCATGGTGGGCTCTGCAAAGTTGCGATTATCTCGCGAAAATCAACGTGAAGAGAGTTCCTAATCCTCTCCTATAGTTTTAACGTGACTCCATGTATATTTTTGCTGTTCCCCAATGCGAAGAAATGTCTTTGTGTCGAAGTGTTTTTCATCATATGAAGCAGGCGAAATGACCGTATCTTACCCAACTGCATCCACTTAGTTTTACCCAAGTGCATGTACTTTCACCATTCTCGTGTATTTTGATGTCAAATCCCTTGTTTCGACTTCCATCACTCGTCTCTCGGGGGGGGGGGGGGGGGGGGGGACACCGCCCTCCATTCGCAGCCTACAGCGAAGTGTCACATTCCCTACCTGTGTCTTTAAGGGTGGGGACCATGAGTTTCATATCCATGTGATAGTAGAATTTCCCCTTCTTACTTTTCAATTCTGCATGACCTGTTTTGTTATGGTGGAGCCTTGTCGTATAAATGGTTGTGGTCTTTTTTATTCCCTCTTTTCGTATTACAAATAACGAATTCATTGGGTGAATTAACCAATGTTTTGAATTGTCTTCCTCCAGCATGTATAGAAATTTGCATGTTATTTCATAGATTTCTACTAAATATTTTTCACTTTCCCCTGCCTCTCCCATATCCTCTCTTATCACTTACCCTTCCACCCTGGTGCTTGCACCCCTTGCCACGCATATTTTTGGTGGATCGCGAGGTATTTATGTCGATGGTTCAACTTGTAGCGCCTACGTCTGCCGCACAATTAGAGTCTAATAATTGAAACTTGTGCTGTGTATACATTTCACATCAAGCTAAAAGAATTCGTAACATAAAATTAAATGTATTCGCTAATTTTTATAATAAAAAAATATGATCACACACCATTGAACAGCCCTCGTACTGTACTCTCCTAGATGATTATGAAGAATGCATGTTGCTTAAAACTTCGTAGCGTATCCAAAATATACTGGAGTACCCAGGATTTACTAGAAGAGTACTGGGTAAATGTGGTGAGTTGGTCAAAGAGAAATGTTGTCCTTCGATGGTTAGGCCTCTTTTAGAATATGCTGCAAGTATATGGGATCCTCATGAAGTTGGATTAATTGCCGGAATTGATCGCGTGCAGCGTAGATGAGCTAGATTTGTAAATACGCTCTTACGACAAACTTAGTAGCGTATCCTAAATTTTAGAGCAACTAGGCTGGAAATCACTCACGGAGCGAAGGTTTGAATTACATACAGAATCTCTTGCATAAATTGGAAGGACGTCTCTTTAGCAGTGATTTTGAAAATGCATTATTACCCCCATCGTACTACGGTAGGAGATATCACGTCAATAAAGTTAGAGAGATCAAGAGTAGAACAGGTAGATTTAAGATGTCATTTTTTCCACGAACGATAAGGGATCAGCATAACATTGTCCGACCGCGGTAGGGTCATATTTGGGTTAAAATTAGTATGGTGGGTATTCATCCCATGCCACACACCCTAGCGGTGGCTTGCAGGGTACTAAAATGAATAAATAACCGATTCCATTTGTCAATGGAGAAGTTTACAATATTCTCTTCATTCAGCTGCGAGGTTCTGCGAGGCAGTTTAAACAAATAAATGAAGGAGTTGGGAACTTTGCATTCCGTATCGATAATTTAGCTGCGTCCTGTGAAATTCACGAGTCGAAACGAATGTGATCTGTCCCCTCTGAAGTGGACGAATCAGGTGGAAAATTCATGATTTTCGACTTCGTTCTCTTTCCAAATTCGCAACTAACAAACACACCTTCATTAAATCACTCTTTGGGGTCGCATTGTGGTACTACGAATTTCTCATAATCCACGTAAGGACTAACTTCGCCTACGGTGGCTGCTACCACCTCACAGAGCTGCCTCGTAGGGCATCGTGCACCGTAGCACTGAATAGAGCAGCATCGCTTCCCGTCTACGCTTGGCTTGAACGAGTGGCGAAACACCGTGAACAACAAGTTGCGTGACGCAATAGTAGTTTTATAAAAATATCAATCCCCCTCCATTCGGAGCACTCACAGAGAAGTTGTTATCGCATGTGTGATGAATGTTAGTGTATCTTGACTGAATGTTGAATCTTCTCTTCGTATCAGAGGATATATCTATCTCCTCGCTGCATTGAATGCGACGCATCTTTGTCAGTGAAGCACCTCCAGACGGTATGTAATGGTGTCCGGGTGACGCGTAGCATTGTGGTAATCAGGAGGGACCTGGAAGGCAACCGACTGAATTGGGAAATTTTGTTTGCAAAAGAAACTGGCTTTTAAGAGTCATTATCGGTATGTATGGAGAGTTATATGCATACAGTTACACATTTTACATTTCTTAGCAATGTATTCTTTTGAATATTAGGTTGTGATAGCGCCAAAATGACCTTGGGCGTCGACACACCTTGTAAACATTACTCTGTCCTTCTGAGTGGGGGGCGCTTGCGAATTTTAATCTCGGGGCGTCGGTCTCTTACTGTTTTGTATTTATTTTTACGTAATCACCGCGTGCCCCGAATACGTTTCTTCTGTCAATGCCCGGCATAATAACTCGTGAGAAAAATGATACCATAAGTGAAGTTAAACATACAAATATGCATGTAGCACGATTATTAATGTGTAATGAATTGCATTCTTAATAATATCACAGGGTTCAGATTTTATTAAATGATACCAACACCTATTTCGTCCAGGAAAAAGTAATCGTGCAAGTTGGATGATTGTAAAAAAGGCAGTTCCCACATTTGAAATAGTAAGTTGAAAATCATCTGCATAATTGAATCCAATTAATCAGTTTAGCGACTCTAACTAGCGTGATGCTGTTGAGTGAGTGGAGGTTGATTCTTCCGCGAGAGTGACGTCTTTCGGATCTCCAGTTCTCGATTCCGGTTTCCATGGGTTAGCGCAAAATCCCCGGGATTATTACTCAAGCAAGTGCGTAAGAATTTCTTAGGGCGAGATGCCATGAAAGACACTCACTGAAAATGTAGGCGGCACTTCGCGTGAGGCAGTCGCCGGACGTTATGTATACATACTGACAATTATCTGGCAGAGAGGTCCAGTTCTTCGAACGAGGGTGCAACCCACTGCGGTCCGTACAGCAGCCCTCGCTTCCCTCTAGGCGTGAGTCGCCCATGCGTCACTCAACCATTACGGGTGGTCTCGCTTCCTACTCCTGCGCGAGTGTTAGATTTGTACGGAGAAAAATATCATTGAATAATTAATAGTTATTTACATTTGCGTAGCTTATGCACGATAATACTCATGTACGCGATATCGATCTGTTCTGACATTATCATCGATGAAACTTTCTCGCAAGTGAAAGGTAAATCTTGTAAATATCACGGGCTCAATGTTGTTTCGAGCAAATATTAGAAGAAACAATGTCAATACTCTCCCCAAGTCCTGAGTTCGGACCATCCATAAAAACTATTCTTGCTTGAGCTCTGAGAGTGGACTGCGTTATCTTCACTTAGCTTCCAACCCTCAGCCGAAGATTCGTTTCGTAAGACCGAATCTAATCTCACGCGAACAATTCTGAAACCGTCACCATTATTATGCATGAATTATGTTTGTTATTGCTTCATACGAATCAAATTTATACGATTTTTCGTGCCTTACTTTGTTCCGTGATTTCGTATTACGAGAAAGTCTAATGCAAAAACTGTCTTTGGATATGAAAACTAAGTAAGGATCAAGTTCTTGGGGGTGATTTGATTTTGTTTCTCGCACAGAGGAAAGGTAAATCAGCGCCTTCTGATATAACGCCTTGCATAATACCTCTTGCTGATCATTTTTAGCTTATGTGTGCCCGGTAAATTTGTTGATTTATTGTGGTCAATGATGATTTTTTACGGGAAAATTTTCCCGTCCTCACAGTATGTGGAGAAGAATTAACTCAAGTAATTAGTTCATTTGACCTGTTTAAGCGTGATACAGCCATTGCAGTTGTGAGCATCATCAGAGATACAAAGTCTTGGGTGCTCACTGAGAATTGTCACTTACTGCCGTGAACCCCTTTAATATAAGTCCGTAGTCATACACCATTTAGAACTTTCTCCTTGGTGCAACATCTCTTCATCCACATCATTTATATCTTTGGCTTTCCATATTTCATTGTCGGTTGCAACAGATCATTGTCTGTTTTTATTTTTCTCCATTGAATTTTTCACTTTACCTCGACGGGGTGACAGTGTTGCGGTTTGTTTGGCCGGCTACTGACCAGAGGGCCCTGGGCTTCAAACTCCTTACCTTTGGGCAAAACGATCTAAAAATGAGCTTCTAGAGGCCAGAATTTCTTAGGATTATTCAGGGTAATGAGAAAGAATTTCCATCACGCCCTACTCTGAATGTGTGAATTGACCTCAGTTCAGGGTGAAATATAGGGTCAATACATTGTGAAGTTCAGGGTCGGGTTTTTCCCGACCCAATTCACAAATTTATCCAATCACCTCTTATAGTTTTTGTATCGTAAACATTAGAACACCAAGGCATACAAAGCTACAATCTGTAATAATTGTTAGATACTATTTGTTATGCCTTAGGTTGACGTATTGTTATCAGTTCAAACTTTGTGAATATTTATTTTGCTAGCAGAATTATTCTTTAATGTCCCCACTGCTACTGCACCTATTTCACTTCAATATACTGCTCAAATGCTACCCTACTAAATATTTGAAATGCTGATTTTTCCTTATTTTTATTATTAATACAATATTACGGTGCTTCTTATCCTATGCATACCACACTGATCTTCGAGCTCAGTTCTCAGCAATGATGTAACCCCTTCGACATCGACATAAATACCCCGCGATCTCCAGAAAGGTGTGTGGCAGGGGTTGCAAGCACCAGGTAGGATGGGTAGGTGATAAGGGAAGATGTGGGAGAGGAAGGGAAAATATTAAGTAAAAATCTATAAAATGATGTGAAAATTTCTATACATGCTGGAGGAAGACTCAATTCCAAATATGGGTTAATTCAAATAATGAATTTTGAAATTAAATTTTTAATTTTCCCCTTGGGTGGCTGGTTGACTAAAATATAATCATCAGGATGTCTAACTGATTTTATGTTTTCCCCACCAATTTTCATCCCTATGTCCAGCTCTTTCCAAGCATCTTTAACCGTTTCCACACGCACATGTACGTTAAATTGCATGGGTGATTGAGGACACCCCCGGCTCACTCCTCTTGCTAAAACTCCCCATCCTGACTCTCCATCCCTTACGCGCACATAGGCAGTCTAAGATTTGTTTAGATTAAGGAAAAGTCTCCTATCCCTCCAAACTACTCCTATTTTCTGCAATGTATTCATCGATTCTACCAGTCAATGTATCAAAAGCTTTCTTGAAATCTGAAAAACAGACAAATACATACTAAATGTATTCTATGTTCCTCTCTAATAGTGACCTCATTACTGATGTGACATCATGCGTGGCCTTCCCCTGTCTGATCTCAAACTCATCATCCCTTAAGTAGTCATTTTTTCTGGTCTCCAGCTTCTTACCGATGATTCTGAGGACCATTTTACCTTCATGTGAAATAAAACTTATTGTTCTGTTGCCCTCATTTATGACTTCCTTCGCTTTTCTGGAATAGGAGCTAATATTGATCTGATGTCTTTGGACCAAATTCCCCCCTCTTAAATGCAAAGAATCTATCCATAAAAACTCTTCCTTCCACCTTTAAGTAGTAGTAGTAGTATTTCGTCTCAAGCGCCGCCCAATCCATCTGGTTCTTTTTCTCATCGTTCTGCGTATTGCATTTTCCTCATCTACTCCTCTTATAAAGGTTACCCGTCATTAAAGGATTTACCTCCTGCAGATGAACAGGTTTTCTAAACAGAGCTGGTCGTGTATTTTCAAGTGTTACTACAGAGTTTATGATCGAAATTTACTAATTATGCTCTTGTCAACAGTTTCTGCTCATCATGAATCCTGTTTCTCTCTCAGGTTCTCAGATAATCCAGGATGAGTGCGCTGTCGCTGCCCATGCTCGTGTGGCTGTCCATCTGCTTTGCCTTCGCGGCCCTATACCTCTACTTTACCTGGAATTACGGCTATTGGAAGAAGCGGTCCATCCCTCATGAGAGGCCTCTCTTCCCTTTCGGAAACATATGGAGCATGATGACGCGCAAAGAGTCCTTCATCGAATTCTACAGGAGCTATTATCGCCGCTTCCAGGGTCATCGCTATATGGGCTTCATCATGCTACGAGAGCCGACCCTCATGATACGCGACACTGGGCTCATCAAGAGGATCTTGGTCAAGGACTTCTCGCATTTCCACGATCGCGGAATACCAGTGGACGAAGTCAATGACCCGTTGAGTGGAACTCTTTTCAACTTGCCTGGGAGTCGCTGGCAAACGCTGAGGAACAAACTCTCGCCGACTTTCACGTCCGGCAAAATGAAATATATGTTCCCGGTCGTGAAGGCCTGTGCAGAGCAGCTGCAGAGGACGGTGAGTACCAATGATGTGCCAATGGCACCCTGGCCCTCTGCTACACTTAACGTAATGCCACTAAATAGACGCTCCCCCACTGAGAGTGGCCATCAAATGATACGAGTGCCTTGGATATTCTCAGATTAAGGATAAAATAAGTCGGTGTGTTACTAGGAAGGAAGGCACAATTCATTTCAAGGGGAAATATTTTAGAAGAAAACGTTATAAGTAAATAGGAAATGAAGAGAAAATCAGCGATTAGCGAAAGAAGCATTCATACCGACTTGATATGATTTACCTAATTACAGATAAAAGCAATAGATTATTGAAGTCTCTTATACGGAGCATAGAGCTTAAATTGGTGACTTTTTAGGTTACGAGGGCAGTATGAAGGGTTCTCGGAATCACCACCAGATGTCAGAGCTAGCACAACGAGTTTCGAGCGTAGTAATAGGTAATTTTGACTTCACACATGACGCGTGTGTGCTATCGGAGGAGATCTGTGATGCGAACGCCTCTCTACTGTTGTTCCTGTGTGGTGATTTGTGAAGATTAAAAAATTGAGATTCGAGGACGTAATTAAATACAACAAAAGAAGAAAGTTATAAAAGCAAAGGAAATTCATGCCGACCTTCAGAACACTTTCAGGGACTCTGTCTGCTCCTTCATATTCAACTGTTGCCTAGTAGACAAATGATTTTAAGTTTGGTTGGGACGCCTTAGGTGATGATCCGCGTAGTGGTCGGCCAAAATGTACCCCAGAAATTATTACAAAAGTGCATATAATGGTCATGGAGTACCACCGACTAAAAGTGCGGGAAATCGCTAAAACGGTAGGGTTTTCATCTGAAAGGGCATATAAAATTTAAAAGAGGAATTTGATATGAGAAAAGTATCTGCTACATGAGTGCTTCAACTCTTGACGCAGGATTAAAACGCATCAGATTGGAAATTTCCTAACAAAACAGCAGTCAAAGCAGTGGAAATATGTTGATTCACCACCGCCAAAGAAAGCAAAGGCAAATACGGTCGGCCAGAAAGGTTATGGCTTCAGTTTCCTAGGATGCGAAAGCGATGCAGCTGATAGATTATCTTCCCACTTGTCAAAAAATTACTGGAAAGTACTAAGCTAACCTCCTGGATCAATTACAGCAAAAGATGCACGAAAAAAGGCCAGGTTTGCCAGGAAGGAGAGTCATCTTTCATCAAGACAGTGCACGCCCACACATAAGTGCCGCTGCCATGGCCAAAATACATGAACAGAGATAGAAATTGTTGGCACACCCGCCTTATTCGCCTAATTTAGCTCCGTCAGATTTCCATTTCTTTCCCGAGCTCACAATTTTCATCGGTGGGCGGAGATTTTCTTCAAACAAAGAACTAACAGCCAAAGTAGATGGGTATTTTGCAGGCCTGAAGAAATCTAATTTTAGCGATGGGATCAAGACATTGAAACATCGCTGGATGAAGTGCATCGACGTATAGGAAGACTATATTGAAAAATGAAAAAGTTCCGCCTAGGTAAGTAGTTTATTTCTATTCCATTCCGAGAACTTTTCAAATCCCCCTCGTAGAACAAATAGTTGAATCACTGACACAAGGTGACAGCATACTTGATGTACTTTCAAAGAATCCGTGAATAACTCCAGAAATCATTACAAGCGTGGACATAGCCCATAAGACCATATAGAGACCACAAAAAGTCCATAAATGGAAATGACATGAAAGTGGTCAAAGAAAAGCGTAAAGTTTATCAATGCACCAATGTGAGCTTAAATAGGGCTTGGGGGCAATTAAAACATGAAATATATTATTCAGATTAGAAACACACACCACTGATCCAGAAAAAATTTGGAAAATGTTTTTAAATGTTATACGTGACGGGTTAGAGAAGTATTTGTCATTACAAATTTCAACGGAAAATAAGGAATATATTGCTGCCCTTTGCAGCAAACTCGGTTTTCGAACCAATGTACACAAACATACGTAAGCATAAAAACATACAACCTTTTAGGACTCTAAAACAAAGTGCGGCAATCGATTGGGCCAACCCAAAATTCTCTGACACCTTTTCATCGGAGATTTTTTCTCGATAGTTTTTCAAAAGTTCAAGTGGAGACATATTTGGATGATATGCTTCAGTTCCTCGATCTTTTTTATTGATCCAATATGTGCTATTCTAACTTTAACACGTGGTGCTTTTTAAATTTTTTGTGTTTCCCTTGATCCGTTACGGCTAAAGGAAATATTATTTTATATAGTCAGTCTAAAAAGAGGCCATAAGAAGCTCAATTTGTCCTTTCCAATGTCCTTGATATAAGTATTTCTTAATTTAAAACAATTATTTGCTTGAATTATTTTCTGATTTTTTAATATTGTGGAATAATATTATCTTTCACAAATGAATTTTTGTACAAATAATATTAAATCGTTCGTAATATTGAAAAAAATCTTCTCTGGCCACGGTTCAAGACATTCGCGTCAATAATCTGCATTCATTTGATGGGATATGACCCACAGTCAACTTTTATATAAACATATATTTTATATATATATATATATTATATATATATATATATATATATATATATATATATATATATATATATATATATATATTACTATGTTCGCTCCGATGATATTGCTGGTCTCTGCCTTAAGTTGCGCAAAAACACCGTAATCGGCCGCTCATTCTCATTTGGCCCTGTTTTGCCTCTTCGTGAAGACCGCCAGTGAAGTGGAGAGAGCTGGCGGCGGTGACCTCGAGGTGAAGGACTTGATGGCCAGGTACACGACGGACGTGATCGGGTCGGCCGCCTTCGGCGTCGAAGCCAGGTCCCTCGAGAACGCCGACTCGGAGTTCCGCTCGATCGGGCGACGGATGGTCGCTGCGGATTTTGGCAACTCCATGCGAGCAATGATGACCATATTCGCTCCCGCACTGTCCCTCAAGTTGGGCATCAAGAGTGTCGATTCGCTGTCCGAGTCGTATTTCACCAGAATAGTCAAGGACACTGTGACCTACCGCGAGAAAAATGACATAAAGAGAACTGACTTCCTACAACTCCTCATCGGCCTAAGAGCGGGAGACAAAGAAAACAGCGCCAAGGTCCCGGCAGAAGGTAATGCAAAGCACCCTTGTTGACCTATAATTTATGCAAACACACACATATACAAAAATATCATTTGACATGCAGCAAATTTCTAGGTGCCGATAGTATAAATGTCTTGATCAAGTAAGCAAACCACAGTCCCGAATTTCTTTCTCTCCCGTCAATTGTAATTATAGTGTGCTGAATATGATCCATGTCCTAGCCTATAAAATGGATTTTGTCGAATTTCTTCTTTCTCAATATCTACCGTGAGTCTTTCAGTTGTTACTACTTTTCAAACTAAATAACTCTGTTTTCTTTCATGAACAACAGTGGGAAATCGAATTCTCTCACGCTAAAAAATGAAGGAAAAAAATGGACAAACCTTTACTAGAAATGGTGAAACACATTTCGTCTGAATTTGAATAAAAGCGTGGACAGTTACGAATTCCTAAAGAACCACAAAACCTTCGACTGTGTCTTTTTTTTCAGGTTGTGTTGCGACTTTATAAAGCCTCTAACCTCTGACTTGAGTACACTGTAATGGTGTATTTCAACAGATGTTAAATGAATTCACTCCCGTTATTTGCAAAACCGTGACCTGCTTAATATGTCCAGTGATCCCCGTCCTCAGCATCATCCTAACGTTCCAAGTTTATATTCCAACTTTTTTGGTCCTCATCTGCGTATATTCCCCTGCTGCTGTTGTCAACTTCACTTCGTGATGACGACCGCGAAAGCCTTGTCTCTCCCGCTGCCTGGCACGTCATACAGCTCAGCCGAACGAGTCCCGTAGTTACCAGGATTAATTCTGTGATCAATATCTATCATAGAAGCATGCGATAATTAATTGAGCTGGTTTTCCATTGCCTTCCTCAATAGTGTATTTAACGGTAAACCATTACCAAAAAGGCTTCCTCACTTGGGAACGTGCTGCGTGGACTACATTCGGTCTACCTCCAAACTGCCAACCTTTCTGAAATGGTTGATCCTATTAGCAGCAAATATCATTGCTCCCTCTAGTACAACTCTAGGGGTCATCAGATCGCGCAAGTACTTCCACCACGTCAGGGTTGTAGTCCATGAGGAGGGTATTAATGCATTTGAACAGGTCATTTCTTTTTAGGAAAATCACCTTTAAAACGATTTTGTTATAAAAGATATTCTGATGAACCTTTGGCGATTTGCAGCTTAAACAGAATCGCTCTTGCACGGAGCTGCCGTTCTCATGACTGTTAATTAGTACATCTTGTGTATTTTCCGAAACATGCTGTTTCATCAAAAGTTAAAGTCAAAAATTTCACTTCGGCCATTTTATAAATATATTCTTTACGATCAACGCTAACAAGCCTATAAATTAGTTCGGTGCTGTTTCATAATATCCATTAAACATTACTCAAAGTTCTGATCTCCTATAAATCTTTAATATCCATGTAATCAGTGAAGCAAAAAGCTCAACCATACGAATACTGGGGTTAATAAACTCGACTCTCCTCTGTACAACCTACGAGTACTGATTCCTCCCCTGCCCACTTCCAGCCGAGCTGACGATGGACCAGCTGACGGCTCAGTGCTTCATCTTTTACATCGGCGGCTTCGAGACCTCCGCCACCACGCTGTCGTTCGCCCTGTTCGAGTTGAGCAGGAACCTTGCCGTGCAGAACAAGTTGAGGGACGAAGTGGACCGGGTCCTTGGAGAGTCCGACGGGGAGATAACATACGAGGGGCTGGCCAAGATGCACTACATGGACTGCGTCATCGCCGGTGAGCAGCCTTATTCATTCATTCCGTATGCATGTACTCATACGTGGACGAGTCTCCCTCACCGACGGTGATTCGTACATAATAGCCTTCCGGCTAGAAGGCCAGGCGTGAGAAGTTGTCGCGCAGAACCCCCTATCTCCACAGAATACGTCAATGGCTCAAGTCGACATACTTTAGGTATGAGGTATTTATATTTTTTCATTCAGCACTAATCCGAAAAGAGCCAAATTTTGACCCTTTGCAACGAATCAAAATCATAAAAGAACAACGCTCGCAATAGTTTACACACAAATCCTTAAGACTGCTTTATTATTTTCACTGTGGGATATGATTCTCGTAAATTCTTCTGAGGGAACACTATTTTCTTCTTCCAGAGAAATATCGAATTCCTATTGAGAAAAACCAGTTTGCTTTTAGGAGAATCATATTAATACACTTATAATGATTAGTTTAGTAAAAGGGAGTATTTGTTTGTTTATCCAAAATTATCTCAGATGAATATTTTCATTCACCATCGGTAATTAGAGAATGATGGCGCCTGAGGCAGTTCCGAGGGTGCAGCGAGATTGGCAGCCAAACCGGACCTTTTAAGTCCTGAATGAAGTGACGCTAGGCAAAAGCGACGACTCGCGAGTAATATGTGAATTTTTCACCTGCAATCTGATGCGAATATTTATGACTCTGCAGGTATGAATATAAATTCTGCATCTGGACTCTCTGTCTTAAATAGTGGGCAAGTCTTTTGGAGCTCATTTAATTCGAGCCCTCGCTGGCTGTTTCTTATGTCCTTGAATTTTATGGTCAACATTAAAATTTATGCATGTTAATAAAATGTCTTCCAAAATTTTTTCCGAGTCAGTTGGCCTGACAAGCCTCATTTGTCGATGTTCTCGGTAACTCCGGGGGCTTTTTTATCCACCGGGCCATGCAAGCCGTGTTTGCCGTTTTTTCATTTATAAAAAATGCACTTTCACTTTTCGTACCAGCCCTACTTCAGGATATGCTATTTTATATTTTATTGCTATTTTGCTCCAATTTTTCCTTTTTTAAATTCCTTCAATTTGTTTTCTTTTCTTAACACCTTATCGTGGTAAGCATAAATGACCTCGTCAGTACTTTCGAAACTGCTGGTTCAAGCTGCAGGCCTTTTGATTCCCTAGGATTTCTTTCATTGGTTGTTAGTATAAGCGTTAGAATAAAGTATTAGTGGAGGCTTTTATGTGCTAGGAATGAAAAAATTTGCTTGGCGAACTAAGAGGAGGGTTTTGTCAATTCCAGAGACGCAAAGGAAATATCCTCCAGCCCCTGTGCTCTTCCGGGAGTGCACCAAGGAGTGGACGATTCCTTCGGCTCAAGAGACGGGGTCAGACGCGTCCGAGTGGAAGCCGGAGACGAGAGACGGCGGCCATGTTGTGGAAGTGGGAACCAAAGTTCACATACCAGTACCGGGACTCCACTACGACCCGGAATACTTCGAGGATCCCGATCGTTTCGACCCTGAGCGGTTCACCGAGGAAGGGAGGAAGAAGTGGCCCCAGTTCGCTTACTTGCCCTTCGGAGAAGGCCCCAGGATCTGCATCGGTGAGTGCCACCGCCTCTCTATTGTCATTTGGTGTGATACCTGCATGTATGTGGACCATTTGTTCCGGAATATAAATTTAAAGGAAGGGATGTCCCCCTACGCTTATTTGACGAGAAAAGTCCACTTTTGTTAAATTTCGAACTCCTTGGCCATTGCTTCTAGGAGCAGATCAGTGTTTTCCACTGGATCCTTGCTTTCCCTGAAGCTTAGGCACTTGTGCACATTTGAACTTGAGTTGGCCTGATTTTTTTAAGTATGGAAGCAACTGGTCCATGATCACTTCGATTCGCGTAAATGAAAGCACCCATGGACCATCGCGTAAAGTATGCAAGCCACTTGTACTAAATATGTAGATACCCACTTAAAGGTTGACTGCAATATGAGTGAAACGAAGGGGAGGGCAACGAAGCAAAGCGGTCGATCGACGCCGCCAAGGTCCATAACGAGCGAAGCCTCATAAGATCCTCTCCCGGTAGTGTGGTTGTTTTAAGACGCCTAAGAGTCTCACATCCGTGAAAGTAAGAGGCCATCCGTGGTGTGGTCCGCCCCGACGAACGGGGATTACTCGCGGTCGGTGATTGTCTCCCGAGAAGGGGTTGCGTCAGAGACTCCGCCACAAACCACCTGCTAAAGGCTGGAATCGACACTTTGGTCCGGAAATTTATACTCTTTAGAAAATGCGCTCTTTCATCATCTTTATAACCTTCAGCTCTTTAATCTCAATGAGAATTGCTGGACCAGAAAAAATTAGCAAATACAATGACGGTATTAGTATTCAGTGGGACGGTATGGAGGCCCAGTGGGTGGAGCGTATGCCTGCAGATATAGAAGTCCCTTGCGTAATGGATTTGACGCTACCCTATCTGTTATCCAAAAGAAGTACGATTTTCTGAACGCCAGAGAGTTGTTGGAAACGGAATTTTTGTGCAGACAGAGGAACTGCCTCCCATCAGGCAACAACCCCCCCACCCCCCCACTCTGGTTCGAAATAAGGCTTAGGGTCTAGGTGAGCCCTCTTCTCACCGGTAGCGAAGACCTTGATGTACCGATGACCCCAGAGTTTTTTAATTACTTCCGCGCTGTTCCATCTGGTTGGGTGATGGTTTTTTTAAGGTTGCAGTTAGGATTTTCGGGCCCAAAGTGAATTTCACGGACATTTGCCCGCTATGTATGCATAGAAAAGTGTAAAGATTTGACCCGTATGTGTACACTAGCAAAATTTCAGTGAAAATCACTTCGCTTCTGAAGATACTAGCTGCAGCGGCAGCAAAAGCCCCCTGATTGAAGAGCCTACATCCAGCCGGAACACCTCCACCTACATGCAGATGGAACACCTCGGGAATAACCCAAGGACCTTAGTTCCATCCCTCCTCACTGTTTAAACCACCGTTTAGGGTTGATAAGTGTATTCATATTCCTTATTAAGCAAAACCCATTTCAGGAGTGATCGGCATTCCATGCATTTTTAGGTCTACATATGCATAAACTTTCTGCTTCAGTATTCCTGATGCAGTGGGCTTACGGGAGATATTCCAAAAATTCATCACCGCGCACTTTTTTAAGCTTAATTCTAATTTATATTTTGATATTTTAGTATCCTGCAACCCACCGCTAGGGTGTGTGGCAGGGGGCGAATACACAAAAGTATTTCACCAACGCTGTATAGCATCAAAGTCATCTGATAAAATTATGTTACCCTCAGGACTATGGGTATCTCTGTAACTACTGCGTCGTTACGAATAAGCATATCTTATTATTTACCACGGATTTAATGTCGTTAACTTAGATGAGTAATAAAATAGGTTGCCAACATTCCCCTGGGGAACACCTGAAGTGACTTTTACTGCATTATAGCTAACATCATCTATGACAATACTTTGTTCGCGACCAGTCATAAAGTCTTTAATCCAGTCTACGATACTTGTATTTTTATCTATCTTGCTATGTGATTCTTTGTCGAAAGCTTTTTTAAAGTCTTGAACAACCGGACCTGAAACATCATTGTATCCCGAACCCAAAATATCATGAACAAAAAGCTAATGTTGTTATTCGCAGGATATACTCGTACCTTTTGGAAATTATACTGATTTTTTCATCAATAACTCTTGGCTCTCAATGTGCCTCTTTATCGAACTAAGAATTATGTTTCGTGGCATTGCGTGGTTTAAGCCTCAGGAACAGAACAGTAAAAGCATGTATCGGTGTGACAGGCAGCATAGCCTGCAATGGTAAGGTAGTATGAAAGACATGATTAAATGGGGTTAAAATCATTGAACTTACCTAAATTAAAGCTTTTTTTGAATTACTTATCCCGAAAGGGAATGACGTGAACGGTACTTATGTATGTCATAGATTGTAAGTCAATATAAACATACGTATGATGAAGAATAGGGGGATCATTAAACGACGGTATTTTCCTAAATACTCCCTACGTACTCGTAGCATTGTTTACCATTGAAATCCTATGGAGGCAGAAAAAGTGGATGAAGGTGGTATTGACCGGCAGTGGGATGTTGAAGACTGTAATAGAGGGAAGAATGTTTGGCAAACGAAAAAGGGAAGGAACAGGATAGGGCTGCTGGACGGGATGAAGGGAGAAATGAAGAACTCAGAGATGAAGAGGGACTTGATGTAGAGTAGATTGCTGGATTTTTTAGGAGTCACAAAATGTTTATTTGGTAGTTGTGTCCATCCAAAACCTACCTTAACCGGTGGATTACTTAACAATAATAATATGAATGATATACGTGCGTTAGATGTACGTTAGAATTAATTTCAAATTGAGTCCTTATATAATTTAATAGGAAGAGATGAACAGGGACCTGTAATGCACTCACTTTAACCATAGCTTTTTGCTTTGAATTACCTAAGTTAATATCAACATTCTAGCAGAGATTTCTTCCGTACCGGGGGATTTATTTGGTCGTATATTTCGGAACGTTTTGCTATTCCTTCCTGAGACAATATTATTGTAGGGACTCGTTGTAATTGTAGTTTCATCATCCTAACAGTCTTGGGATAAGTAGTTAAGGTGATTTCTCGTTGCCTTTCATCTGACTCCTACCCTTGGACCTATCTGGCATGGTTGGCCTTTTACGAGTAATTATCTTTGGGCCCGCCAGCACATCCTCTAGGGGTCATCAGAACGCACGAACCCTTCCACCACGTTAAGGTTTTAGTCCGTGGGAGTATAAAGCATATTTGAGGATACAGGGTTCGTCCGGAAAATAAGTGTACTGAGCTCAGGAAAAAAAAATTATTACACTTTTACATATCTTAAGCTAATATTCCTCAAAATAGGACCCTTGTGAGTCGATACACTTGTTCCAGCGGCGTTCCCATTCCTGGAACGCTCCCGCGAAGGCATCATCGGGAACCTCTCGAAGACTCGTCGTCGACCTCTTCTCTGCCCTCCACGAACATCTTGTGCCACCGAAAGATCATGTTTCTGGACATGGCTGACTCCCCGTAAGCCTGGTTAATCATACCGACAGTTTCGGTAGACGATTTCCCAAGCTTTACCGCAAATTTGATGGAATAACGCTGCTCCAAAAACTTCGGCATCGCGTTCCGTGACGTGGGTCGAAGCGTGGAGGTTCGCGTTAACAGAGCTCCTCACTACACCACAGCTCAGAGCCGACTGCCTTTTTCAGCGTCGCTTGCCAACATACCCCCCTCCAATCGCAGCCCGTCAGAGCGGTGCTGGGCGCGCCTGGAGCGGCGCGCCCAGCCCAGGAGTCAGTACGCTTATTTTCCGGACGAACCCTGTATTGTGAGGGATGAGTGGTCACATAAAAAGCTTAATCTTAATTATTCGTACTGATTATTTATTTTTATTCTTAATATTATTTCGTAAAACATTTATTATTTGTTATGTATTCTTTCTTTATGCGGGCATGTTTTCATGATTCCAGGGATGCGCTTCGGAAGTATGCAAACCAAGGCCGGTCTTGCAGCGTTGCTATCCAAATTTGAGTTCAGGCGGAGCGCGAAGGCATCCGAGGGCACCCTTGTGCTGGACAAGATGGCATTCTTCCCCAGCGTCAAAGGAGGGCTGTGGCTGACGCCAATCCAGCGCCCCACCACCGCATCGGCTCAATGACGCGACACATCGACGCTCCGAATGCATTAATCGATTGTGGATTATTTTGCAATGCCTTTGACTCCGAAACTGTTGGAATGAAAAGAGTATAGCTTAATTTCAAGGGACTGAACAACTCATTTTCGGTATATTCACATCGAAGTGCGTATTTGTGTGGGTGATGATGACGGAGGATGAGAAGTGATCGAAGATGTGTGGTGTCCAAGCAACGCATTCCGGCTACTGCTGTACTGAGGCGGATGCCTACTCTGGCGATGTCCGTCCCTCTGCTTCATTTTCTTTGTTACGCTTTTGCGAGTCATTTTATGTATTAAAAATGTAGACACACATTGCAGGAAATATATCTTTGGGAAATAAATACATAATGTGGAATTGTTTCTGAATTGATGGAGCTCCGTGATCCATTGTTTTTACAGCGTTTATTTGGAGTGAAGGGCACAAATCGATTATTTTAAGGGGGACATGTGATGTGTGCGGCATAGTGTTTCGCTAATGCTCGACGACAAGCCATAATGTGAGGAGAGACCCGCCAGACTTTTCTTGGGTGGAATTGAATATTAACCTGGAGGGAGCTTGTGCGAATTAAGATTAAGAACGACACAGAGAATTGTAGGAACGGCCACGCAACGAAAGAAATATTCAGGTCATGGGGCGGTCATTTGTTTTTGGAGTGTTGTTTAAGGGTACTCCGCTCAGCGTCAGTCCTTCCACTACGTATGGTATCCGATTCTTGAGGAGACCTCTCAGTGAAGTCCTTATCCTTCCAGTCCACTGCCAAACTCTCTTAAGTGATCTTGTCCACCATACTCTGCCACTGGCCTTCGCGATATCTACGGAACTATTAAAACCATTTTGACTCCCTCTTCATCTTGATTGCTTAAGCTTCTCCGCGCTAGGTGCCATCCCATCCTAAACCCCTTGATTATCGCACAGAAATGGTGCCGCTCTGTCCAAAGATTGATTATCTTTGGAGGACGGAGAAGAGGCAGCTCGATTCGTGTGAGGGAGGTTGATCGAAGAGGTCCTCTTAAATTTCTCATGAGGTGCGTTACCTCTCACTCACGTATGCTTGGAGCTGCTCTTCTCGTCTTCGTCGTTTGACGCCTCCGAGTACTTGCCACTCTGGTGTACCAGAAAAAGAACCCGAGGTACTACCCTTGATATTTGACGTGTATGGTGTTACTTTACCATTGGGGGTGAGAAACAACAATGAGTTTCAGCGAGCCTTTCCTCACATAAAATTAATTGCCTGTGATTGCCTATGACATTGTTACCAGGGAAAGAAGGACATACATGTACACCAAGTTCAGCTGTCATGCAACAGCAGCACCATCACAATATTCAGTTGTTAATCTCTCGATGTGAAAAGCACCATGGCAAACAATTTGTGAATGTACCCATGTTTCATGTATTTTCAAAAAGTGCTGTGATAAATGCCGTCAGCCCCACCTCCAGGGTAGTTTCAACGTAAAATGTCACGATTATCGGTTGGCGATGTTGCCCGTGTCAGCAGTTCCCATCCCCGTCTCCAAGATATACAAGGTGCTGTTGCATAATAGAACCACCGTACCTGCAGCCCCCACCCCTACTCTGAGGGCGCCTCTTAGGGTAAGACGTCATCGTACAGGAAGGGAGGGAACGGTTATAATAGGTAGCTCGATTATATAGGTAGGTAGGCTATAATATGTCCGGCGTATAATTTCTCCACTGCGTCGCAGAGTCCGACGGGAGGAGATGTTGGATTATTGTCGCCCTTGTGTGGACCAGGCGGCGGGTTACCTAAGGCGACGCAGGCGGTGAAGGCGGCTGTCAGTAATGTGGGTTACTCCAAGCCGCGCATAGTGGCTGATGTGGGGGCAGACGGCGTCTTGGAACATGTATCTGGAGATATCCTTCGTTCCTTTAAGGAGATGCGCTCATAGGTGAAACGGGTCGAATAGTGGTTGAAGGTTCCAATAAATTATTTATATATATTTATAAGTATTTGCAGTATTGTGCCTCGCATTGACCGCGGAAGACTCGTCTGGAGCCGAGCAGAGGGTTTAAATCAAAGATTGTTGGGATTTTGCCGGGAAATCGGAGCGGACTTCGTTGATCAGAGGCCTGCCCTCTCATCTTGTCGGGTATCCCTTTTAATCGCTCCGGCGTCCATTATACCGCCGAGGCATCGAAGTTGACCGCGGGTAGGTTACACGAACACATTTCGAGGGTTTAGCGAAGTTCGTAGGGAAGAGTGCGGATCATATATTGGGGAAAGTAAGGTAAGGTCCAGCACTTTTTATCACTTTCGATGACGGGCTATGACCCTCAGATCCCAAAAATAATAGAACAAATAAACGCTTGTGTTAAAACGACATACGAGGGCGGTTCAATAAGTACCCGTGTTAGAAATGAAGAAACCATTTTAAAAAAACATTTTTTTTAATTTTTCAACATAGTCCCCTTTTAGAATAACACACTTCTCCCAACGTTCCGGCCATTTTTTTAACCCCTCTAAACAATAGGATTTGTCGAACTCTCCAAAATACGCCTCTGTCTCGGCGATAACTTCCTCGTTTGAGCTAAATATTTTCCCGCGAGCCATTTATTCATGTTGGGGAATAAGAAAAAGTCACAGGGAGCCAAATCGGATGAATGCGGGGGGTGAGGTAGCAATTCATAACGTAGTTCATGCAGTTTGGCGGTGACAACTCCGGATGAATGCGCTGGTGCGTTATCGTGGCGAAACAGCAATCGCGGCACCCATCGGGCCGACAATTGTTTCATCGCCAACTTATTATGTAAAATAATAATTGCCGTTCCGGTCGACACACCCACGGCCTCTGCTACTTAGCGCACTTCCGTTCGTCGATCTGCGAGAGTCATGGCGTGGAGTTTTTGAATGATTTCCTCGGTAGCCACGTCTGCCAGGCGTCCTAGTCGCTCCTCATCAAAAACAGATATTCGCCCACGTTTAAATTCGTTGAACCAATATCTAACTGTGGTCATAGATGGCGAAGTGTCCCCATAAATAGCATCCAACTTTGCTTTTATCTCCTCGCATTTTTTCCCATCCAAAAACAAAAAGCGAATTACCGAACGATACTGCTCTTTTTCCATCTTAGCGAAAATCACGAAACACGTCTTACTCGAATGGCTGCCAAATCCAAACTAACCTTTAAATCAGTCTGAAATTTATTTCACCGTCGTTTGATAGATGGGATCACACGATGATAAAATAACTTCCCTCATGAACGCCTTTTGTCGTCAAACACGGGTACTTATTGAACCGCCCTCGTATAACCCACGTAGAATCATATTGAAGTCGAAAAATAAACAACTTGGCTTTTCCACATAAAAATTTTTATTTACGACCTAGGTTTCGTTATGCTGTAACATGTACAGGTCTTCAAAAAAAGTCTTTATTAGGAAAAGCCAAGTTGTTTATTTTTTAATTTGAATATGAAGATTTTCCATCAAGTCACGCCAGAAACTGTTTTATTTATCACGTAGAATCATTTAAATTGTTGTCCCGAAAAACAGTGACGATAGTCTTGTGAGTGAATATAATATTAGTGTCTCTGTTAACAATGAATCTTCCAGAAACAGTTTTGAGAACAGAAAACCCTCATACAAAAGGTGGCCGACCAAATAAAAATTATAAAATTAAATTGTCGTAGCATTAGAACGAAAAGTTCGGATATTGAACATATTTTGTCTCTGAAGAAGCGCTGAAGAGGTCCACCTTGTGGTCGAAATACGCCTATCCGCTTGTCACACGATTATGTTTCCATAGTTTTTAATTGATGTTTTGCCTTCTTCCCTTATTTTCCATTTGTTTCTTTCTTTTGACTGAAGGGCTTCATTCCCTGCCATTTTCGGTTTTGGCAACGACGTCAAGCCATCCGGTATTTTATCCACTTCATATTCCGGAGTGTTGGTATTGCTTTTCTGTAATACCTCAGTGAGTGAGAGTAAGTATGTATTATTCCCCCGAAGAAGTTTCCTGGCACCTGGATTAATTTCTTCTCAAACCTATTCGGTCTCTTCCTAGTTAACGTAAGTGATTAAGGTAGCCCAGAGCCGGTCCCTGGCGAGGGAAAAACTTCCCCATAGACCACTTGGGGCAAAAAAGTATAACTGTATTTGTAAGTTCCCAAGTACGGCCCCTGGAAAAGGATTTAATTTCCTTGTTAACTTATTCGGGAAATATCCCCCGTGTAAATGTGAACGTGTTCTTATTTTGAATGCATGACAGATCACTGGCATGAGAATAACTTTCACCTTAAATCACCACACCAATCTCAATATTCCCCTACTTTTTACTTTTACAAAGGTGTAAAAAACATTTTTATGGCTTAAGGAAGTATTATTTAATAAAGTCAGTATAAAAAGAGGTCGTAAGAAGCTCAATTTATCCTTCCCACATCGTGCTACGGTAGAGGTCATAAAGTAAATTAGAGATATTAAGTGTAGAGCATTGAAGATATCATATTTTCCACGAACGATAAGATATCAGTATAATAACGTCCGTTAGCGAGGGAGGGGGAAAGTATTTTGGGTCAAAAGTAGTCTGGTGTGTAAATCACACCTGGCTTGCAGGTTGCTATCTAAAATAATATTATTTTCGCCAATCCGTCGCTCTATTCCCTCCTTCCAACGCTGTAGGCTTCAGGCCGATCTCAATCGCGGCATCCCTTCTCCTTCGGGGCGATGGCATGGGATCGCTCTATGGGCTGCAACCACATTCCGCCCACCACTATAGGGACCATGTTGACTTTGTCCAGGACGATGGGATCTGCCATCTTAGAGCTCACCCTGAACTCGAACTTAGATAGCAACGCAGTGAGACCAGCTTTGGTTTGCATATTTCCGAAGCGCATCCCTGCAATAAATATTGTAATAATGTATTTCTACAATAGTGCGTGCATTAATATATAAGTAAATATATACACACATATAATTTATATATAATTATTAAGGATTAAGTGATCTGCCGGTTAAGGTAGGCTGGATACAACTACCAAATGAATATTTTGTTTCTTCAAACAAAACACAACCCAACATCCTACTCGACAAATCCCTTTTCATCTTAGTGTGTTTTCTTCCTCCCTTCATCCCGTCCAACATCCCTATCCTATACCTGCCCTTTCCTCATTCGCCTAACATTCTTCAACATCCCACTGCCGATCAATATGCTTTTCATCCATTTTTCCTGCCTCCTCATGATTTCTCCCAACAATCCCCTCTCCTCCCCCAACATACCAAGCCCTTCCTCATTTGTGTCCCTTTCCGTCCATTTCACCATCTCCATCCTTTTCCATACCCATATTTCAAAATCCTCCATAGGAGAAAGGAGAACAAATGAGGATAAGCTAGGTATGGTGGGTAAGCAGAGGGGATTTTTGGGAGAGATAAGGTGGCAGGAAATATTAATGAAAATCATACAGATTGGCAGTGGGATTTTGAAGAATGTTATAGAAGGAAGAATGTTAGGGTAATGAGGAATGGGCAGGAATAGGTTGGAGTGTTGGACGGGATGAAGGGAGGAATGAAGTACACAGAGATGAAGAGGGACTTGTGGTAGAGTAGGATGTTGGGTTGTGTTTTGTTAGGAGATATTTCTTCGGTGGTTTGTCCGTTCATTACCTACCTTGACCGGTAGAATGACTATTGAAATATATAAATATATATGTATGTGGAGGGGAACAGATAATAAAAATGTAAAGAGATACTCGCCGATGCATATCCTGGGGCCTTCTCCGAAGGGCAAGTAAGCGAACTGGGGCCACTTCTTCCTCCCTTCCTCGGTGAAGCGCTCAGGGTCGAAGCGATCGGGATCCTCAAAGTATTCCGGGTCGTAATGGAGCCCAATTAACGGTATGTGGACTTTAGTTCCCACTTCCACAACATGGCCGCCATCCCTCGTCTCCGGCTTCCACTCGGACGCGACTGACCCCGTCTCTTGAGCCGAAGGAATCGTCCACTCCTTGGTACACTCCCGGAACAACACCGGCACTGCAGGATACTTCCTAAGGGTCTCTGGAATCAAAATTGTCCCTTTTAGTTCTTTTATTATCTGCTCCACAAATTCGTCTTAGACGCAAAGATTATTTCAAAAGAAAATATTGCGACCCAAGTTCCACACTGTAACCACATTCTCGTTAATAACATATTGGTCAGAAAGAGAGTTTTTTGATTCATTGATTGTCTTCGGGACAAATAATGTTGAATAGCAATGAAAAGATAGAATGAATAACAAACTTCATTTTCTTTTATGTGAATCATAGCGAGAAGTATAAAAACTGTTATTTAACCATAGTGTTCAACCCGAATTTGGATAGCTGTGAGGGAGGAGCTCACCTAGTGCCGTCTAATTGCGAGTGAAATTTACCCATTAACGGGGAAGGCCAGTTCCTTTCCATTCACCATATTAGCCATCAGGACGAAGAAAAATTAGTGAGGAATTCACTCAGCTTAAATACTAACGCAGTGCATATAGAGCTGCGACGAAATGATGATATTTCACCCGTTATTTTGCCTCAAATCCCCTAATATCGACAGCGTTGAATCTCTCATATTCTTTTGAAAATGTTATTACCATAATTGCGTTGAACTGTAAAAATATTTTAAGAGAAGGTCTTTTCCCAGTCACAGTTGAATTTCATCGTATCCATTTCCAAAATAATATGTGATTTTTCCCTTTTTGCTGAGAGAAAGTATGCCTCCTACATCCCAATCAACGAAGTTCGAGATACTGTGCTGTATTGGGAGGAAGGAGGTGCTCGGATTGGAAGAGGGTGTTATTGTAGTGTTGGATGTTGGATTATGTTTTGTTAAGAGTGAGATCAAGATTTGTCGGCCCGGAACAACAACCAACCCAGTGACCGGGGAATTGTCACTGGGCCGGTTGGTATCTTGTGCCCATCAAAAATTTACCTTAACCGATAGATACTGATATTAATATGGAAATACTTGCTTGGAAGTGAATTTTGGATATGCCAAGATAAGAGTTATTGATTGAATGCTGGCTGCCAGTTTCTTAAGAAGTATTTGTGTTGAATAAAGGAATAATATGGGAGATCAAATAATTAGATGAGGAATAAGGAGGTCATGAAAAAATTTAGCTTGGCTTGACCTGTAAAAGAAAAAGATGGAATAAGGATGATTCGCCATTTTGGTTATGTTGCGAAACGATGGAAGTGCCAAATTACGAAACAGATGCATGATAGAAGGGTAAATGGTGTAAGGGGTAGACCAGAGTCTTCGCTTCTGTGGTGGAAATTCACTCAAGACAAGGTCTGTTTAAATCCCACGGAAGAGTAGAGGAAACGTGTATATCAAACTATAAATAAATATGGCGTGAGTGAAAGGAGTGTTAATAGGAGGAAGAAAGTAGTGAAAGGCATGAAATGAAATGAAATAACTAAAAGCTAGGGCTCTTGGCCTTGCCTACCCAGACAGGGAAAGATGTGAAAGGCGAATTCATGTACGAGAACTGCCCCTATTTGAAGAAATAGCAGCTACCAACACAGGAAGAATACTATGAAATCATTACGCATTTTATAATAAGGTGTAATCAAACAATCCCATTAAAGTATTTGATTCTAGTTTATAAGAGGAAGCAACAGAAAAAGGGATATGAGAAGTGAATGAAAAACGGCAATGTGTATATGCTACACTAACTACTGCGAGCTATTTCATTACATTTTCCCATGGAAATGCGGAGTCAAGAGAGGCGACGAAATGTTAATCCTGCGCACATCACACTGGACTTGGAGAAATTCAAGAATATTCTCTCGATTATATCTTCATAGATTAAAGTTTATTTCAATAAAATTAAGCTTTCTGAGAAAATGGAGAAAAAGGCAAATAAAAACAGTCGGGTAGTTTTCGGACACACCCCGCATATAATATAAATATACGGATGTAGTACAATAATAAAAGTTATTACGTCGAATTAGTGAATCGAGAAGAAATTCATGCACACAATTAATAGGACAGATTAAGCACTCAATCGAAAACAAAACGAACTGCTGGCTTCGGCGTTGCATCTATGTAATGATCACTCGCCTCTTCTATGCATTTATGTTTAGTCTATGTATATTAATGTCTGTAATTAGAATTGGTAGTGTATATATTTTTCGATATCCTTCATATTATTCCTTTTATTTAATAGACTCATCTTTTTAACAGCTCTTCAGAATGATTTGAATATACATATCCTGTTAATGAATATTTTTACATGTAAGCACTTTCTTTCGCGTGATTAAAATTTTTCGAGATCATGATGAAACTAATATTTGTGTATAGGTAACATGATGCGATTGTGCATGCATGGCTGGTGACATAAAGCCTCACCCCTTACGGCGGCTTACGGGGTATTGTGTAGATGTAGAGATTTTATGATTAGGGTAGGGTAGGAGGAGAGCAGAGTGCTGCACGACGGCATCTCATTGTGTATAAATCACAGTCGGTGAGGGAGACTCGTCCACGTATTAGGACGGAATGAATGAATAAGGCTGCTCACCGGCGATGACGCAGTCCATGTAGTGCATCTTGGCCAGCCCCTCGTATGTTATCTCCCCTTCGGACTCTCCCAGGACCCGGTCCACTTCGTCCAGCAACTTGCGCTGCACGGCCAAGTCTCTGCTCAACTCGAACAGGGCGAACGAGAGCGTGGTGGCGGAGGTCTCGAAGCCACCGACGTAAAAGATGAAGCACTGAGCCGTCAGCTGGTTCATAGTCAGCTCGGCTGGAAGTGGAAGAAGTGGTCAAATCTGTGTAATCTGCAAATAATCTAAGATATATATATTCCCATTGCTGCCTTGGAGGGACTCTATGGTTGGACGTTTTCCCTGCAATTCACTAACATATGACCAGAAAACCTTAGGGTCAATAAATGAAAAAGAAACACTTTGTTCCAATCCACCACTTTATTACAGGTACGGTTAGTTTCGACGCTACGGCGTCATCCTCACGAGGATGACGCCGTAGCGTCGAAACTAGTCGTGCCTGTAATAAAGTGGTGGATTGGAACAAAGTGTTTCTTTTTCATTTATTAAAATGAACTTCCACAAAGTTGAGGCTGAAACTATTGAAATAACTTGGGGTCAATCTCCAAGTAATCGCGCAGAACCTTTCTTTTAAACTTGATAAGGGCGCTTTGCACGATTTTTTTTGTCTACCTTTGATATGGTAAGTATTTTCGTGCACTTTCAGAAGACGTACCTAGGCCGTTCTTCAAAGTTTATTTTTGTATTTCGAGTGCAATTCCCTTTGTTGCCTTAAAACCCTTCTAACCTAACTGTTGTACCATTGAGGTCCATTACTATCGTTTTTATTTTTGGTAGGGATAAATGTATTTCTCAATTTACGGTGTCTAATTAATTCCAAGAAGTTCTTCCAAGTGGACTCAGTCCCATTTTGCGTTTTCCTAATGTGCGATTGTAGGCGTTTTCTAAGATACGCAGCAAAACCCTCCAAGTTACCCTTCTCGAATAGTTCTACCTTTTGGCTAGATTTTACATTTTTTTTTCGAAGCAGGCAATTGTATCAAAATTGCATTGTGGTCACTTATTCCTTCCGTTACATATGCACAGGCCTGTATGTTAGACCATTTCGGGATGGTTAATGAAGCAAAGATCTCTAGAAGGTTGTCGCTCTTGGTTGGTGTTCAAATTATTTGGATAATTGTGTTGGCGGTGAACATGTTAAGGGTATATTTGAATGAATCTCTGGGTCTCGTGGCGGTTTAAATGCAGTGTTTATTCCAGTCTATTGAAGGAAGATTGAGGTCACCCCCAACTATAATATCGCTGTTCGTGTTCTTGCGGATAAAATGTGATATTTGGTTATTTGAGGCCTCTATCGCATCTGAAGTACTATATATTACCATACAGTACTATATGTATATACTACAATATATATATATACTATTATATATTATATATAGTACAATATATACATATAGTACTATATACTATATAGTACTATACTATATATACAATAGAGTATATATAGTATAGTACATCGTTGCACTTTTTTAAGTTGAATTCGAAAAAATGTGTCGCAACAAAGTTTCATTGCATTAAGGTCATTTCCTAATGCCTAAGCTCTGTAAACTACAGTGTCGTTGACAGATAAGCATATCTTACTATTAACCGCGGAGTCAATGCCAGTTACATAAAGGAGGAATGACCGAGGTCCGAGGATACTTCCCTCGGGAATATTTGAAGTCACTTCTACGCCATTAGAGCTAACACAATCCATTACTACTCTTGGTACGCGATAATTAGCCAATCTTGTATTTACGTATTAATTAATAGCCACCATATAGTCCTTTGACGCCGATAAAGTAGCAAAGGGGCCGACAGGAACGAAGGATTGAAAGCATCGTTCTCACCCTCTTCGTGGTCCTTGGCGGTATCTTCTTGTGATCCAGCCTTCAGGCCGAGAAGCAGCTGCAGGAAGTCTGCCCTCTTCACGTTGTTCTCTTCCCGGTAGGTCACCGTGTCTTTAACGATTTTCGTGAAGAAGTCCTCGGCCACGGGATCCGCGCTTCTGACCCCCAACTTGATGGCCAACGATGGGGCGAATACGAACAAGAACGAACGGATCGCGTTGCTTAACGTCGCCGATAAAATCCTCCGCCCTATCACCCGGAACTCGGACTCAGGGTTGTCGAGGGATCGCACTTCCACGCCGAAGGCGGCCGACCCGATGACATCCGTAGTGTACCTCGCCATCAATTCCTTCACCTCGATGGAACCACCCATCCTCTCCGTTTCGGCGGCAGTCTTAAGGTGGAGAGGAAACAGTGCAGCTTTGGAGTTTATGTGGCAACGACCAATGATACTGAGGAAGGAACTTTTCAACTGTTTACATTTATAACAGATAAAATAGAACCTTCAACTTCTCACATAAACTATGTAGGTTAATATTAATTGTATGCTTCATTTGTTCATGAAGTTTTAGCGAGGGAAACAAATAAATACAACAATTAGCTTTCCTGGTGTATATAGGCTGTATAGTTATTATGTATGTCCACTGGTATTAGTCGTGTCCCTTTTATATCATGTTAGGGCTGAAATTATTAATATAGAATTATATTAAAAGCCAGTCTTCTAATTCATGATCGCTTATAATTATTTTGTAATGTAACATGTTCAAGATACAAATTAGTATGCCGTCGAGTGACAGTCGGTTATTTATCATCGCCTACAATGATGTCTTAAGTTAATAGCCTATACATTTGTTCCTTAGGAAATGTTATGCACTATTAGATCTTTCTAAGGATCCGAGAAAATTACTCTCTTTTTAGACGCATGGATTTCAAATAGTTGCCTGGAAGGACTCTGATTTTAGACAGGCTCTGGTGTACCAATAAAGAAGCTCCGTCAGCCGTGACTTCCGTTGATGCTCACCGTTTTCTGTAGATGCTCTGCGCAGGCGTGCACGATCGGGAACATGTACTTCATTTTGCCGGACGTGAAAGTCGGAGAGAGCTTACTCCTCAGCGAGTGCCAGCGACTCCCGGGCAAGTTGAAGATGTTCCCGCTCATTGGGTCTTTGATTTCGTCCACTGGAAATCCCCGATCGTGGAAGTGCGAGAAATCCTTGATCAACACATTCTTTATGAGCCCTGGGTCTTGCACTATAAGTGTCGGCTCCTTGAGCATGATGAAACCCATGTAGCGCTGACCCTTGAAGCGATCGTATATATTCCTGTAAAATTCTATTATGGATTCCTTCCCCAATATTACTCTGCCAATATTTCCAAATGGGAAGTGAGGCTTTTCGTGAGGTATGGATCGCTTCTTCCAGTGGTCATAATTCCAAGTAAGGTAGACATAGAGTGATCCGAAGCAGAGCGTGAAGAAGATCAGCAGCCATATAAGTAACGGCGGCATTTTGAATTAATGGTGAATCTGAGAGAGAAAAACGAGATCATATAAATATTAATAAGATATATAAAATGAATCGATAAAAATTTACTCTGCGGAATTCAGGCAAGGTACAGAAACAGGTACATGTCTATGGGGTAGTGGAATTTACCCTTCTTACTTTTCAATTCTAATTTGCACGTAATTGGATACATTATTACTACATTCTAAGGTGAATGTTAGTTGATAGTATATGTATTTACAAGAGTGTAAGTTAAAAAGGTTTTTGCATGAGTACATACGCCACTGTGGGTGTAGGTTTGCATAAATATATTAGTTTTGCATATGGTTCTATTCTCTTTTACGGGGGTTGATCTAACACCCCCACCACACGCTCTTTCGGCGGCTTGCGGGGTGTTATGGAGATGAGATGGGATAAAAATAATTTAATCTGGAGTCAATTGGTGGAATTTCTGCACATTAAATAAGCACAGCACTCATTCACGAAAAGTACTTCCAATTTCGTGCGACCCGGGTTTGCTTCACGACACATTATCATCAGGCGCATAGTAACTTTAATACAAGGATTTAATAGTTTCAACAAGGGGGCTTGGGGATTGGGCAGCGGGTTGTGGGTGAGGAGAGGAGCAGAAGGGGCATGGAGGGTTGCGGGGAGAGGGCTCTACCACGCCTTGACCACGATTCCTCTCAATAACTCCGGAATAGACTCGTATTTCGTTATCTCCACAGCGCCGTTTAATTTGGAAATCCTTGTTTTACCCAGGCGTGGAGGGAGGTGGTTGCACTAAGACTGGTGGGTGCAGGAGGGACGGGGTGTGGCGAAGAAAAGGGGCACGCCAACAGGAGAGAGGGTCACACGAAGGGGAGAGGGAAGCGGGGGGAGTGGGGGCAACATTTATTTATCTTTCTGCTTATTTGGATGACAGCTTCCAACAAACGCTTGACGGAGTGAAAACCGGGAGAGCACTGAGTACGGAGAATAAGAATGATATTCCCACCCTTTTACAGTTTTCAATTGGAACAAGCCACTAGCAGAAAGCAGCTCACATATAACCAACAATCTTTAAATGCTCATCTCCAATTACCGAAAAATTGCTTTTAATATCAAATATCCTGAAACTTTCACAAATTAAAACATGTTGTCGGTTATAAAACTCAACTGGTCAGCGGGCAAGCATGGGTGGCGCTATCTCGACAGCGCCGTTCAACTTGGACGCATTTGCTATACCGAAAGATGCCCAAAATAAAATGGCGAGCGTGTAACAGGATATATGGAGTAGTATTCTGATTTTTTAGTCACTTACTTTGCTTAATTTTACGAAACGTACACAAAAACAAGGCTGAAATTAAAGATTTCTATAATAATCACTTGCCAAGGGTTATCATGCATCGTAAGATAGCTCAAATGCAGTAGAGGTCACTTCAGGTGTTACCTCTTTTATCTCTTATTTACGGCAACGACATTAACTCGGTGGTTTACGCAAATATCCGTAGTCCTGACGATTAAGTGGCGTTATCAGATGACCTAAATGCAATGAAGCGCTGGTGTGACGCAGGACAATCAGTTTTAAACTTAAAAAAGTTGCGTAGTGGTGAATATTTGGAAAAAGAGCCCGAGCGTTCCCTCCCGAGCGTCTTCTGCATCGGAAACAACGAGATTGAATTTTTATTTATTTATATATTTTTTATTATTTTAATACCCTGCAAGCCACCGCTAGGATGTGTGGCAGGGGGTAAATACACACGAGATTAATTTTTACTTGAACATGACCTTACCGCAGTTCGACAATGTTATTATGATCCCTTATCGTTCGTGGAAAAAATGACATTTTAATTTTATTGGCGTGATCTCTCCTACTGTAGTACGATGGGGCTAATAATACATTTTCAGGATCATTGCTAAAGATAAATCCTTCCAATTTTTGCAAGAGCTTCACTCTGTAATTTAACCTTCGCTCCGAGAGTAATTCCCAGCCTAGCCCCTCTAATAATTTTGATAGGCTACTCAGTTTATCGCAAAAACGTTTTACAAATCTAGCTCCTCTACGCTGCATGCGATCCAATTTGGCAATGAATCCAACTTCATTAGGATCCCATATACTTGGAGCATATTCCAGAGACCTAACCAATGACAGACAATATTTCTCTTTGACCTTTCCATCATATTAACTCGGTACTCGTCTAATAAATCCTAATATTTTGTTAGCTTATCCACATATTCCCCACATGTACTTCATTCAGGTGAGGGAAGCCATGATCGTTCGCCGTGAGCGAAGGTAACGCCTAGGTATTTAATTGTGTCTACACATTCCATTTCGGCGTTCCCGATGCAGTAGGCGTCCGGGAGGGAATTGATCTTACTCAAACAATTCATCCATACGCACTTTTTTAAGTTTAATTCTTATTGCCAAGTATCACATTGGCATTGTATATCATTACGGTCATATTATAAAGCCACTGCATTCTCAGGATCATGGATATCACGGTAAACCACTGCATCTTCGACAAATAAACGTATCTTACTAGTGATTACGGAGTCAATGCCGTTAGCATAAAGTAGGAATAAAAGAGGTCCGATGACACTTCCCTGGGGAACACTCGAAATAACTTCTACTATATGTGAGCTAAATCCATCTAGTACGGTAACTACTCTTTGAACCCGACTATTCAAAAAGTCTTTAATCCAACCCAGTTTATTTTTCTAAATGCCATAAGCTTATAGCTTTGCGAGGAGTTTACTATGACGTACTCAGTCGAAGGCTTTCTTAACATCTAGAAAAATCGGGTTCACTGGAACATTGCTCTCTCCCGAAGAAATAATATCATGAAAAACAAGAAACTGTGTCGATTTTTCATTATTAACTCCTGATTATCGAGGTGTCTCACAATCGAAATAGCAACGACGTATAGCCTTGTTCCCCTTCCATAGCCTTGCACGAAATGGATACGAGGGAAATAAGTTTGTAATTGCGCGGTTCCTTCTTGTCTCCGTTTTTAAATATTGATGTTACGTTAGCCGTTTTCCAATCTCTGGGAACCTTGTGATCTACCAGCGACTTCTAAAATATTATTTATCTAGAGAAGCTAGATCCTTAAATATACGAGTAGGTATTTCATCGGGCCCGGAGGAATTTTTAGGCTTAATATTTTTCAGCAAACGTTCTATGAGATTTCAATTTTGGGCATCGGTTAACCAGCACGATTTGGTAAGCTATCGGAGGTATTCGGTTATATATTAGTTAAGAGGCTTTGAAAGAAGGAATTCAATGAGTTAGCCTTTTCCAAACTGCTGGTTACTCTTTCGCCTTTATCTTTTTTGAGTGAATTAACAATTAACTTTCCTTGAACTCCTCTGACGTAGGACTAAGATCATTTTTGATTCTCTTTCAAATTTTCCGCTAACCTTTTCCTTTTGCAGTCGCTCAAAGCTTTCAGAAATTCGTTCTTTGCATTCACCCTAAATATATTGTAATCATAAGTGATCTCATTCTTTTTGCCGCTAGAGATATCATCCCCAATATTTTTCATTTTGGCATGACATAGCCTTTGACGTCGCAATGCCTTTCTAACATCCGCGTTGTACCTTATAGGTTCCGTGTTATCTTTTATAAATTTACTGTGAATGAACTTGTTGACTGCTGAGCGTGTGATATCAAGGAAGTGATTCCAAATATCCTCAATGTTTCGGTGATTACTATCTTTCTTAAAACTTGCGAATTGATTCTTTAGCACGCACTTTAGGCCATTGTAGTTCCCTTCTTTCAAGAAGTGAATCTTCCTTTTAGGCTTCTTATTTCGGACCCCAAGAAGTGGAAACTTAGCATATACTGCCCTGTGGTCACTAATTCCTTTTATAGTTTCTATAGTTGAGACTTTTTCGGGGATTCGTTGCTAACAAATGAAGAATATTGTCGCCTTTAGTTGGTGGCGTGGCAAGTTGATGCAATTAGTTCAACGTAAAAGAATTCCATAGCGATTCATGGATATTTTGTCTTCACACCCCGTTTTAAAACTATATGTGCTCTAGTCAATACATTGGACATTGAAATCTCCACCGCTTATAATGTCACGATCGTTCTTTTTTGGATTGGAAACTTTTGATTTGCTGATCTAGTTGTGATCATTGTGTTCGAATATATGCAGACTCGATTAAATACGATACTTAGGCGTTACCCCCACTCAAGAGATCTCCTGGGTGAAACATATACGAGGAATACTATATGTGGATAAGCTAACAGAAAATTAGGATTAATTAGAAGAGTATTTGGTAAATGCGATGAAAAGGTTAAAAAGTAATATTACCTTTCGCTGGTTAGGCTTCATTCAGAATATGCTGCTAGTATATGGGATCCTCATGATGTTGGACTGATTGTCAAATTGGATAGCATGCAGCGTAGAGGAGCTAGATTTGTAGAACGTTGTAATGATAAACTGAGTAGCGTATCAAAATTATCAGAGGGGCTAGGCTGGGAATTACTCTCGGAGCGAAGGTTAAGTTACAGATTAAATATACTGCAGTAGGAGATATTACGTCAATTAAAATAGAGAGATGAAATGTAGAACAGATAGATTTATGATGTCATTTTTTCCACGAATAGAAAGGGATCTGAATAACATTATCCGACCGCGGTTGGGTCATATTCGGGTCAAAATTAGTCTGGTGTGTATTCACCCCCTACCTCACACCCTAGCGGTGGCTTGCAGGGAACTAAAATATTTATCAAAAATATATCTAAGTATAAAGTTAAAACTCGAAGTGGAAGCATGGCTGTCGCTCTAACTCCAATCGCCCTTGTTCCGGGTTTCAGAATGTCGTGTAAATAGTTGTACGATTCCTGTATTTGTTGATTGTCCGTCCTACGTGATAATTAGTGCATTATTACTGCGCTGAATTTGAGCTCGCTCTTTTTAATGGGTTTCCTTATTTCTCTTCTTATTGTAGTCAGTAGGGTAGCCACTAACAGTGTTATATTCGAAATGATTTTCAATGAATTGTGTCCGGTCGACCCGCTTCCATGTGCGATGGCGGGGTGCCATGTGGATGAGGAAATACAATGGTGGAGTCGAAGTAGATTGACTGGTGACCTGACACCCCCTGCCACGCGTCCTTGCAACTGCTTGCGGAGTATTGCATTGATTTAAATCTACATCCTCCACACAATACCCCGCAATCAATCCACAATACCCCGCAAAAAGGGCGTGTGGCAGGGTGTGTTCTTCAATCGAAATTACCTCTACAAAAATATGTTAATCATGCACTCGACTAATTTTAACAACACGGAAGAAAGTGCAGCGGTATTCAATAATAGGATACGTATATTCAAATCATACTGTATAACTGTTAAAAAGATGGGCCCATTAAATAAAACGAATAACATTCAGGAAGAAACATGCAGGATATCGACAGATATATGCTCTACCAATTCTAATTGTCTCCTACGCGATTGCTTTCATATCTATTTTGAGCTCTAATGGTTCGAGGAAATAATGACATTTTCAATCTATCCGTTCCTCAATAAATATCTCTCATTTTAAGCTGGTGATCGGACCTACCATAGTAGGTCGGGGCCTGTAATATTAATGTCGATGCATACATATCATTACATTAAATTTCCGAAGCATTAAAAAAGTAAAAGATCGGATATATATGGTTTTCTAAAAAGGCTTACGTCGCCTTGGTTACTAAAAGATGGCTCACATATTGGAGACAACGAGGTTTTCCTCAAAAATTTTATAATCGGCAGAAAAGACAGACTAGGCAAAGAATGGGCGGTGAAGTACTAATCGCAGTTAACCCAGCACAGCGCATTAACAATTGTTATGAAGGAGACGGCAATGGTATAGAAAGTGATATGTTAAGTATTAATGTCCTATGAATTTTATCTTATTTCATGCTAAAGACCACCTTATTCAAACATACATAAATGCTCAGGGATATTTATTTAGTTGGGAAAGATGAAACAATGGCGATTTCTTTTGACAATGGCGATTTAAGAACTTTTGAAAATATAGGAAACTTGAGCTCTACGGCCTCGTAAATTAACAAAATAAAGGAAAACTCCTATAGGCATAATAAGTAAGCACCACTCGTCCCGTAATGAAAACAAATTTTGCTGTGATGGTTTGTGGGAAAAGTAATCCCACGAGAGTGTTCAACCACAACCTCTCAAACAGAATACCTTTCTCTAGTAGTTTGCGGGAATAATCCTAATGGATTCTTGGGTTTATGAACACACACAAATATTCCGTGACTGTTTACGGGAATAAATTCCGCGCCAGGAACAACCACAGAGCTGACACATTCACGAGCACTCAGGAAAACACTCCCTCACTACTGGCAGAATATTACTCAAATTGAGCAACGTCAAGAGATAACAATGCAACAATTTCAGAGTGTAAAAATCATTCGCCTGTTTTTACTCTGAAATTTTTGCATTGCAATGCATATTAGCGGATGATTCCGTTAAAAGTCACTGTTGCGGCATCTCCCGCAGTTTCCTTGGAATTTGTCAAGAGATAACAACAAAGAGGCGAGGGTGTGCGTCGGATACGCGTATTTCGGCTATAATGTAGCCCTCCTCGGTGAACTGAAGGAAAAAAGGCAGTTGTAAGTGAATCAGGAAACGGACAAACTGTCAAAACATACACTAAGCTGAAGAGGGGGGGGGGGGGTCCACCAATATTTGCTTTTCCACGCCGTACAAAACTACGCTCCACATAACGTTTTGACTAGCCTTTTCTTATCATCCTCACTCATCTTTCCTGTCAAAAATTCCCTCTTTGTGAAAGCTCTTTTGCCTAGCTCTTCTCCTTACGTCCATACCACTTGGAGCATTTTGATCCGAAACACTTCCGAGATACGTAAACTCTTCCACCTGCCTTAGTTTTTGCCATCCTATTTTAACATAGCTTTGACCTTCCTAAAAACCACATTAACTTTTTTTAAATTTCTATTTCTCCTCAGTCCATGCCTATTGCTCTGATCTTCCAATGCACTCAGAAATACTTGTAACTGCTTTGCCGACTGGCAAACTAGAGCTTGGTCATCAGCAAAACTAACTGATTTAACGGATTCCCCGCCGAAAAGTTACCAAGATCGTCGGTTCTGCTTTTATTCCTACTAGTAATAGTCTATAAGTGGCTTGCTCTATGCCTACTATGGTTCTGCCTACCTTCTTGTTTGATATTATTGCCTAGCCTTGCAGGTTCTCTTATCTCCAATGTCTATTACTCCATAATTATCACTCCAGTAATACCCGCTCTCCTTCCATTTCACATTGCACAGACATATACATCTATGTATCCTCTCTCTACATCATTTCCACCATGAAAAGCCAAATAACAGGAATTCTAAAAAATGGCTCCTCTTGAATGATGAAAGCGAACGGCACTTGGAAAAGCAGACAAGAAGGAAAATGAAACTTACTGGCTTCAAGCGAAAGGAATCCCCCGTTATCAGCGACTTCTCCATTCATTTGGCGATAGGTCGATCGGAACTACGCTAATGGGGCGCCACGGACGGGGAGGACGGCGATCGAGCGGAAAGAATGATACCATGCTGGAGGGGCGACTATTGTTTTTTATCTGCACGTGAAAGTCTGCAAGTCCAGAGTCCTTTGCGATATCATCGTCAAGCTTGTTCTATGCTAATAACAAGCCTAGAGATGTTTGGCGAGGCAAGAGTGGATGAACTTGAAATGTTAATGATTTCACCGTAGTCCATTCATAGTGTCACGATATTTTCTTCTGTAAAAATCATTGAAGTTCAACATCCAATCGTACTAAGAAGACGCAATTTGTACAGATTTCCTTACCACGAGATACCGTTTCAGGCTTGATGAGGTCGACTACATCAATCCTGAAAGTAAGGAGAAGAACTATAAATTCCATATAAAATTTTTGCTGAAAACGTGTTTATATGCATCGGATAATCGCACCACGATGAGACCATGGTGTGCACAATAAATGTTCGGTGAAATTTGGATTAATGTCCTTCTTCATCCTTTTAAGAATTTATTTAACGGTGCAAGGACCGTCCTTGGCTTGACTTGAACTTCATCCACTTGCCACATGTCATAGTTTTACAGAAGTCCTTTCGTAATCTAAATTCGATCATACGCTGCAAGTACGTCACGAGATAAGATAAGATATAAGAAGTAAGTTATGACTGAAATATACCCATAAATAGGGACTTGTAGAACTATGCTCGAATGCGCAATGCAATACAATTAAACTCATCTTGTCCAGTTGACTTGTATATCACGCGAGCACACACGCTAAATTTTCTCAAAATCGAGGATTGCGAGGGAAACTTATTTTTACAAATTTTTCATCTAACATGAATTTATTTGCCAAGCATCATTTAGTGGTCACTTTTTGTGTCTCTTGACATTCTTCTCTCTTTTTTTGAAGCTACGGACTATTTTGGCATAGAATTGCCTGGAGAAAAGATTCATCTCTGACAAAATCGAGCCCTTCCTCGGAATTTGAACACGTAGGGCGACTGCACTGTTGGGGAAGGAAATGTCGAGTTTCTAGCGCCGCTTCAAGGGTCAGCGCTACATGGGCTTCTACATGTGCACTATACCCCGCAGGCCGCCGCAAGGGCGTGTGGCGGGGGGTGTTAGGTCACCAGCCATGCTTACACAATCCCAATATTGTCACTTCTAGACAAATATTAGTTTGATCATGCACTCGACAATTATTTATGCCACGAAAGAAAGTGCTCAAATGCTGCAATATCAAAAAAACAGGATGCGTATATTTTAATCATGCTATAGAACTGTTAAAAATATGGGTCTATTAAATAAAGAAAAATAACATACATGAAAGAGCATGCAGGATATCGACAAAATAGATTCACTGCCAATTCTATTGATCTTTGCGATTGCTGTCATGTCTTTTTTGATCTCTGATGGCGTGAGGGAAAAACGACATTTTAAAGATATCCGTTCATCTATCTCCCTGATTTCACGTACGTGATCTGATCTACCATAGTTAGTCGGAGCCTGTAATATGCCTTTAACATCCTCAGATAAGTAACCTGCCTCAAATATACGTCTCATAATGCACCGACCCTAATGGTTCGGTGTTCATCAAATGGCTCTTGGTCAAGGACTTGCCTGGGAGTCGTTCTCACTTGCAACTCTCGCCGACTTCCACGCCTGGCGATATGTAGCAGCCTTCAAAGCGGCCAAATTACTTGAATGTAACTGATTGAACATAAGCTTACGACCAAGAGGACCTCTTGGGTCCAAATCGAGCCTCTCGGCACCAGCTCCCGACACACCTTCCATGATTAACGTGAAATACAGTTTATAACCTCAGTATTACTATTTAGTACGGAATGTATTCATGTTAAATCTTCCAGAGCGCAGATTCGAAATCTAAATTTGCTTCCAAATTTTCCTCAACTGGGTCTCTAGTCACCTGGACCAAATATATAACCACATATTGGCGGAGGATTGTCAGGTACATTACAGTTCTTGCTGTACTGTTAAACAGACTCTTAGAATTGGGATCTCAATATGTGTATATTTACTTACATATCAGAAATTCTTGGAATTCTGAGGTGGATGCTTAAATAATCACGCGGTCTTTTCAGAACACGCCATGTAAATGCCGAATATGGGTACGCGAGGGCTGTTCAATGAAGAGTTATTATTAATTTTTATCCAAATAATTTACTGTGAATACATTTAATGTAATATTAATATTAGCCTAAACATATATGCAATACAAGTTTCATTGATTTTACTCAAGTATGGTTGGAGTCCAAATAATATGTGATGAGTAGGTTTTTATGCAGTCATTCTAAACCTGACTGAAACTCTTAATCCACGAATAAACTCATCTCGTGTCTGATGCCACGAAGAGATGAGAGAGTCGGTGACCGAAGTGTCGGCGGGGATGGAAAACCCAACCAGGTGGAAGACCCAAGAGGAATCCATTCAGCTCTTTGGCCGAGAAAACACCCGATTGGTCTGTCATTTGATGTGTGAACTTCTTCCTCGCTCAAAACTTTTGTTTTAGGTTGCATTTTGGCTTCCTTTATCGACAACAATGTTTATTAGAACACAAGCTATTTTTCTAACAAAATAACTAATAAGAGAGAAAAGATCGGGGAATGGGAAGAAATGTCGACCTGCACAGAGTCATGGGATTGTGTCCATGGAAGGCTTATCTGTTACCCTGAGGATAAAATTGCATAATTGGAATTAGGTTTGATAAGTTTATCTACCTTATTTTCCCTTGTAAATATTAATTTTGTCATTTTATTTCCTCATTATTGGTTTATCATCTCAATAATTGAAATTTAATCTCTATATCTATATGATACCCCGCAAGTCGCCACAAGGGCGTGTAGCGGGGGGTGTTAGGTCATCACCCGTAAAAGAGAATAAAGCCGTATGCAAAGCCAACAATTTCATGCCAATCGACACCCATAAAGGTGTATATATTCATGTTAAAAACCATTATAAGGTACACCCATGCAAATGTATATATGCACCTACGAATATATTTTATGTCTAAGCAGCGTTTGATCTTGTACTGACTTGCAAATCGAATGTCTTACTATTTCTATAATGACTTTGATTTCTTACTATTATAATTCCTGATTGTCCGGGGAAAGAGCAAATATCTGTATATATCTGTACTGGAGTCTATCTCCCTTATCTTATCTTTGTGGTCCGACCTACCTTAATAGTGGGGGCCATAATTCCTTTCGTGATATTTTTAAACTCGCTTGTTCTGAATCTTTCTAAAAGTCGAAGTCTCGATTGCTCTCTTTGCTTCTCAAGCGGTTCCCGGGCTAATTCCTCTAAAAGGCCTGTCACTCTTGTCATCTCAACGAAACAAATTTTGACGAATCTGGTGGATTTTCTCGGGACTTTATCTAATTATTTTATCCACACTTCTCAACTACATCTTCACAATACCCTGCAAGCCGTCGCAAGGACGTGTGATAGGGGGTTGTGGGGCACCAGCCATTCTACATGTATTCCCCTTATTTCCTCATATACATGGCACCCTGCGATCCACCAAAAATCTTTCTCCCAAGGTTTCCATGTACTTGGAGCGTATTCCAAATGTGGCCTAACTAGAGCAAAACAACACCTCTCTTTTACTTTCTCGTTACTCCATTCTCCCTCGTCGCAAGGACGTGTGGCTGGGTTGTTAGGTCACTACCCGTCAAAGAGAATAAAACCGCATACAAAGCCAACAAATTCATTCTATTTTACATCCACAAAGGCGTACACACTCATGCGACATTTAATGATTTAGTCAAACACGCAAATTATTGCATGGCATACGGCTGGTGACCTAACACCCCCCGCCATACACCCTTGCGGGGTTATGTGTTAATATTGATGCAGACAAGTAAAAAATGAAAGCGTGGCACTCTTGTGGGAAGAGCGTTGGGCTTCCTACCGGAAGGCAAGGATTCCATTGCCAGGGATTCCTCTGGGCACCTTCAGATTCACCAAATCTGTGTGATTTCTTGGGTACCACCTCTCCCTAGAAGACCACACTTTGGTACAGGATAAGGAACTGGCCGCCATTGTAAACCTGTGAATGCATTAATTCCACAGGCCACATAGGGCTTCGTATTTAAGTAGTCTCTGCCCTCATTAGCTTACCAATCCAATCTTCGAATGATCAACTTGTTTTTTCAGCGGCAAATTATATTAAAACAGCTATCGACAAAAAACTCCGCGATCCACCAGAAAGATGTGTGACAGAGGGTCCAAGCACCAGGTGGGAAGGTTGAGTGATAATGGAAGATATGGGAGAGGAAGGGGAAAGAGAAATATATTTAGTAAAAATCTATCAAATAAATTTCCAAATCAAATTTTGAAACATAATGGTGGAAAACCAATTCAAAAAAGGGTTGCATCACTTAAAAAGTTAGTCGTTTGTTATGCAAGAAAAGGGAATAAAAATGAACCAACACCAATTATACGATAGGTCTCTAACAAAACAAGACAGGTCATGCAGGACTGGAAGGGTGAAAGGAGAAGCTTGAAAACAAACCAAGCTAGGTAAGTAATACTGTAACAAGTACTATGTATTTTAATGGTAGTCCCTTGCGATCATGCAGGAAGGGTTATGACAACAAAACACATGAGATTAGTGAAGGTGCATGTATTTGAGTAAAATTACTCATTCCCTAGACACTGTCGATGGAAAGTGGGATTTTCACTATTCACAATCCTGCAGTTACTATCCCATATTTTTCGTGGAAAGAATGATTTCTTGAGTCTTGTAGTTCTTGTACCTATTTCCCGAACTTTATATTCATAATCCAAGTGACCAATGTATGTAGGAGTGTGAATAATTTGCGAGACCTCAGCACTGAAATATGGGGCTCTGAAATTACTTAGCAAGTTAAACCTAGCATTGAATCGTCTTTCTTCTAATGATTCCCAACGCAACTCTAGAAGTATTTCTGTGACGATTTTTGTTTTATCTTTACAGTTTTTAACAAAATGGGTTGCCCTGCGTTGAACCTTTAAAATGAGTTGCATGTCCTTGTGTTCGTAGAATTTCCCCTCCTCACTTTTCAATTCTGCATGACCTGTCATAATATGGTGGGAGCCTGTCATATGAATGGTTGTGATTAATTTTTATTCCCTTGTTTCGAATAACAAATTAATAATTATTGATGAATGTAACCCTTTTTTTTAATTATGTCCACCTCCAGCGTGTACACAACTTTGCACGTTAATTGATAGGTTTTTTCTACATTCGTAGGCGCATGTGTATGTTAGTTGATAGTACATGTATTTGTATTTCGTATATGTATTTGCATGCAAGTAACTTAAAAAGGTTTTCACATGGACATGCACCCCTCTGTGGGTGTAGGTTTGCATGAATTTGTTGGCTGTCTCAAAGATAAATGCAAAAACGTTGCATATTATGGAATATTAACATCTTGCACCATGCCATAGTAACTGGTAAAGCAGCCATGATTAACAGTTTATGGGGCTTCTGAGAGATTGTTTTTTAAGCAAAAAAAACAATATAGATGAGAAGATTCATTTTTCATGCGTTAATAAAGTCCCCAAAAATAGTACAAAAACTACATATTATACTTACCGCTAAAGTTACTCAACTCATCCGAAATCCTGGCTTGCTTTCATCTTAGTCGCTTTCTTTATTTGCTCTTATTCTTAACTTGATTGTTTATCTTTGTATCTTATTATAGAATAAATAAGGTTAGTCAGAGGTGTGACGATGGTATGAAAACTTAGGAACAGGTACTCAAAAAAGGTACTCAAGATTTTGTTTTTTTTTAGCTTTTCGGTGACACAACCTTCCCTTTCCAACGGAAAAAGCTAGCAAGGGAGACAGCATGGGAGATGGGCAGGAGGAGAAGACAGAAGAAGGGGAGGTGAGAGGTTTAACCTCCTAGTGGTCAAGTTTCAAGTCCGGGTCCTAGGATGCTTCCCGGAGCCAAATGCGCACGCAGTGTGTCTGAGGGGGAAGGGAGGCGATAATCGTTTTGTTAAAACGGTCATTGAAGGAAAAATTTTTGAGGGTACTTTAATCATGTACATTTATCACTCTTCCTCAATCTCAACCAAATGTTTTACTGATATCTTCCTGGATCCCCAGGCATTTTCTATGTATGTATAATATGCCTATGCCTCAAGTGGTGTTTAAACCAAGTGTTTGATATGATAAGTTGGTCTTCTGTTGAAATGTACAACTTTGTCACATTGTTATTTCTTGTTCCTAAATTGTAGTCCTCACTGCCATCTTTTCCTTCACCTAATGTTGTATTTCACACTTCATCACTATTAAATGTTTTCCTAAACGAACACCTGCAATTATGCCATTCAACTGATTGTAAACCCTGTTGACTTCTTCCTCCTTATGATTGCATGGCAACATGTAGACCTGAACATTGGTCTATTGCTTACTTATCCTAATAATATGGTATCATTCACTTTCCTATTGTTTACTAGGTTCTTACTACCTTTTTCGCTCAATATTATTGTCACTCACTGGTTTTCTTCCCCCCCATTACAAATAAGTCTACTTATCAATCTCCTGCAGTTTCTTGGATTTGAAGTCCATATTCTGACTAGTTTAGCTGTTTTATATGGTTCTGCTATCTCTTTCCTTTATATTGCTATGATGGAAGAGAAATTTTCTCTTTGACAAATGATATTTTTCCTTGATTTCTTCACTCAACCATACCAACCTGTAATGACCCATACGGTTACAGTGGAGCATCTTACGCGGCACAATTTCTTCGATGAGTATCAGTCGGGCTTTTGTAAGCTCTATAGCACTCAGTCGGCTTTGATAAAGGTAACTGATGATATACGCAGATCCATAGATGCAAAAAAGGTAACAGTTTTAGTCCAATTCGATTTGAGCAAGGCTTTTGATTCAGTAGACCACGGCATACTACTGGAACGTATGAGCAAACTCAAGTTCTCATACTCTGTCCTTTGCTGGTTTCGCTCCTATCTGTCTAATCATCAGCAAGCTGTTAAAGATGAAGATGCGAATGTATCTGTTTTCCAACCTGTCCTATGTGGAGTTCTACAGGGGTCAATTCTCGGACCTTTATTATTTACTATTTTTATAAAAGAACTAGCTACCATAATAACTCATTGTAAACATCACTTTTATGCTGACGATCTACAGATATATCTTGAGTCCTACCCCTCTGAATTTAACCATGCCATTGACTTGGTCAACAAGGATATCCAACTCATCTGTGAATGGCTGACTGAAAATCGGCTGAATCTAAATCCCAAAAAGACCAAGTCGATAATCTTTGGAAGCACCGCCAATGTACATATGCTGCTTGCAAGTGATCTCCCTAAAATAAGTGTTTTATATATTCAAATTGACTACTCAAATATAGTGAAAAGCCTAGGAGTTTATCTAAGCAGCACCTTAACCTGGTGCGAGCAAGTAAATGCCATTTCTAATAAAGTTCACAAAATTCTTTACACAATGAAGCATTTCAGACACCTAATCCCTATAACGTTACGCCGGAAGCTTGTCCAAACGTTAGTATTACCACATCTCGACTATTGCTCAGTTGTCTACGCTGATGTGAATAAGGAGCTAAGTACAAAATTACAAAGGCTCCATTTCTTGTCTACGATTCATCTTTAATATGCGTTTTAATGAATGTGTAACTCCTTACTATAAAATGTTGAATTGGTTAAAACTCGATCAGAGGAGAATGCTTCAAAAGGCCTCACAATTATTTAAAGTTCTGAATTCAAAAACCCCTTCATATTTAAATGAAAATTTTATATTCAATTCACTTACGACAAAGAGATCAACCCGCATTACAAAAACATTCCATCTTCCCAAATACCGCACAGCTATATATGAAAAGTCATTCAGTATTTCATCCTGTAAACAATGGAACTGTTTGCCTAATAATTATCCAGGAACACATCCCAATTCAACAGGAAAATGTTTGAATATCTGTCTACCACTCTACCAAAATGACCTTATTACTGTTCTATCAGGCTAAATATTTAACTATTGTTCTTTGTATTTGTATGTATGTATTGTACTATATGTTTCGTTCAACTGATGTTAAATTATGTCTTGTTTCACTAGTTTAGAACCAGTTTCACTCCATAGGTTTCAAAACCTAATGTAACCTGTATTCTGCTCCAAGGGACTTTGCTCCCAGAGCAATGAAAAATTGTTTATATATATAATATTGTCCAGTTATTGTGAGTCCTTTTTGCTAGCAATCAATTCAGATGATTCCACCTACACCCCAAAAACTGTGGCCGTCATCTTGCTGGCCGATTTCCCCATCTTTGCCTTCTTTGGAGCCATATCACCCTTAGAAAGCCGTGTCTCAACTGTACCTTGGTGCTGGAGTATAGTAGTGTATTCATGTTTTGCCCACAGTAATTTATTTGAGTAAAAACAGAACACTTTTATTGAAGTTTCTTTTATTGTGGGGGGAGGTGAAATGGTTGGTCATAGGGAAATGTAATAATGGGGAGCAAGAGGGATATAAATATTCATTTGTCAAAATATCTGCTCCAAAGTTGGTGTGCTGCAGGATCTGTAGTTGTTCTAGTGTATCCAGGGGGTGTCCTTTCTTCTCGGCATGTATTATGCTGGGAGAGAAGTCACCTCCGTGGCTGCAATCGCTCAGGTGTTTGGCAAAGAGGGATGAGGAGATATTCTTCCTGAAGCATGCCTAGTGTTCCTTCACCCTTGACTCAATCCACCTCCCTGTTTGGCCTGCGTAGACTCCGTTGCAGTCACCAAAGTGTAGTTTATATACTCAACTCCTGTGCATGGGATTGAATTTGTCTTCTGTTTAAGTTAGTCCTGTCGTAGAAGGCAGGCTTCACTTTGTCCTTCGACAAGATCCTTTGCACTCACAATGAAATATTGCTTAGGAAAGGATATCTTCTCCATTGAGGTTGTTGTTCTGTGGTATTGCCATAAATGGTGGAGTTGGCTAAGCTGGACTTTTTTCCTATTAAGTAAGTCGATTACATTATCCTATAGCCATTACTACTTGCAATCTTTTGTAGAGTGTGCAATCCCTTCAAGGCAAGTATGATCTCTTGTGACATAGGGATAAGACATAACCTATGTAACATGGAGTAGAAGGCTGATAGCTTCTGAGAGACAGTGTCTTGAGTTATTGTGAATTAGCAAATCCATTGTCCATTATCATCGGTGCTGTTCAACATATATGTTGAAGAAATTATTAAAGAGAAAAACTGGAGGCAGGAATGAAAGTTGGCAGGAGATTCATAAAATCAGTTAGGTTTGCTGATGACCAAGCTTTAGTTTGTCAGTCAGCAAAGGGGTTGCCTGCATTGCTGAGTGAATTGGAAATTCAGTGTGAAATATATAGAATGAGAATCAATATAAATAGAACTAAGGTAATATGGTTTTCCAGAAAGAGAAAGGCTAAGTTAAACATTAAAATAGGAGGGCAAAAAACTAGGGCAGTTGGAAGAGTTTGTGTATCTCAGAAAGGTTTGGACCTGAAAGTAGTGGGGACATAAGGAGAACAATTGTGTTAGGCAAAAAGGCTTTCACAAAGAGGAGGGTATTGTTGACAGGGAAATTAAGGGATAAAGTGAATGATACCAAAAGTCTTGTCAATATGGAGCGTAGTTTGGTACGGTATGGAAACATGTTCATTAAGGCAGGATGATATGCATAGATTGGAGGCTTTTGAAATGTGGTGTGGAGAAGGTGAAGTGAATAGAAAGGAAAACGAATGGGGAAATGCTAGGAATGGTGGGGGAGGAGAGCGGACTACTGGGAAAAATTCTAAGGAGACAGAAAAAGTGGATGCAAAGCATATTAATTGGCAGTGGGACATTGAAGACTGTAATAGAGGGGAGAATGTTGGGCAAACGAGGAAGGGGCAGGAACAGGATAGGAATGTTGAAGGGAATAAATGGAGGGAAGTATATGGAGATGAAGAATGGCTTGTTGCAAAGTAGGACGTTGGGTTGTGTTTTATTAGGAGATACAAGATATTTAGTTGGTAGTTGTTTATCCAAAACCTACCTTAACAGGTAGAATACCTATAATAAAAATAAACCATCAAAGGAAGTTTTTCTAACAGTGTGTAAATAGATTAAGTCACTGTGAATGTCAAAGCTTTTTGACTTTTTTGCTATATTATTATTCAATACACAAATTATGTTTTCTAAATGTTTCCAGGCAAAAAATATGTGGACTCTAAGCTAAACTATTTTATTTCAATATTAGTGCTTTCTTTCACTAGGGTCACCCATTTCTTTTTCTCAACCATCATAAATGTAAATTGCATGCCATTTTGTGTTGTCAATCTTAACCACAGCTGTTTTGTGAAATAAATCATTTACCGCAGCAAAACCCAATCTTCATTTTCCTAATAATACTATCACCTGAGATAGGATACATCTGTGTTCTTCAAAATAAAATTATCCATCTAAGAAACATCACATCATATGCCTTTGCTCACCAGCCAAATAAATACAAGTACTGCCAAATGGTACTTATCCACCATTTTTTAATGTTTTTGCACTGAAAAATTGTTCAAACTGTAAAATATTTGCTTTAATGAATTACAATATCATCCAGCTAGAAGGTGCAGTGAAAAACTTTTAGCCAGTTGGGTTCTTTTATCCAGGAACAACTGACTGAAAGGAAGGCTAGGATTCTTTACTCTGTATACTGCAACCAATACTATTTTCAATCCTCGGACTGAGATATTAATGATACTATTGATCAATGTGTGAGAATAACTATCAAAATCATTATAATTTCTTTTGTTTACATTCTGAAATGAGTTGATTGATGCTGATGCTCTAAAAGAGAAGTTGAGTTATAACCAAGAAAAAAAATTTTGAGCGCTTAGTATTAAGATAAAACTTTCTAGCTCATATGATTCACCCATGAGATATTTCTTGTGTTAATGCTATATTTTTTCTTAGGCGAAACAAGATGTTGATGAATGCAATTTTAATTCAAGTCTACTGGATTGAAGTAAGGTTTTATGTCCATTGTTGAAATCCGCAACCAGCCAACAACTAAGTGTTATTGATCAACAATTAATGTCCTGAATCTTTTGAAAAAGCAGAGCTACACAACTTAATTACACATCCATACAACAGAGAGTACTTCAGCAAGATGACTTATTGTTAACGCTACTGTGTGTTTTAATTTTTAACAAGTTATTGGCTACCAAAATATATTAAAACTATTGGCAAACAATATTAAATTGGGGTAAAACAGTAATCTTGTCACAACACTATCATCCAGGTTTACCACTAACCTTAGCAAATACTTCTATAGGTTCCTAAAATAATGAGAGGGGGGCTAAGATGAAAACAATAGAAGGACCACTGAATCTACTAAAAATTATTTAATCTACAATATTGGTTATATTTACAAAAACATACAAACTTAAATCACTGAAAAACTTTGCACATTTAAAAGAACATTACAAAAATAGCTTATATGCATCATTAAGAGATAACAATAAATAAGCTGTCCAGAAATAACAACATTTTACTCAACTGAGCAAACAATGTCAACAGTAAAATTGTTATGTACATATATATGTGAGTCTCAAATTAGTTAATCTCTTCATTCAAAAAGGCACAAGGTGCCTCAAAAACGAGTTTCAAAAATTTGTGCACAAAGCATATAAAGGCATTGTATGGCTAGTAAGGCAGCTAAAGTCTAATGCATCATAACTTTGAGTATTAACAAACTTGAAGCTAGGCACTTCTATTACATATTTAACCTCATTTTGCAACTACTTTTTCTCAGCTTCATGATCCAAATAACATGGAATTCCAAGCCACTTCCGAAGTGAATTATCCATTAGAAAATGGACACCATGGTCGATCGGCGTAACAATCAGAGGGATACAAAAAATACCTACACCTGTCGCCGTCCACTTTCGAACAATTTTTGGCCATTTTGTCGTCTTACGCAGGAGATATAAAGTTCCTGCGCAAACCCTATTAATGGTGAATCCAGGAATAATAACTGAAGCTAATCCCTGCCACACGAGGGTATCAGCAGAAACTTTTAATACTTCTGACCTTCGAACTGCATCACTTATGAATGGATTCTGCAAACATATTAATACATATTTCAGTGAATGTACTAAGAATCCGGCAAAATTCATTATAAAATGAAATCAACCTTAGTAAAACTAGGGTCATCACTAGATGTAGCATTTTAGTTTGTTACGTTCTGATGGCATTGTGTTGAAATGTTAATTGCATATTTCAAATCACAGCAAAGCCCCAATTGCGTAATCCAGGTCAAAATAATTTCTTCTCACGAATAACCATGGCTATTGATTACAGGATGCTTTACTTACGGAAAGGTAACACCGTAAAAATAAAAGAAATCAGTTTAAACCCGTTATTAAAATGAAATGATTAAGGGCTGGCTTAGCTAAAAAAAACATGCAACTTCCAAAGTTTAACTAAGTGAAATCCGCTGCCTTTCCCCTGAATTTTCCATTAGATCTAAATTCGAAATAACTCATATTAGTCACAGTGAGGAGTTCCTACACTCTTTGCTGAATTTAACATGAAATGGTATTCAAATTTCGTTTTTCCCAAGGGTGCAGCTATGCGTTCACGGGATTACCGCTAATAATTATTGAGACTTTAAGCCCCGTCTTGCGTTTCCAGCGAATAACAGAAAAATTACTGAAATCAGCCATTAAAGGTAACATTTTTCCGTCATTTAATGTCGGGTAATGCCCTAAAACAGTAAGTGTAACATTTCTCAAGTCGCATGTGAAAATTTCCATTTGGGTGAGAACACTAACGATTTAATAACCACCATCTACATTTCATCCAGAATATCACGACTCCGGGTAGTTGCTGTTTACTATGGACACATTGATTAATTAAAAGGCCCGGTTCCCTGCAAACGCCGAAATAACAACACTGAGCTTCACAACTATTTAATGAATGTAATAAGTTACTAATGGGCACGGATTCGACAATCAGCATTACTTTTCCGTAAGTTATTCGATTCCAAAAATAATAGCCATAAGGTTTTCAATTTACATTTAATTGTCCAAAAACGGAACTCACTTTATATGTTTTACCCGCTTTATCAAACGTATCAGCAGCAACGTATGATATGGCTACTCCATAACTAGCATGAACCCATATCTTCTTCACCAATGGTCTGAATGCTTCGCCGATTTCATTGGCATATCCTACAAAAGAAAAATGTGAAAAAAACAAACTAGCTATGCCTAAACTAAGCTTCAGATATCAGTAATGATTACAATCACCTAACAGTCGAACCGGAGTATCCCGGAAGATGTCAACTTCTTTATCCGAGCTCATCGTAAATTTTTGAATTTGAGAGTTTGCTACCACACACCAATTATCATCATTCAAGTTTATGAGTCCAAGAGCCAAATTAACTAATTATGGATCAAGGCGCATACCATTCACAACAGTTACATCACCTTGGGGCCATAGTTACCGCGCCATCACCTATCGCGACCTTCCCGTCAAGTATCGATTTAACCAATACAATCCGGATCCAACAGAGCAAATCGAAATTAGAATCGAGAGTTGCAATGATGGTAATTGTTGCAATTCAATTGCAATGCATTGTTAAGTGATCAAAATTACAAACAAATATACGTGCACACTAGTTTTGCTGATGTTATAAGTTGGAATTTTAACTGTAAATCAAAGACTTGATTTTCCATGTGGTTGTAAGCAATGAAAATAGTAGATTTAATCACTAAGTAGAATCGGCATTTCATTCAGTCTACTTGTTACGGTGAAATTTTGCGATTTGACGGAGATTGTGTTTACATAATGATTTAGTATCCACTACTTTCTATTTGCATGAATTGGTGAACATCAAGTTGAAGCCTGTCGTGTAACTATCAGCGATGGAAGTTGGAGCAGGAGATTCTCCATCCGTGGGCCCACGATGGCAAAACATTAGAAAAATATTGAGAAGAGTTGGGCCATTTTGCCATCCTGATTTTGATGCCAACTCTAACACATTTGAATTTTTACAAAAAGTGAAACTATTAGTGATTGGTGCTGGTGGGTTAGGGTGTGAAATTTTGAAGAATCTTGCTTTAATGGGTTTTGGTAATTTGCACATCATCGATATGGATACCATAGATTTGTCCAACTTAAATCGACAATTTTTATTTAGACTTAAAGATGTTGGTCGCCCCAAAGCGGAAGTGGCCGCGGAGTTCATTAAGAAGAGAGTACAGGGCTGCCACGTTAAACCATATTATAATAAAATTCAAGACTTTGATCAAGAGTTTTATCGGTCTTTTAATTTAGTTATATGTGGGTTGGATTCAATAGCTGCTAGGAGGTGGGTAAATGGTATGCTGTTGTCAATTCTCTCCTGTGATGGTATTGGTGATGAAATAGATGTGTCTACAGTGATCCCATTTGTTGATGGTGGGACTGAGGGGTTTAAAGGAAACTGCCGAGTCATACTGCCCGGGCTAACACCCTGTGTCGACTGCACAATTGATCTGTACCCTCCGCAGACAACCTATCCATTATGCACTCTCGCAAACACCCCCAGACTCCCAGAGCATTGTGTTGAATATGTTAAACTTGTGCTTTGGCCAAAAGAGAACCCATGGGACAGCAACGCAGTCCTAGATGGTGATGACCCGATGCACGTAAGTTGGGTGTATGAAAAATCGTCAGAGAGAGCTAATCACTATGGCATTTCAGGCCTTAATTACCGATTGGTTCAAGGAATTGTTAAAAATATCATCCCTGCTGTTGCATCTACAAATGCGGTTATTGCTGCTGCCTGCACAATGGAGGCATTCAAAATTGTTACTAATTGTTGTTTGCCTCTGTCTAATCAAATGATTTACAATGATGTGGATGGTATATATTGTTATTCATATTCTATGGAGCTGAAAGGGGATTGTGTCTCATGCAGTAGTCACCCCAAAGAAGTTGAGGTTAAGCCAGATATTACCTTAAGTGATCTCATTAAGCACCTTTGTGAGTATCCAAGTTATCAGTTTGTGTCACCGGCTGTTATGGCAAATATTGGAGGGAAGACAAAAACACTGTACATGCCTAATATCCCCAGCATCGAAGCAGCAACAAGAGTAAATTTAAAAAAAACTCTCAACGAACTTGGACTAATGAATGGAAGTGAAATTGCTGTGGCAGATAAGACATCACCAAATACAATTACTTTCTCGTTAAGATATGCAGTTTAGTGACTTCTGCAGTTCATAATTGTATAGTGTTTTATTCTCATTTCTAAAGATTATTACTTTGATTTCTTTTGGAGAAGGTAGGTAGAACTTACATTCTGGTTGCAGATCTGTGGCATTTGAGTAGTCCTCAGTTTTTAAGTGTTGCTTAAACATCATACTCACTGTTAGTATTTTATTTGCCATTTTATTGTGAAATGGTTTACAGTGTCAGAAGGGCTGGGTTCATATGACTGATGTTGTTGCTTGAAAATAAGTCAATCTTTGCCTCCCAATGTATTCATCAGCTCTCCCTCATGTTACACTTAGCTCAAGTAGCCTGATAACAACTGTTCTGAAAGTTTTTTGTTCAATTGCTCATGGCTAATGTTTAATTTAATAGGTCGCAATTAAGTTTGCCCCTGACAGTGTAATGTTATTCATCATGTGATATTTGACAGTGCAGGGTGTAGAACATTTTTCACCTGCATTTGGAATGTATACATTTGACCTTAGCATCGCTTCCTTGTAATCTCATCAACCAAAAAGAAATAAGGATATCTTTTTACATGAGAACTGCGATGTATATAAACATGTAGTTTGCAGGTTCATCTGCATTTCACTTTTTGGGTCTCAATTTGTACAACGAAAGTGGCACATACGTTTGGATTTTTTTACCCTCGTAAATATGCATGTTTGTGGTACAAACTGCATTATATTAATGAGAGGACTTCAAGTTAAATAAATGTTTTTAGGCCATTGCAGATAAGGTGCATGTGGGAGAATTGGAAAGTTTTTTGGTCAGTGCTACGTTACAAATGGGTATTTTTTCAGATACAGTTTTTCTGCTTTAAATAAACTTAAAAAAATTGTTGAGAGAACTTAATGGGTTGTTGTTTTCATATATTTTTAAAGCATGTGTTATTGAAATTTATAATTTTTAATTCTTTATAATGAATTTTTTTTTGATTATGAAATTAAGAAAAGAATTCACTAGTCCTCAGAAGAGGTATGAATGAAATGTGATGTAATATACCTTTTTATATTTGTTGCGGATTGCTAAGCAGTATTTGCAATTGTATATTTTTATTAGAAATGAGGTCTTATGTATTAATGCTGGTATAATTACATCATGAAGTTAGAGTGAGCATTTTTTCTAATTGAAATGTGTGTGTTGTAAGTTTCATCCATAATTAATCCATCTTAGTGGTGATTGATCTGTTCTCGGGACTTTTTCTCTGAAAGCTTCTTTACAATTAGAACATTCTGTACACATTTAAGATGCAAAGCAAAGTGTGATCTGAATTCATATTGTTCTAATGGCCTAAATTCATGATTGTTATTTGACTTTAATAATAACTCCTATTTCTTGTAAAGTAGTTGCAGATAATGTCTCTTCAATTAATCTTTTTTTTTTCAGTATTTAATTTGGGCCTTTTGTTGGCAAAATACATATGGGAATTATTTCATAATATCATCACCGGAAGCCAAAGCCCAATTGATTTTTCAACATCAATTGAATGAGCAGGCTCATATTCATTTGAGTTTCAACTTGAACCTTAACCGAGCCGAGTCCAATAATAGTGACACTGTAGGAAAACTATAGCTTTGCAGATAAAAAGAATAAATTTGTGTAATTGTTAATGCTGATATTGACTAATGCCTCTAGTGAAGACTGACAATACTCTGTGACTTGCTGTACAAGGTCTTGAATATTGTGTGTCCAGTAGTGTATTTTTATTTCTTTCCTGGCAGAATATTATGAATTCAAGAAATAGACTTCATTGGTGTACATCAACTGTGCCTCACCTCAAAGCCTATTGTATAGCTTTATTTATTTTACCTCTTGATGTTTGATGCACCTGCCAGGACTGGTGAAATTCAGGAAATTATACAAAGCATAGTTGTTCTTGAAAATGTAATGTAATTTGAGCATGGTAAGAACTAATGAAGTAAATTTGTAATAACCCTCTGTCTTATGTTTCTGTTTCTACTCATTATCCGGTTAAAAAATGGTGCAATTATGTTGTTTGTTAGAATACATTAATCATGCCCATTCTCTCTTTTACCGTCCATTCAAACATGTTCTATGTAATGGTAACCTATTGCGGTAAAGCGGAGATCCTGGACTTGATATCTATGTGACTTAGAACATCCCATAGTTTCTGTTAATTACACTGGCCAACTTACCCTGAATGTATGGATAACTTCATAAGCCATAGGGCATGTGGAGCCTTGCCTTCAGTTATCCAATGACCATTCAGGATGATTGCTGTTATTTTGGTTTGTGTATGCTGCGTACAAAAATTGCCTATTTGTGAAAAGGTTTTAAAAAATGCAAAAATTGCATAAAACTGAAAATTCTCCAGCTCTGCATTCTCTGATGATGAGTATGTATTAGGTTTAGTTCTCGTGGGAGATGTTCGTCATGCTGGGCTAACTGTGCATGTTGAGCATGTATAACAACTAAGTTCAGAATCATGACTGGAAGGATAAAGAGATATCATCTGATGAATTGCACTCGTGGAGTGAGACTGAATTTTAGCAATGGAAGCAAGAGTAAAGTGTATGTATATATGTGCTTACATTAAATAGTAATTGCCTAGGAATAACCTCACCTAAGTAGTATGTACAAAACTGGAAAAACCAACTACAAAAATATAATAGTTTAAGCATATAGTTTGAGAATAGTAATGCATATAGGTATGTGCATTATTTATATACACACACATATGTGCATTGCTAGCTGTGTTAGTGGGGAAAGTAGTTTATGACCCTAATTGGTGACTGGAATAATTCAGGTATGACTTAAGGCATGGATGCAATAAAGGTTGCGTGATTGGTTGGTTCATGATAAATCAGTGTTGCTATATCAAAGTGGTTGATGGACCACCAGATGTATCCAGAATGCCAAAGAAAATAATATAATATATTACTTGGAAAGGAAAATGCAATTTAGGAGGATAGCACACCAAACCAGCGCCAACCACAAACATAGTTTAACCTGATGTGTGGTAAATTCTACCTGAGACCAGGGGCAATTTGAGATCCTGGAATGGAACAACTATGCCTCATTATTGGTACAGGAAACTGACCACAACAGGAATGAGGTTTAAAGAGATAACTTGTATCATTTGATTATCAAATTTCTTGTTCTCTTTACATTAGCAGGGAAGAATAATTGCAATATTTTAAAAATTGGTAATCTACTGGTCGATGTAGGTTTTGGATGTTACAATTGTATTCTATGTTTCTCTCTATTATGCATATTACTTAAGTGACATCATGTGTGCCTCACCCCTTCCTAAACCCCAACTGATCATCCCCTAAGTAATCAATTGCCTTGCTCTCCATCCTTTTGTTGATGATCCTGAGTACCACTTTAGCTGCATGGGAAAGCAAACTTATTGTTTTACAGTCCTCACATGAGAGAGCCTTTTACCTTTTTCGGACTAGAAACTAACACTGGATTCACAAAGACCTCTGGCCAGATTCCTTCATCATAGATGCTACAAATTAGTCCATAGACTCTTCCTCTTACATTTTCCTAAACCTTTTAGTAGTTGTACAGTAAAGTTTTCTACCCCCATGGCCTTATTTGATTTCATCTCCCAAAATGCCCTTTCTATCTCATCATCGAGTGTGCCTGGACTTCAGCTCTCTTCATCTATAGCATATTCACTTTCAATGTCTAACCTTGCTGGCCCAAGTTCTTTACGTATCATGCAGTTCTCTATATTCCCTCCATTTTTCTTGAATCGTTTGGGTTCAACTAATATTTCCCTGACTTTTCTCTGATTGTTAACACAGATTTTCCCTTTTTATTTCCCAACAGTGTTTTAGCCTTCTTGTTTGGTGAATCAGTTTCACCCTTTCTCTCAAACTTTCATTATCCTTGCACTGAGTCTTTCACCAAGATTCTTTTGCCCTAGTTTTTACCTGTCTCAATTTTATGATTTAACTCTTCGTACTTCCTTCTACCTAGCTCTGTATTTACATTCTTCCATTTCCTTCTCTCATCTTTCTTTTGTAATTATCTCATCCGTGATCCATGCTTTTCGCATTAATAATTCCTTAGTTTCTATTGCGACTTTTGATATCCCTTTTTTATGTACTTATTCCCATTTTTCCTTTTGGTTACTCATCTCATTTCCCTTACTCTAAATTTTCCCTGCAGCCGGCTGATACTCTTTCTTGTCAATACAGTTAATGCTTCTAAATTCCATTTCCTTACCTACCTCCCTTGCCGTTACTTTTTCAATCGGACTCAGCACTTCATAACTTCTAAATTGTGATCAGAGTCTGCACCTGCTCCCAGGAAACTGCAAATTGGTCACGCAGTTCCTAAATGTGTGCCTAACCATAATATAATCTAACTGATACCTTTGTGAGTCACCTGGCATTTTCTATGGAAACCTATACCTTTTGTGGTGTCCAAACCAAGCGTTGGTGATGAGTAGCTCTCTTTCCTGTTGAACTCAATCGCTTTATTCCTGCAGTCATTCCTTGTACCTAATCTGTAGTCCCCCACCTCATCACCATCTCTTCCTTCGCCTACCGTTGCATTCCAATCCCCAATCACTATAAAATATTTCTTGTAGGAACACCCACTATTATATCCTCTAAGCTGATTGTATATCCTCTTGACTTCTTCCTCCTTTTAATTGCTTGGTGGCATGTACACCTGAACAATGACCAAGTTCGTCAGTTCTGCATTTACCTCTACTAGTAATATTCTATCTGTTGCCTGTTCTATATTGACTACGCTCAACATATCTTCCTACCTCTTTTTTTAATACTATGGCAACCCCTCGTTGGCTTTCGTCCCCGCCACTGCTATTCTATAATTATCACTCCAATAATCCCCACTATCCTTTTATCTCACCTCGCATAGACCTAAGATATCTATATTTCCTCTTCCCATTTCTTTCTTTGTATTCTCTAATTTTCCTATCCTCAACATTGTCCTAACATCGCAAGTTCCTATTCTAATTAGTTCGGTCTTCTTCTGCATCTTATGTCCTGCTGCTGTCGGTTTTGCTTTTCAAGGGTTTCGTGTGATGATGACACCAGATATTACACTAGCACTATGTAGTCTTACCTCTCCCGCTGCCAGGCGCGGCACAAAGCCTGTTGGGCCGAGTCCTGTAGTTTCCAGGACTAATTTCACTAGATCATCCATCCAAAAAACCTTGAGTTTAAATAATTGAGGTAGTTTCCTGTTGCCTTCCTCAATAGTGTTTTTAACGGGGTACCATCACACTATAGCCTCCCCACTGAGGTTGGACGTTGTTGCAGCCGCCTCACTGAGGAACAGGTGCCGGGTTATCTACCTTTCTTCTAGTTTCTAACCTTCGACCTATCTGGCATGTGTAACCCTACCAAGAGTAATTATCATTGTTCCCGCCAGCACAGCTCAAGGGTTCATCGGGACGCACAAGCTCAACCAGTGCACAGAGAAAGCTGGCCAAAGGGAGAAAAAAGTTACTCTACCGCATAATATGAAACATGGGTATCGTAGGTAAGGTCCCCATCGGTAAGATAACGCGACAGGCAGGTATACTATATAGGTTCGCTGCTGCCCTCATGAAGTAGATGGAAAGCTTCCGCCGAGTATAGAAGACACATCGAATCTCAGCCTGAGCGGACCTAGTCTATTTTAAATTTGTTTCTTGTAAGCTGTTTCTGCGATTTCTAATATGGAACATGGAATCGACAGTGCAAAGTAAGTAAGAAATTATTAAATAATCGTTGACCTTCAATACTAGGACAAAATGGCATAATTTATGTGCTAAAAATTATAATGAAATTTGTTCAAAATATTTATTCGGTAATGAAAAAGTAATATCATAGTATTTGCCGTATAGTGTAATCGATTATCTTCCTAACTGTGTAAAAAAATTCATTACAAGTACACACGTTCGTTATTTGATGAAAAAAACGAGCAACAAACTACTTTTAAGGCACAGTCAGATACAAAATGCATCGACAGTGCAGTTGCGTTGTGGCTAGGGTTCTCAAATTCCGTGGCTATGGTCACCTATTCCCCTTGTTGCTAATCCTCTCAATTAAGTTAATTAACTAAAAAAAGACAATACTTATTGTTCTACTAAACAAGAATACTATCGATACATTATTAAACTGGCACACGGGTAGAATAACTTTTTTCGAATAAATATAATGCGGGTAATTCAATAATGTTTTTAATTGACCTACAGCAAAAATTTAACCACTCATTTGATATTATTAGTATAAAGTTATCTACCGCTTAAGGTAGGTTTTGAATGGACACCACTACCAAATAAATATTTTGTGAGTCCTAACAAAACGCATTTCATCAACCTACTCATCAAGTTCTTCATCCCTGTGTACTTCCTTCCTCCTTTCATCCCGTCCAACCTCCCTATCCTGTTCCTTCCCTTTCCTCGTTTTCCTAGCATCCTCCCCTCTATTAGAGTCTTCAGCATCCCGTTGCCGATCAATACGCACTCCATTCATTTTTCCTTCCTCCATAGGATTTCTTCCAACAAACCCCTCTCTTCGCCCGCTATACCAAGTACTTCCTCATTTGTTTTCTTCTCTGTCCATTTCACCTTCTCCATTCTTCTCCACACCCACATTTCAAAAGCCTCCAGTCTACGTCTATCCTCCTGCTTCAATGACCACGTTTCCGCCCCGTATATAGCTACGCTCCATATCAAAGTTTTTACTACTCTTTTCTTAATACCTAGTCTTTTCTTAATATACTAGTCTTTTCTTAATATACTAGTATTTTCTTAATATACTAGTCTTTTCTTAATATACTAGTCTTTTCTTAATATCCTTACTCAACGTCCCTACCATCCACTCCCTCCTCCTTGCGAAAGCCTCTACCTAGCGCAATTCTTCTCCTTATGTCCCTACTACTTTGACCGTGTTGGTCCAAAACACTTCCGAGATACGTAAACTGTTCTACCTGCTCTAGTTTTTGCCTTCCTATTTTAATGTTAAGCTTAGCCTTTTTCTTTCTAGAAAATCGCATAACCTTTGTTTTATTAATTTTGATTCTCATCCCATACCTGCCGCACTGAATTTCCAATTCACTCAGCAATGGTTGCAACCCCTTGGGTGGCTGACAAAATAAAGCTTGGTCATCAGCGAACCTAACTGATTTTACGAATTCCCCGCCCACTTTCATTCCTACCTTCAGTTCTTCCCATCCCTCCTTAATCATTTCCTCTACATACAGGTGGAAAAGCAACGGTGATAATGGGCAACCCTGCCTTACACCTCTTCCTAACATTGCCCATCCGGACTCTCCGTTCCCTACTCACACCTGAGCAGTCTGAGAGATGTACAAGTTGCAACAAGCCTCCTGCCCCTAAAATCTACTCCTATTTTCTACAATATACACATTATTTTTCCCAATTCACTCTATCAAACGCTTTTTCTAAATCTAAGAAACAGGCAAATACGTCCTGATTGCATTCTATATTCCTCTCGATAATTGATCTCATTACATGGCATCACGAGTACCTCTACCCTTCCTAAACCCAAACTGGTCATCCCCTAAGTAATCATTTGCCCTACTCTCTATCCTTTTGTTTATGATCCTGAGAACAACTTTAGCTGCGTGGGATATCACACTTATTATTCTGTAGCCCTCACATGATGTAGCCTTTACCTTTTACGGAGTAGGAACTAAAACTGATCTCACAAAGTCTTCCGGCCAGATTCCTTCCTCATAAATACTACGAATCAGCCCATATAGCCTCTTCCTCCCACATTTTCCTAAACCTTTTAGTAGTTCCGCAGGAATGTTATCCACCCCCACGGCCTTATTTGATTTCATCTCACTTAATGCTCTTTCTATCTCATGGTCGAGTATGCCTGGACCTAAGCTATCTTCCTCTACGTCATGTTCCTCCCTCCCCGTCCCTCATGCGGACTATTGACGTGGTGGATGGGCTTGCGCGTTCCGACGATCCATAGACCTGTGACGGCGGGAGCAATGATAGTTGCTCCTGGTAGGATCCCCTATGCTGGATAGATCGAAGGTTAGGAGCCCGACGAAAGGTAGTCCACGCAGCGTCTGTTCCGCAGTGAGGCGGCTGCAAAGACGTCTGACCCCAGTGGGGCGGCCATTGAGTGATGGTGTCACGTTTAAAACACTATTGAGGAAGGCAATAGGAAACCACTTCAATTCCCAAGATTAAAATGAAACACACTACAGAGAATATGAGTCCTGGCAACTAAGGGGCTCGGGCCAGTGTCTCGTGCCTGGCAACGGGGGAGGCAAGGCTTCCGCGATCGTCATCCCACGAAACGATTGTAAGGGAAAACCGACAGCGGCAGGACAGAAGACGCATGAGAAGAAGACAAATTTAGTTAGGTGATGGTGGAGTTCATCCAGTACTAAGCCCGACGGCGTGTGAAATTCACACATCAGGATAGGGGGGCCAGTTCCTTTCCCTGTGCCGGTTATGGTTTCCCTGGAGGATCTGGTACCCGAAAAATCACATAGCTTGGGTGGAGCTGCAGGTACCCAGAGTGGCTTGTTCTACCCCCTGGACCACCGCTTAACGAGTAGTTCAAATCACCGTTTTCGTTCCTGGTTTCTCGTTCTAGGGTTCACTGCCCACTGGAGCCTTGCGGCCAACCAATTAACCCCTTGCGCCTAGTTGATTGGCGCATGCAACACTGCATATCGTATATGCAACTGGGAGAAGAAGGTATTCCAGGATATCACCGTGAAGGAGACTTCGCCCTACCGTAAAAAATTACAAATGTCAGATTGAAGATGATAGAAGTATACTTTTAAAGCGGGACGCTCTGATATTCATGCATGAAATAAACATATAGCATAAAATTCTTAACGTATACTGTACCTAAACGGACTGAATGCAGGAGGAAATCGTCAAAAGGGTCGAAACATGGCGAAATGCGCATTTGGATATGTATTCGGTTTCATCAGAGAAAAACTGCAGTGTTCAGGCTGATGAAAATTTTACTGATGACAAAAGAAGCTGTAAAAGTACCGATGGTGCTTGGACTATGAATGAATGAATATCGATTCCTCCAAGAAGTATCAAACCGTTGGCAAGATCTCCACCTCAGCCCTCAGGTGTTTGTTTTGGTCGTGAAACTACTCGCAAAAACATATTGGTCGAATTTGTTTTGAACCTTTCGCATCATGCCATCTATTGAGTATATGTATGAAGCTCTCAGACTCTTCGTAATACTTTCTATGCATTACAACACACTTTCTATGCATTTCTACTCGTTCAATTCTGAGTAACAATAATAACGAAGAAAACCCTCGGCATAAAAACTAATCAGTGTTGATTTTTCCAGTTGCTTTCTGGAAAACTGCAGTGGACCCATGGAAATGAGGTGCCCCGCTTTGAATATCTTGGTAGCATATCAACTTACCTCTCAATGCTGAGCATGTAAGGTAGACACTTTCCACTGCCAAACTTACCTTCAAGATTGAACACTGATGGTGACTAATTCCTGCTTCGGAAGATAATTTCCTGATCAGGCAAGCGCCTCAAATTACGCAGAACAGAACTTTTCGCATGCGTGTCTCGAGTGTCGAGAAGCGGCATTTCCTTGCTGTCGTTAGCCGAATGAGGCCAGCGAATTTAGAAACGAAAGCGATATGTCAATGTAAAGCCGGCCAGTGACCATTCCCATTCTATTAAAGGCACACGCTGTCTTTTGCTTGATATTTTGTTTTGGATTTTTCAAAGAGCCTTGCACTCTGCTTGAAATGGATTTCAAAGCTTTATTGAATATTTTCATGTTTATTTCTCAATCTCGTGGGCATTTTTTATTCTTTGTTCCTATTTATTCAAAAATCTTTACAATGTTTACGACGGATTTCACGCGCTTGGAGACTTTAAACGAACAGGCTGTGACACGGGATTCGACAACGTAATGAGGTTTCTTTGGCTTAACGTTTTCACATCTCAAGGCGCAGTGTAAAATAGGCCAGCTACCAAACATGTGCTTGAATCCTATTCAGGCTACGTTTCTCAAGTTACGACATTCAATCTGATCAGGCCTGAAAGTGTGTATGGCGGGAGAGAGGGGAAGGACGCGTACAGAGTAAAGGTCTGTCTTTCAGAATACTACTCCAATCGACTACTTGAAGCAAGTAGTACATACACTTCTATGAAGATCACAGTCCCCAAGCATAAGCAGACATCCAGAAACATTAGCAAACACCCTCTTTTCTGCCCGGAGCCCATCGGCCAGGGACGACAGCGTCCCCGAGAGGCACAGCGGGCCGTGGACAGCCAAATAATTTTGCCAATTTGGCGTCCTACGGGGAAACATTGCTTACATGGGAAGGGAATTCAAGTTCGGGGGAAAAAATCACTTCAGTGTTATCCACGATGGTTTAATTGGACTGGTTTATACATTGTGTCAATGACATTTACAAGCCAAACGTTTCGCGGATTGCGTGGATGTCCCAGCATTTTACCAGTCTTCTCCGATCCGTCGAGGGCTCGGCTTTCGCCATCGGTGGGGCTGGGCCCTCATGGGCGCGCCTGGACGGGTAGGACGTGTTGAAAGGGTACCTCCTTCCTAGCAGGCTCCCTCGTATGCCAGCACATAGTCTGTCGAAGATGAAAAAGAAAATGGACAAATGAAGAGACGTTCGTCCCTCGCACCATTCATTTACGCTGGGCATGACCGTTGAAAATCAACCATCCCAATTCTATTCTACAACGAATCAGAAATGTGTCAGTATCAATCAAAGGTGATTATCCCTCTTGCAAATGCGCCCTTATCGAGTGTTTCTCTTGTCTTTCGTATGTTGGAAGCCATCATTTTCAGCCGTACGTGAAAATCAGTTCGAATCCATCGATGAAATTTCACTCAAAGGGTTTTGGTTGGTTGGCATATGGGGAAAGAAATAAATAACACGGGCCTAAAGTAGCACGAACGGATTTCAGAAGCATTGAAACTTAATTGACCAATTATGCCTAAAGGATACAGTGGGAGAAGATAGTCAGGACCGAGCCAGCGACCACTCTCCAACCTCATCGGGCTTCGGGAAATACTACGTCTCTCTCCGCCACACACACTTTATCCTTTGTGCGACGAACGCCTCAACCTGTCAAAAAAAAACACTTGCTACCATGGGTAAATTGTTGTTCTTAAAGAGAGGAGGAAATTTGGCGAATATTGAGACCCTTTGCACTCACGTAGCATTCGAATAAGCAATATCGTGTAATCACTGTACGCGTTACCCTAATGTCGTTTTATAGTGGAATCCTGTATACCAAAGTAACTCTATGAGAAAATGTGTTACATTCATTCAAAGTAATAAAGCTACTTTAAGCTCACCCTTTCGTTGAAATAACGCTGAGAAACGAAAAAGGGCCCATGATATACGTGTCCTCACTAAGACATAAATCTGAATACACAAGTATGTAATATATTTTGTATGTTTGTGAGAGATTGAGTTGAAATTTAACATGATTTGCGTACTAGTGAGACTAGCCTACTAGAGACTAGATGACTAGCGTACTAGATTCTACATCGAAATTTTAATATTTCAATTCCTGGCCTGGGTTCGAACCCAGTCCACAATTTTTTTAAAAAACATTTTACGTGTAGAACCATTTTTATTTACTAATTAAAATATAAAATAATTTAGTTTAAAGCATAACATTTGGACAAATATTCAATTAATAGATTAAAATTTCCGATCCCGTCAATAATTTTTCGCATCTCTATCAAAATTTGAAACATATTTTACTCTATTGTAAATTTTTTACAACATATTAATTCATACTCTTGAGATTGCGATAAGGAGTTTTTCCTATGGCAAATCAGTCTGCAATGGAATTGGAATGATGATTTTTGAATGCCTTAAAAAGCGATTGGTTGTAAATTTTAAAGGCTTCACGATGTTTTTGATACTTTTTTAAGGACACAACAGACCGATCTCTAAAATCCGAGAACTATGCCTTTTTGTACCAATAAGTGAAATTGGCAAGAGAATTTTCAGGTTTGTTCGTAAGGATGTTGCCTTCCCTCTCTCCATCGGAATATCAGCATTATTTCAGATGGAGCTAAATTTATGATGTGCGATTGAAATAAAAAGATATCTAAAAAAAAGATATTTGGGCCAAAGTAAACAGAAATGTAATGGCTATTATTGGTATAGGGTTGGTACGCTAGCATGGATGTGATAGAGTGGTATGGAAGAGAAGGTTAATATTGACAGAGCCTAACTCGATAAACGGGAGATAGGGGACTTCCTTGTCTCTGTACCGTTTTATAGCTTTTGTCCACCCAAAACGAGGTCCGATAACATTTCCCTGGGGAACACCCGATGTGACTTCTACTCAATTTGAGCTAACTCCATCAATGACTACTCTTTGTACCCGACCATTAAAATGTCTTTCATTCAGCCCAGGATATTTTTATCCATATTAAATGCTTCTAGCTTTGTGAGTATTATACTATGAGGTACTTTGTTGAAAGCCTTTTTAAAATCTAGTCTGCTGAAACATTGCTCTCTCCCGAACTAAGGATATCGTGATCCAAATGCGCCAGTTGTGTCTCGCAGGATCCACCCTTTCGCAAACCGAGCTGGTTTCATCAATTTCTTTTGGCACTCGAGGTGTCTCACTATCGAACTAGCAATTATATGTTCCATGACCTTACATGATATGAATGTGAGGGAAATAGGTCTCTAATTGCTTGGTTCCTCCCTATCTCCGTTTTTTAATATTGGCGCCGTTTTCCATGACTGGGAACCTTGATCTGCTAGCGATTTCTTATATGTAAATACGGCGCAATTTCCGACGCCGGTTCCTTCTAGGTATTTGATCGGACCCAGCGTATTTGTTATGGTCAATATCTTTCAGCAGATATTCAACTCTAGAATATGAAATTTTGATATTGGGCATTGGTTGGCGGGCACGATTTCTTAAGCTATTGGAGACGTTCGGTAACATTTGTGAAGACGTTTTGAAAGAAGGAATTTCATGAGTTGACTTTTTCTAAACTGCTGGTTCTATTTCCCCCTTATACTTTTTTTGATTACTGATGGAATATCTCAGTAATTTATCGTAATGTTGAGACATCACAAAATATGACATAGCGTTGTCAATTTTTTTAAAAGTAATCTACCAGTTAAGGTAGGTTTTGGATGGACACAACTACCAAATAAATATTTTGTTTCTCTAACAAAACACAACCCAACATGCTCTCTTAGTGTTCAATTGTCAATATTAAGATATAAAGTTAACTTTATCACTCATAGGCAGAAAATTAACTTGTTAAAATAAAAATTGATTATACTTAATTTCTCTTGAATTGAATGATAAAAGATGGTAAAAATTGACTTTTACTCGAAATATTTTCAGGAAAATTCAGATGCCATCAAGCATGTGTTTGGAACACAAAATATGTTGGTCAATCATAAAGACTTTGCGAAATATAACACTAATTTATTGAAAAAAATCATCAGCTGAATTACGCGAATGTGTCCAAATATAATTGTTTTTATGGGACCTGCAAAATTTGCTTGATAGACATTTTCATTGCCATGTTACCATAACTAAGAAGCATAGGCCACATGTCAATGAAAGAAAAGCGCTCAAAATCACATTCCCTACCGCCTGGCCTGTGGCAATGGACACACTTCGCGAATCGCATTGGCCAATTATGAGAAAGTACGGGGAGGGGGAGACTGCGCATTTTGTGATTCGTTTGGACTACTCTCGCACGATTTAGAAATTACTTTGGATTGATGCAAGGAGTGCGGCTCAGAATCAAACCTTAAAAAAAATTAATAGTTATTAAGTTTTGGGAAAAGGAAAATGAGAAACTCCACGCCGAATACACAATTGGTGAGGTCGAAATACAATATTCACAACAAGTAAGGTACTTGGACATTTTTGGGAAAAGTTATAGGAGAGCACTCGATTTAACCTTGGACACGGAAGAAGTCATGAGACCCCCCCTTATTACATCTGAACTGATTGGACCATTCGGAGGGAGTAGAACACAGCACCAATTCAGATTCTGAGACCTTTATTTCCTTCGTACTATTTATGATCACAACAAAAACAAAGCTAAACAAGGAAAAAACTGTCTAATGTACCTAGCTACGAACCACAGACCTTGAGCACTCATCCTTTCAGTTACTGCAGACTGGTGATTCATACACTCTGCCACAAGCCTCCTGGACGGTTTGCAGGGAACGTCGTAAATGTATATGTAAATACTAAAAATATCAAAGAGCCGAATTTGACTAAAATTCAGTTCAGTTATCGACATATTTAATTGTTGTCATTGTTGATCATATCTGCGTAACAAAAGTGGTTAAAATCGCGATTGTTTTCCCATTTCCTCGCTCTATAAAGTGCGGTAACATGGCTACACCATTGTTGTACTCTCTCTTTATCCCTCGCTGTATTGCATTGACGACACGCTGTGTGACTCCTTCCACTGGTTTTCAACTGGAGCATTATGTAACGAAATTGTGACCATTTTTCCGCGGCGCTTCATACTAGAAAGGGAAATGGTGGATTGAAGCTACGGAAAGCTGAGTTCACGTTTGCGCTATTGCGGACAAATATGTGGGTGTTTTGGCAGAATTGGAATTTCGGAAGTATCAGGAATGAGGGGAGAGGACGGGGGAAACAGAGGAACCAGGCGTTGAACATTAGCCTACGGATGTCGCCAAGGGGTCGCAAACGACGACGGACGGTGTATTATACTTGAAATACTCGAAAATGAATAACAAAAATTAATTCTCAAATATATTTTTGGAAGGAAACTCTCCTCCTCTGACGTGTGCTGCATTAAGGGGAGGGGGTCACCATATTGCATCATCGTGCGCATGTACTGACACGTGTTCCGGCATTCGGACCACATCTCCCTGTGGCATCGACTCTGGAACGTCTTGGGCATGCCGTCGTCACTGATTCCGCACTCGGGGGCCTCCGCCTCCAGGGGCAGCAAGCAGTCTTTCATCTTGGGGCACAGGCTGTCGTCGTCCAAGGGAGCTGCGGAGACCACCACCGCCAGAACCGCGGCGGCAGCCACCAGGAGAACTGCGGCCGAAAGAAGGTTCTCTGTTACCCAGTGCATGGTCACGTGTGCATTCCCATCTCATTTTAACCGCGTCCTCCACCCGCCAAGGCGGGATATGGGAGATTGGAATTGTAACTTCCCGTGCTATGAAAAACACGCGCTAGACATTGCTGCGCGCGCACGTACTTAATAGCACCTGAAGTTTACTCGGTATATGGGGGCTTAGTGTTTTATTTAAAGTCCAGAAAAGAATAATATTTTGCTATTTTGATTCAAAAAGTGTCATAATAAGTGAATTTAATATCTAATATAATAAGAAGCTATCGTGAATCTGGTTGTTCATCATCATTTATGGCTACATGTGTACGAATCTATACATGTATATCAACATCAGATAAAATTTTAAAAATCGTCTGGTTGCGTTCGTTCCTCTGTTTTTTGACTTTTTACACCCTTTCCACCATAACTATTTGAGTTTCTGTATGGTAAGAAATTTCAAGATATAATTTTAAGATATGTGCTATAATTTTAGGATGTAAAAGCAATTTCAATATGAAATTTATTTTGAAAATGAAACGATTTTTGAAAAATTTTGATTCTGCAAGACAGTACCCTTTAAGGTGAAGGACTAAAGAAAATTTGAAGAATTCTGAAGGAATCGGACAATATTGCTTATGAAAAAATAACCGAATGATACCACGAAGCATCAATCGAGACCTTTAAGAGAATGAAAAACATGAGTGCGGACAAATGATTTTGTGATTTCAATACTGCGCCCCATTGCTTTTTACTAAAACATTATATTTGCTGATGGACAATATCATAGTTGCCTGACATAGACGGGAGGCGTAAGTGACTGACCTCACGAGTGACTGACCATGAGTGACAGATCATCTTTCAGAACTAAATATCAAACACAAATGATAATTATCGTATGATAACGTAGTGATTTTTAAATAAAATCTAACACCATTCCTCCATTACTTTTCGGCAGTTTGAAGTCTAGGTTAATCCTATTCTCGCGCCTCGAGACGGTAGATTCATTCAAGTACTTAATTTCCTTTCCAGTGCTAATTGATTCAACAAAAACAAAAAGGTAACGATTATTTTAGTAAACTCCATTTCAGCTCCCATTCGACGATTTTCTCAAAGTCGAGAAATAACGCAAATCACATCAGCGCACTCGAAAACAGTGGTCTTTCCCAGTCCCATTAGACTCCTGAGACTTAATTTTCGCGGACACATTTTGAAGACTCGCTCGCCTTTCGTGGCATAGGATTTCGAAACATGTGCTTTGCTTCGGAGAGGTCTCGAATAAACATGAGGTGGCTAACCGCTGGAAACAGGGAAAGGAAACTGGAACGAATGACATATGTCGATGCATGATGAATGGATGTCGTAGAATAAATGAAAGGTAGAGGGAAATGATGTAAAGTTAAATGAATGTTGAATTCTCTGAAGAAGAAAGAGAACACTGATTAGAGGGTTCCAGATGTCTGGCAAGGACTGCGTCATCGTAACTGCGCCTTAATTGAATGCATATTTTCCCGGAACGGCGGAAGTCGGCGATGAAACCGCGAGGCGAGATACGTATCGTCGAAATGAAATGTTCAGTCGACGTGCTGTTCATTAATGTCCTTATGTTTTAATGAAACCCCATTTTCCCCTCGTTTGGCAATGAAATGAAGGAGGATCTTGAGTTACAAGGGCTTGATAATTATTAACAATTGAAAAACTCTAAAAATCTTAAATGAATTATCCTGGAGGTCGTGTTAATTCGATTCCTTACTTTCTTACCTTAAAGGCCTTGCCAAAAAAATCCTCTCTCGTCGTCCTTTAAGTTTCCTTGGATGAAAATTCTCCAAGTTGAACTTTTGGGTGTGCGAATTGTTTTTTACTCCTTTTGGAAACTCTATTCGGTAAAACATGATATAGGTGGAATATGGAGAGGAATTGTTATTTTGCTTTCGTCCCATTGCGGTTTGCAGGTGGTTTTCCTTGACAATTGTATTTTTTGAGACGAGAAAGAGAAATTATCAGCGAAAGTGAATCACGCAGATTACTTTCGCTCGATGAGTGCAGGGAGAGCTGAGAACGTGGCCTATCAATCACTAAAGGCTTAACTTGGGTCACCCACATACGCAAAATCTGCGGGAAAGGAAATAAAAAATTAGGATTTATTTGACGCATTGTCGGCAGGAGAAACGAAAAGGTCAAGGAATGTTGTTACCACGCTCTGGTAAGGCCTCATTTAGGATATGTATGCAGTGTATGGGATCTGACTGAAAAATACCTCATTCGGGAAATGAAGTGAGTTCAACGGAGGCCATTGAAAGCCCCATCCGATGACCCATTATGCCATCGTCTCGTGAAACCAACCCGCGAATCTGGTATAATGGAAATCAGGCACGATTCATCGTAAAAAAACAAATTTAAAAGCAAATAGTACCAGCAGAAGTGCAGAGGGGAAAATTTTTCTGGAGAAAAAATGTTGTCTTACCGTTATTTCATTAATTGCTGAAAATAACATATTATTGGAAGTGATCAAGAAGTACGTCTTCCAGAATATAACGGCCACGGTCGTCATGAGATTAAATTCTTGGGAAGAGAAATCGATGGCATTATGCCGGGAAAGACAAAGCATTTTAGGACAATGTTGACGCCAGTGAAATTACGTATAAATTTTAAATCGAGAAATGAAGAGAGGAGGCATAGGAGATGTATTAGGGCCATGATGAGAGGTGAGATGGAAGGAGCGGAGTTTACTGCAGTGATAATTATAGAATATTAGAGTTGTATAAGCGGAGGGAAAGAGGTTGCAAGGGATGGCAATAGAATTGAACAAAAAGTAGGAAGAAGTAAATTTAGAATCTATTCTGTAAATATACTAGGCCTGCAATTAAAAACAAAGAGAAAATGACGTAAATGAGGATAGTTTAGATCCAAGTTTACTCAATGACGAGAGAGGAGAGGGTATTATAGGAATTGAAATCAAATAAGACCGTGGGGGTAGGTAATACTCCTGTGGAACTACTTAAAGGTTTTGGAAAATATGATAGGAAGAGTTGGTATTTTGGGTCAATTCGTAGAATTTATAAGAGAGAAATCTGGCTGGAAGACTTTGTGTTTGTTCCTATTCAAAATAAGGGAGACGCTACTTCATGTGAAGACTGCAGAACAATAAGTTTGATTCCACACGCAACTAAAGTTGTTCTCAGAATTATCAACAAACGGATGGAGAGCAGGGCAAATGATTACTTAGGGGATAATTACTTTGGGTTTAGGAAGGGAAGAGGTACGCGTGATTTCATTGCAGTAATGAGATAACTAATCGAGAGGAATATAGAATACAAACAGGAGGTATTTGCCTGTTTTGTAGATTTAGAAAAAGCGTTTGATAGAGTGAATTGGGAAAAACTCTTGAGTATATTGCAGAAAATAGGAAAAGATTGGAGGCACAGGAGGCTAAACCGCAACCTGCAAAGGTCTCAGACTGTTCAGGTGCGAGTAGGGGATGGAGAGCCCTGATGGGCAGTGTTAGGAAGACGTGTAAGGCAGGGTTGTACATTATCACCTGTACTGTTCAACGTGTATTTGGAGGAAATGGTTAAAGAGGCATGGGAAGAACTGGAGATAGGAATGAAAATCGGTGGGTAATTAATAAAATCTGTTAGGTTTGCGGATGATCAAGCTTTCAGCCAAGTGGTTGCGAGCTCTGCTGTGTAAATGGGAAAGTCAGGGCGATAGGTGTTGGATAATAAATGAAGGAAATAAAACTAATATTAAGTTTTTCTGAAAAGGAGAAGGCAAAGTTAAACATTATAATTAGACGTCCTAAACATGAGCAGGTGGAACAGTTTACCGATAATGGCAGTGTTTTGGACCCTGATGATCATAATAGTTCACTCATCTACATCGATAAAATGCCTTAGAAGCCGCTGCTAGGGCGTGTGGCGGGGGGTGTTGGACCCTGGCAATAAACGCAGAATATGTACGCAGTACATACATACACTTGAATACATGTTATTTCATACACAACTCTCGTGCACATACATACCTGCATGCGTCATACAATAAATGTTGCGCTTGAGCAATTTATCAAATTCTAGTATTCCAGTTAATTTTAGCAGTCCAAGTTATATATTATTATTAGGTAATCTAACGGTTAAGGTAGGTTTTTGGATGGACATAATGAGGGGAGAATGTTAGGAAAACGAGGAAAGGGAAGGAACAGAATAGGGATGTTGGACGGGATGAAGGGAGGAAGAAAGTACTCAGAGCTGAAGAAGGACCTGATGTAGAGTAGGATGTTGTGTTTTGATATGGGTCACAAATTATCTAATTAGTAATTTTAGTAGTATGAACCTAAAAAGAAGCATTGTGTTAGGCAAAGAAGATTTCACAAAGAGGAGGAAAATTATGGCAGGGATGCTAAGGATAATATGTGAATTGGGCGATAATATAGACTAGTCAAAACGTTGATATGGAGCGTGGTCATGTTAAGCGCAGAAAAATGGTCTCTGAAGAATGATGATAGGCATAGTAGATTGGCGGCTTTTGAAATATGGCTATGGAGAAGAATGGAGGAGGTGAAATGGACAAAGGAAAACAAATAATGAGTTTCTAGTAATGGTGAGGTGGGGGAGGGGACTGCGTGTAGAAATCATAAGGAGACAGAAAAAATGGATGAAAAGCATATTGATCGGCAATCAGTTGTTGAAAACTGTGGCGGAGGGGAGAATGTTAGGCAAACGAGGGAGGGCCTGGAATAGGATAGAGATGTTGGACAGAATGAAAGAAAGAAGGAAGAACTCAGAGATGAAGAGGGACTTGTTGTGGAATTCGATGCTGGATTGTGTTTTGTTAGGAGGGGTAAGGAAATCATTCGTTGTGCAATCAATGTCCACCGAAAAGCTACCTTAAACTTCTAATACTATTGTAAGACTTCCTAATAATCATAAGAATTCGTAGCGAGCAAATTTCCGTAACTTGTACAATTCCTGTTTAGTTCTCTTTTTTCTTGCGGTAAAATTTCGATTTAAACTCACGAAAATGGTCCTTTTTGCGCTCCGAAAGGTGAAAACACTCTGGAAAATGTCTCCATATAAATTCAAAGTTATTACATAGAAACGCATATTCTGGGTGTAATAATTTATTTCAAGAAACATTGTTATAAAATATGTTTGTGAAATATTTCAAACAAAATTTAGCGCAAAGGAAATACGCATACTATAAAATTAAGCGTTTTAGCGTCCAATCAATGGGAAGGAGTTTTGGATCACATGTCTTACATTTTCAGGGCACATCTCAGTGGGAATTATTGATCTTATTGATCCGCATATATACTCTTTCGCCTACAGCAATTAAATACTAAATTAACCATCGACGTTAACAATCAACGTCCAATCACAGTGATTGCTTTGGCCACAGCTGGCGACTCAAGAGGACCGAGTCCTGACCGAGGGCTGGCTATTCAGTTCCGTCCCGGAATGGTCGCCCTCTGACAGTGCCTTGATTGTGACGTCACGGCCTTGGACGCAACCATTGGGATTCTATGAAGTGGTGACGTCAGACCTGCGCCATTGTCGAGATTCGACAAATTCGTGTTCTCATATAATTGGAAACCCCCGCGTGGCCGTCGAATGCCTTTATGCCGCTGGAATGGATTCAATGACGGAAGGAAAGGCATGGTTGGATATCTGGCCCTCACTTTCCTTGAGAAAAAAGTCATTCTGCGAACAGCTATCCGAAAATTTCGGCGAGCAACCGAGCGAAGGAAACCGAATCGAAGTGAAGATTGAATCGAATCTAGAATTTTACATCGAAGCTTGATCGAGAACCAAATTCAATTTAGAGGAGACGTTCACGTCAAAATCCATGCCGGATAAATTAAGCGTCGAGGCCAGTTTTATATTACCGAATTTTTTCAGTCGTTATGGGGCCAAGTTTTCGGTACATTAAAAAACTGAGTAACTGTTTGTAAAGAAAGAGTAACTTAGAAAATGAGAGCTAGTTAAGTAATTTTGCTTCGTCATAAAAATAAATTGCATTCAATACATGAGATATGGAATATTTTGGTTTAAGTTGTAAGTGACTCCGGGCTTGTTCCCCCTGCCCCAAACTCGCGGGTCCATAGGTGCCTGCGTAGAGGGGAAGGGGGCTCTCGTCCCTCGCTGCGGACTATCAATCACGAGTTTTCATCCAAGGGTGGTCGCCACAGAGACATGTCGTAATGCGCTGGAACGGGGTCGCTCGGGGGTCATCAACTGACCTGCACTATCTGCGTGCTGGGTAGTCTTGGAGGGGTGCACTTGTACAGCGGCCCTCCCTCCCCTCAAGACACAGCAGATGGGAAGGGTGCCGAGAAAAGGTACGGGACCCTGGAGGCATTTGAAATGTGGGAAATAAGAAGGTGAAGAATGGGAAGATTGAAATGAACGGAAAGGAGAAAACACGATGGAATCATGGACATGGTAAAAGGGGAGGAGAGAGAGAGAGAGGGAGAAATTTAAAGAAATCCGTCAAGTGGTTTGCGTTCTGATTGACTGAATGGTGGATAAAAAGCGGAATTTTCTGGTAAGCGAACACGTAGGGGAGGAAATGAATTTTTGGACGCTATGGAGGCCAATAAGTCTGCGGAATCGAAGGAGAATTTAGTGCTGAGTAGTGTGTCGCGTTAAAATCAGGCGTTTAGCGGTGGTGGTTAGTCTGTGTGTTCATCCTAAACCTGCATTAGTCGGTAGACTTCCATTTTAATAATAATATGCGTATGGTGCCTACTTACCTGCGGTCGAGCGTGGCGGCATCTCGGGCGCGGGCGGCCAACTACTCCCTTCCCCAGGGCATTAACGGCCGCAAGGGTGAGACACGAACGCCACTTCTTCTTCCGGCGGAAGTGAGGCGGGAGGTGGAGGGAGGGAGGGGGACTTAAGCTGCTCACCCAGGAAAGCGTCTTCCACCGGACATCCTCTTCCCCTCCCACCCCCCACCCGCATCCTTGTGCAACTGGCTGAGAAAAGACACGCCCATTTCGTCTCCGCGCCCGCTTGCGAAACCGCCCTCAATTCCTTGGAATAGTACATATAGCATGGAGAATGTAGTCTTGATGTTTTCACCCTAATCGCACATATGTTAGCGTACAGACACGTTGGTGGCCGAAGTTAAGAAAGCTATTGCGGCTTTTCATCGCCACGTTGCTTCCCTGTCATTCGAGGATAACTCTCTCTGGCGTATTTCCAAATCCCTTCGCCTCTATTCCAAGCGTACCAACCCCCCACTTCAATTTAATGATGTCTTCATCTTCGATCCCAGCCATAAAGCGGAGATTCAAGCGGCTCACCTGGAGTCAATCATGGCCGCTGATCCCGCTCCCTCTCCTGCTGACCGTAAAATTCGTAAATTCCTTGCCAACAGTCCCCCAAATCCTCCCTCCCCTCCCTTGATTACGTCTGCGACCGAAATGAATGATGATGATGTCCTTGCCTCACTCCCAAACCATGAGGCGCCAGGATTTGATAATGCTTCCAATCGCGAGCTCAAGCTCGCCGCCTCTGTCCCCGCTTTTTCTCTCATCCTCTTAGATTTAATTAACCATTGCTACCTCTCTTCCCATTTCGCTTGTCTATCTATCAGGAATTTCTGCTAGAAAGGGAATTTTGCTCTCGAGCAAAGACTAAGATTCTTGCAAGTTCCCACGTTTATGCAACTATGATTCCAGACCTCGATCACGGTATTACCCAAGGTACTGGTATTGGGGCATAGATACAAGGTCTGTCCAAAAAGTAGTATGACTTATTTTCTCCCGGATAGACGGACGGACGGGCGCGGTTTCTCTGGCTGGGTTCGAGGGAGGGGAGTCTCAGGAAAGGCTGGAGGTCTATGGCAATTAGTTCCCATTCTTTACGGAGTGCGACTCGTCCGTTTGCGAAACCTCTATAACGTGACGTCGTTACGCTCCGTCATGAACCGGTTTTTGGAATGCTGCTACGCCTTCAAATTTTGCTTGTAAATGGGCAAAATCTGGAAATAGGGAAATGGCATGCTCAATTCAGTTTACGGTGATAACGCCATTGTTAGATCGGGTGTTTTTGAGCGACACAATTCGTTTCGGGAGGGTAGAGAAGATGTCGAAGACGCCAAATGTTCTTCGGCCTCAAAAAAAGACAAAAATCTTGCAAGAGTGAAGGTTTTGTTGGACAGGGATCGAAGGTTAATTTTTGGCATGGTTTTTGATGAACTTGGCATCCCTAAAAGGGATGTGGATCGCATTATGACCGAAAACATGGGAATGAGAAAGGTGTATGCGAAGTTGGTGACACGAGTGCTCTCGGACGAAAAAAAAGAAACTCACACGCGGGTCTGCCAAGAGCCCCTCGACCATATGCGTGAGGATCCAAATTTTTTAGACGATGCTCCACCAGACTTCTTCCTCTCTTCCCCCGCATCAAATCCGTGCTGAAAGGACGTCACCACGGCTCGGTGGAATCGTTACAACAGCCGTGACGGAGGAGCTTTCCAGCTTTTCTGGCGACGCTTGCCAGAAGGCGTGCGAAGCGTGGAAAACCGGCTGGCAGCAGTGGGTGGACGCAAAAGGGTGCTACTTCGATGAATTTTGAGTGAGTGTATCATTTATGGAAATTAATTTTTTAAATCGACTCAGTGCTACTACTTTTGGGACTGACCTTGTACTCAGTAACCTTCCCTTGATATGATACCGAGAGGATCGAGATGGTGCGGGGGCTACCGTTCTGGCTTCCCACCCAGAGGGCGCGGGTTCAAATCCCGGCGGTGTTGAATATTTTCAGTGGTATCTCGATCCCTACTTGAGGTACTTTGTGGAGGGCACTTTGAGTGAGCACGCCGTCCGTCGTATGGGATGTTAAGCTGCGGACCCCTTGGCACCTTTCGTAAAGAGTAGGCTTATGCCGACGCCGGGTTTCTCTCCACCCTTCACCCTTTCCTGTCCATCCCCTACGGCGCAAATGACCTCAGCTGTAGGTCGCCTCCCCTAAATACTATTACATGATATCGAGGCAACCTTAGATCCTTGTATCAATGCCCTTTCACCTCCCTTTTGTACCCCACCCGCCCAATCTTTCCATCGCTATTATTCCTTCATCCCCTTACGATGCATCTCCAACAATGACCCACCCCCCAACTACCTCCCACTCACCCTCCTATATATAGTGACTCGTTGAATGGTAGCAATATTGAATGGTTTTCGAATAGGGGTACCCTTTGGAGAAATTAAACATTTATGTACGTAATAGTTAATAAACCAGAGAAAAAGGAGCAATTTACTTATCTGTGAAGTATCGTGGAGGAATATTAGCATGCTAGTGGGTATGACAAAGAGAAGAACAATTTTGAAGAAAGAGACATTCACGAGAAGAAGGGAATTGCTGACAGGTAACACTTAGTAAAGTCACTTAGTGGAAAGTACACTTTGGCGCATACACGTGTGTGATTGACGGATGAATCGGATCTTTTGAAGCAGACCTATTCCATGGACACTTTCTGTATTTTTTCGATTGCATCTATTTTCTTGCACGGAATTGCACCCAATCCCGAGGTAAATCGCCTGCGATAAGATCTGACTGCAAGGGAGAGGCCTTCGATTCGACTTCTCCTCATGTAACGTGTGCGAGGTAGAGCAAGAGAACCTGAGTGCTCAATTAATTTTGAGTTGAAATTCCAAATCGTACGTTGCATGCCGACGGTTTCTCAGCAGAAACCGTCGCTTCCGAAGCGACGCCGCGATCTATGTTGACTTTTCCCGCAAGTCAATCCTCGGCCGTCGTCCCCAGGAAAAGTCGGCATAATACGAGTACGACTATTATTATGCCAACAGGGAATTTAAGGTCGACAAGTGATCTTCTAATCTATCTGGACTGATGGTATGGCATTCCACACTTTCGACAGTCGACAAATGACTTCTTGAAATGGGAAACGTTGGCATAGGTCGTGGGGTCGCTTTGCAAGGGACATTCTCTACTCGATGTAAATTTTTTAATTGCCCCTCGATGGTATTTCGAATTTTCAATGATGGAGTCGTCGTACGGAAATCGTATGACTTGTTTGCTGGGCGTGAATGTTTGAGAGAATCCAACGCTCACACGTACATTACACAATAGAGAACTCTTAGAATGTGGAGAATTTGGTTAGAGGTTTCACGTTTATCATCACTCGAAGAAATGGTACTCAAATGGGGTTCCAAATGCTTGGAGACTTCCTCATAGGAAATCCTTTCGGAGATTTCGAAATCTTAGGCGTGGATAGGTGAATTGTGCGCATGTGCGTTGTAGTCATTTTTTTACAAATGGCAATTGAAGAAGTTGGCATTAATCATCGTTTAGATATTATTGTTACGACAGACTCCAATAGCCGCATCCAGTTAGCGCGTGACTTATTCCGAGTCACTTGATGCGTTTCAAAATTACCGTCGGTGCTGAACCAATTGGAACGCAAAACGGTGCTGTCACCATTGTGGCACGACATTTCGGGGCGCTCGGCGGCAGGGTTATGTGCTTCCCCCTCCCCCTGCTACCTACTCTGATACGAAAGAATTACATTAAGATGGGCCATGATATGAATTTTTTATTCCTCTATTTCTAATGAAAAGTACATATATGTGTGTGGTTGGTTATCTCCAATATATATCTCTTATGATTTGCACAATGGTGTCAATGGATCAGGTGCATAATTATGACTGTGCAAATATTTTCATATCCACCTTCTGAAAAAGGTAAAAACATATCTGCCAACGGTTAAAGCGAGTGTATTATTGATTGCAAAAAGATTACAATTATTCATCTTGGATCGTATTGAGTGAAGGAAGAATAAAAAGCGTGATATTATTTTTTCTCGTTCGCTTTTGTACATGCAGCGTCTTTGGTGCCACCCGTCTCATCTCAAGAATTTTTCACTTATCTCTTTCACTCGTTAAAAATGGTCACCATCAGTTTCTCGCGGAAAGGGAGGCAAGGCGTATAAACCACATATCTCTACCGCCAAATGTTGCGAAATCTGGTCACACTGCTTCGGTGGCAGCACAGTTTTGCGTTCCAAATTAAGACGGCACTTGGTGGGGAATTTCGGGGCATAAACATCGTCTCAAGTGGCAATAAATGTAATCGCTGTTCTTCCATTCGAGAAAAATGAGTGAATTCAGAGAGATACCGCAGGTTTATTGAGACTGGTTACTCGCTTGACGACGATGGTGCTTTGTTAATCCCATTTTCCTCCACGCCCACATAATAAAGTGCATACTATGTGTGCTCCTTTTGAATCGTTTTCGCGTCTAAATTTGTTGAGATGCTGAGCAGGTCGCCGCACAGCGCTGCATGAGCGCACGCTATTCTTGAGTGAGCGAGCGAGACGGAAACGAATGCTCTTCCTGACCACCGCAGGATTTAATAAAAGCCCGTGGAGAGCTTCCTTTTCTAGATAATGATAGAGAGCAGTCGTGCAAAACAATCGTTATCTTTGTGTAAATGTTGGTTGGATATCTTTTCCGACCACTGAAATATGAGAGTGAAATGAACGAGATAACAAGGCAGCGCGCTTTCAATAACCTACGTTAAATAGCCATTTAGACCAAAGTTAAGAGGTTGCGGAGGTGGATAGGGGTGGATAACAATGAGGTATTCTTTGACATGCAATCGTTATCCCGCCGTGCCTGATTTCAAACACCGGAAGGGATATGTGAACAAATGGTTTCAGTGGGTCTTATTTTTCATTTAATCGGGATTGATAGTGCTCTTGGATTTGTGAAAAAAAGAATTTTTCAACTAGAAAATGTGATTTCAGAGTAACGGGTATACGTGGGTAGTAATATATTAAATATTAGTTAGAGAGATTGAAGACATTTTATAGCAACTATTTTCAAATAAAATAAGCGCGGTTCTTGACAATATTTGAAAATAATAGATTAAAAGTGTAAAAATATGCACGTCAAAGGTTAATTCGTCCCACAATATGGGGATCCCCATCCCATAAAAATAATGTTGGGTAGTATCAGTGTGAGGCGAAGGGTTGGAGGCCAAAGAGAGTACGAGAGTGGATTTCAATAAATGGTTCGTCTCCCAGCTTATTCGCAGGGAAATCAACAATAAATACTAATTCAACTCTGTCGGTGTTTATCTTCGTAGTCTAACCTCCCCAACTCTAATCTCCGCATCCGTTATTATTATTTTTTAGCAAATGTAACATTTAAGGATTGGATGGACACAAGCGAAGCAGCGTTACATTCCACAGCCCCACCTAACAAAATACAACCCAACATCCTACTTTACGACAAGTCCCTCTTCATCTCCGTGTACTTCCTTCCTCTCTTCATCCCGTCAAACATCCCTATTCTATTCCTGCCCCTTCCTCGTTTGCCCAACATCCTCCCCTCTGTCACAATCTTCAACATCCTACTGCCAATCAATATGTTTTTCATCCACTTTTCGTGCCCTCTTATGATTTCTCCCAACAATCCCCTCTCCTCGCCAGCACCTCCTCATTTGTTTTTCTTTCTGTCCACTGCACTTTCTCCATACCCACATTTCAAAAACCTCCAATCTACGTCTATCAGCCTACTTCAGTGGCCATGTTTCCGCGCCGTTAAAACAAATACACTCCTTATTAAAATTTTCACTACTCTCTCCTCACTCAACGTCGATCAGAGAAGGGGGAAAATCAACAAAAACATTTCCAATGAGCCCGACTCATTATTAACTTCACGCTAGAGCCATTTCTCTTTTTAATAGTAACTTAAAATGTTGATTAATCTCAATTTATCAATAATCAATACGAGCTTTATTAGGAGAGAAAGGTGAATTCCTTTTTTAAATGATGTGGTTAATACTACGATTCAGCTAGGGGAATAATTTTCTGCTCGAAGTCCAATGCCATCTTTATATTTATTCCGCTGCATCTCCACGTTGGAGACGGTTAAATAAGTCTATGCTGTAGGATTTTTCGAGACGGCGAGTGATTCTATCTTCAGACGCGTCGAAGGCAAAGTCTTCGATCATTAATAATAACAGTGAGATACCATGTAGCCTGAGTGAGTGAGTGTTCACGCATTCCAGTTTTCCTGTGGATAAGTGAGTGCATCAGGACACACATTTCAACATTCCGGTGCCCTCACCTTCACCAAGTTTATGACGAAGCCGATGCCGCGACAAAATATTTTCCCCTGAGGAAAAAAATGATTTTCATATGCTCATTGTGATGAAATAACATCGCATCGTGTCGCAACCTGCTCAGTTTCAATGCTGAATGACTGAACAAATATCATCAAGTGCTGAAGTCTCTGTTACTAATAAAATGCAGGTCAAAGAGCTTAAGGATTTTGAAATAGGGGTCGCGAAACTTAATTCTCCGCGTTTTGGTACCTGTATTAAATGTCTATTGATATTCGTACATCTTCCCAAAGCCCTCTCCTTGCAACCGACAACAACCCCCGCGCGGCCCTGAAATTTCCATCCGCGCAGCGAGATCAGTTCCTTATCAACACGCAAAGAGCTTTCGCCGACAACGTGTGCTATAAATTGCTCAGGACGTAGCCAAATGGAAAATACTCCATTTCAAACTCGCATTGAAGAGGAAAACGGATGCCTCTGAACACCGCCCGTCGACGGGAACCTCCTTGGTGATGCAATGACGACGATTTTCTGAGAAGCGCTTTAGATAACGATGTCTGGGTGAATTCGTTGACCTCAGTGACAGCGCCCTGCTAATAAGTTAGACGAGTGACTAGCTGTTCACAGAGAGACGGATAGATACGAGCGCTTCTCGACCCTCTGACCCCACGATGAGTCTTATGATTCACCCCGGACTCGTGCGTGGGTCGTATTCCTATGAATCAAATCGTTTTAAATTCGAATTCAAATCGAATAGATCCGCTTCACATAGTTTTGACACGTTCAAGTACGAGTGACAATGTGCCAATATTTATTACAAATCCTCATATATCTGGATTAAAATCTACATAATACCCCGTAAATCACCGCAAGGGCTGGTGGCGGGGGGTGCCAAGTCACCACCCGGAAAGCAGAATAAGACCACATGTAAAACTAATAAGTACATTAATCTTAAGGATTCCGCGACGTCTTTCTGATGAATGCTGATTTCGGGAATTACCATCGTGAAGGTTGGATTGTTGCACAATAGTTTGGCCCCCAGTCCTGGAGGCGTCTTCAGGTCCAAGTGATCATCGTTGATTTTTTTTCGATTTAAATGGTTTTATTGCCGTTATGAAAAGATAAGTTGAAAGAAGTAATAAACTATGAAGTGAATGACAATAACATAACAGAAACCCCATTTTAGAATAGACTCCTCTTCGGGGTGGGAATCCAACAGAATTACAATACAATACATAAAGTTAGTGGTGGTGCAAATTGGCCACTATATATGTATGGGAGAGGCTGGCTGGTTTGAGCGCTCTGATTGGCTGCTTCTTGCCGGTAGGATGAAATTGCCCTTTTATTTGTCAAAGTTAGGTTGTAGCCATCCTCACGGTTAAAATTATTTGGATTGTTCATTATTTCGACCACTTCTAATTTTACCTAACCTACTCATAAGAGAAGCGGCAGAAATAATGGAAAAAAAAAACAAATAATTTCAATACAAAACACCCACAGAGACGTATATTTTCGTGCAGAACCCATTTTACCTTATACGCATGCAAATACGAGGTCTGTAAATGAAGTAATGAGACTGATTTGTTTTAATTTTTTCATTCAAATAGAATTATAATTTTATATTGTCACCCTCGAAATAACTTCTTTCTGAAGCCACAAAGCGCTGGAGACAATTCTTCCACTCCTCATAGCAGTGCTGGAACTCCCGATACTGGAATAGCTTCCAGCTGGTCGGTTAAAGCCGTTTGAATGTTTTCGACTGTCCCAAAATGAGTTCCCTTGAGGTGATTTTTCAACTTAGGGAAGAGAAAAAAGTCAGAAGGACTCAAGTCAGGCGAATAAGGAGGCTGAAAAGCCACAGGAATGTTTTTACTGGCCAAAAACTTGTTTATTTAAATTGCTGTATGACAGGGAGCATTATCGTGATTGCAACACCCAGTTGTTCTTGATGTTTGGTCTCACACGAATGACCCTTTTTCAAAGTTTTTCAAGAACCTCCCAGAATAAGTGTTGATTGACCGTTTGGCCTTGAGGTAGAAACTCATTGTGGATGATTCCATAGATATCGAAAAAACAAATAAGCATGCATTTGATCTTCCACTTCCTCATCATTGCTTTTTTGGGTCTTGGAGAAGTTGAAGTGTGCCACTCCATGCTCTGGCGCTAGGTTTCTGGCTCGTACTCAAACACCCAAGACTCGTCACCAGTTATTACACATTCCAGAAAATGAGGATCATTTTCAATCGAATCCAAAATATCAAGGCACCTTTCCCTCCTGATTTCCTTTTAGCCTCGCAAAAGGTTTTTTGGAACCAGTTTTGCATAAATTTTTCTCATCCCCAATTTATTGGTCAAAATCTGATGAACGGTGGTGTGAGTCAAATTCAATTCTTCCCCGATCATTCTGAACGTCAACCGACGATCTGAACGCACAAGACCCCGGATTCTTTCGTAATCGGTTCTTGAAGATGAAGGCCTTCCGCTTTCTGGTTCATCTTCAATCGACTCTCTTCCTTTTGAAAATGCCTTTAACCACCGAAAAATCTGGGCCCTTGACAGAACACTATCTCCGTAGGCCTGTCGATATTTAGCAAGTTTCCGTTGCACTGTGCCCAAGTCTGAAGCAAAACCGGATAGCAATCCGTTGCTCGAAATTGATGTCACTTATTTTTAGAACACAATAGAAAAAACTGTTTCACAAAAGAATCGCAACGGACAAGCAAAGGACTCGAGCGAGTTCAAACCTGTACTGAAGGCGGATCACATGTTTCCCTGCCTAGAGGGGTTTAAGCCCAGCGCCTCCAGTGTTGCCAGATCGAACGCTATGTTGCCAGTCTCATTACTTAATTTACAGACCTCGTATATATACTAGCAACTGATAAACACATTCACACAAGAGACACAAGAAAGAATTTCGTTAAATGGAAAATTTTAAATTTTAAATTTTTCGTTAATCCGTTTCGTTTTCCGTTAAATTTTTCGAAAATTTTAAATTTTTCGTTAAAATGGAAAAGCTTAAATTTCGCAATGTCATAAAATTCATTCTTGTGGATGGATTAATTTCCCTAAGGAAATTCATCCGAAGTTGAAAAAAGTGTACGGGGACTCTGCTCCCTCAACGTCAACCGTTAAAAAGTGGGCAGCTGAATTTAAACGCAGTCGAATATCCCTCGAATTTGACCCACGTTAAGAGAGGCCAAAAACCTCAACCGCACCGGAAAGGTGTACGATATGCGAGTTAAGGTGATTGAGATAGCTAAGGCCGAGGGGATATCGGAGGAAAGGGTTCGAAACATCTTGCGCAAGGAATTAGGGATGCGAAAGCTCTGCGCATGGTGGGTGCCACATTTTCTAAATGCCGATCAAAAGCAAATGCGCAGACGGTTTTAGCAGCCCACCAGGGGCAGGGTTCGTTGTCCCCGAGGTGTCACTCACCGCAGAGGATGAGCCCGGCGAGGCGTTTCCCGGTGCTCCCCGATGCACGGTCATCTTTCAATGCCAATACGATCTACGGCTTTGAATGCACAAAGCCGACAGTTTAAATTCAGCACTTCATGTACACGTTAGGAAAAAATTGTTACCCATACTTCATATGCGAGTAGAAACCTTATATAGAAGGCCGAGGGAAGAGTGTATTATGGGTTGCGGCTTAACAAAGGGGCAACTGCATCTCTGATCCTTACATATTTTTTTAAATTAAAATTTTTCTTTTAAATACATTTGAAGCATGTTTATATTAATTTAAAGTTCAATCTTTTTGTAATAGATTATTGTAGCCAGTTCAAAGCATCTTCTATTCAGGTGTCCTCGCCATTTAAATGATTAATTGACTTCCAGATAAGTTTAATTTAACAATGGAGCATTACAATTAATCCTATTTTCTCAAAATTCATTTGTAATATTTGTACTATTAAACCTTAGTTGGTGGTTAACGACGAGTTCAAAAAGAAATTATTCCTACTCTTTCGTGAACTTCATCCCTATTTAGGTGACATCAATTACGACTTTTCCTTTGACAACTTCCAAGTGCGCTTTATAGGCGTGCGCCTTGACCAATTTCTAAGGGAGGTCAAATTTCTCGGGCAATATTGAATTTTTATCATAATTGCTTGGATTTCTAAAAAAGTCTCAGTTATTCAGTTGTCATGTCTATGAAATGTTCTAAATTATTCTAGTATGCGTAACATTGTTTCATCTAATCGACTTAGCTTTCGGTTATGAGTCACAAGGCTAAAGACATTCTCTTTTTGGGTGTCTTTCGTCACCCTTTCATCGAACTGAACTTCATTTTCTGCGGGTGAAGATACTAAAATGGGAAATATTTAATGGTCATATGGATATCATGTAGAAGAAAAACACTATGGGAAAGAAAATATACCAGCGAGATTACAGAGAGAGAGAGAATATGACGTAGATGATGATAGTTTAGGTCTAGACTTACTCGATTGTGAAATAAATATGACATTAAAACAATTATATTTAAATAAGTCCTAGAGGGAACAATTTTCCCGCGGAATTGCTTAAAGATTTACTTAAGTGCGGGATGAAGATTTTTTATAAAATAATTCGTAGAATTAATGAGAAAGCAATTTGTCCGGAAGGCTTTGTGAAATCAGTGCTGATTCTTATTCCAGAAAAGGGAAAGGTGGTCATATTTGAGTACTGCAGAACAATAAGTCTGATTTCAATCGAGCTAAAGTGGTTCTAAGGACAATCAACAAGAGGATGGAATGCAGAGAATATGATGATTAGGGGATGATCAGTTTGTGTTTAGAAAGGGGAGAGGTACGCGTGATGCCATTGCAGTAATGAGATCACTAATCGAGAGGAATATAGAATGCAAAAAGGTCGTGTTTATTTATTTCGTAGATTTCGGAAAGGTGTTTTATAGAGTGAATTGGGAAAAACTATTGAACATATTCCCGAAAATTGGAATAGATTGGATGGATAAGAGGCTAATCCGCAACATGTACATGTCTCAGACTGCTTAGGTGCGAGTGGGGGATGGAGAGTCAGGAGGGGTAGCATTAGGAAGAGGTGTAAGGTAGTGATTATGGCCTGTGATGTTCAACTTATATGTCGAGGAAATGATTAATGAGGCATGGAAAGAAATGGAAGTAGGAATGAAATTCGGTGGGGAATACATAAAATCAGTTAAGTTTGCTGATGATTAAGCTCTAGTTAGTCAGTCAGCCGAGGGGTTGCAAGCATTGCTGAGTACATTGAAAATTTATTTCCGTAGTTATGGAACGGAAATCAATTTAAATAAACATAGGTAATATGGTTATAGAAAGATAAAGGCTATGTTAAACGTTAGAATAGAAGGGTAAAAATCAGAGCAGGAGCAAGAATTTACTTATCTCAGAAGTCTTCTGGACCAAATTGGTCAACATAATAGGAATTAAGGAGAATAATTGCACTAGGTAAAGAGGCTTTCACAAGGGGTAGGGAAGTGATGACAGGGACATTGAGTAAGAATGTTAAGAAAAGGATCGTTGAAACATTGATATGGAACATATGTACGTCGCGGAAACATGTTCATTGAAGGGGGATTATAGGCATAGATTTGAAGGCTATTGAAATGTGGGTGTGGAGAAAGATGAGAAAGGTCTAGTGGACAGAAAGACAAACAAATGCGGATATGCATGGTGGAGGAGGAGAGAGTATTGTTGGGAAAAATCAAAAAGGGGAAGAAAAATGGATGAAAAGCATATTGATGGTAGAGAGATGTCGAAGGCTGTAATAGAGGGTAATGTTAGCCAGACGAAGAAGGGGCAGGAATAGGATAGGGCTGCGGAGGGAATGAAGGGAGCAAGGAAATATGCGGAGATGAAGGGGCTAATGTTATTGTTTCAATGTCGGGTTGTGTTTTGTGGAGAAAGAAAATGGAATTGTTGCTGTACCGTTTGGTAGCTTGTACCCATCCAAAAAACCCACCTTATCTGGTAGATTAGCAATAATAACATGGCTAATTTGTTGATAGAATTTGCTACACATGGGAAAAGATTTCGTGTAAACGAATCCCTCCGAGGATGGCTTTTCTTTGCTAATACAGGCCTCCACGAATACACGCACTAGCAATACGCACACATGGTGGCTTAGCTGTTTTCTTCTTCGATTGATAAGAGGAACTTCTCGCGGGGAAGAAACATTTTTGCACTGAGAAACAACCCGGGAATGCGAATTTATGTTTCTCTATTAGGAGCCCCCCCCCCCACGAATGACGGTACAGGGAACTTTCGAGAATCTTATTTTGCTATGATATATTCATCCTTTTCAGCGTCCTCCGGTCTCGTCCTTAATCTCTTTTTAAGCACGCTGCCTTGTAATCCAATTGTAAAATGCCACCCTTTCATAATCCTCCGTTAACGTCGCAGCACTATTATAGATGCATTTCTCCTGTATCTAAAATGCGTACCGGGAACTCCTAGAAGGTTCTTCTTACAGATAACGATAACCAGCGATATATCCCAGAATTCCTCGAGCATTAACGGGGGAACTGTTTATCCATCTCATGGTTTTCAAACTGCATCTAGCTCATTTTTAGCAAATTCGCATACGCTTGTACCTTAACCTGCACGAAATCACTCAAGGAAGCGAAGAAAAGACGATCAATTGATACTAAATCATCAAAATTTTTGTTAGCACTTCATCTCCTGCTGTTATAATAAGAAATGCGTCTACGCCTCTTGCCCAATGCTGCTTCGTTGCAATAATATCAAGAGTTCCACGAGTTATTTCCATTTTCGGGCTTTGAGTGCCGGCCGACGGCAGCACTGTCCCTCAACGGTAATTTAAATTTCATGGCTTCTTCCCCTTTCAAACTCCTTTTAAAATATGTCATTGTAATCGTCTCAGCCATGATCAAAATAAAGAAACATTTAACTATTGAAACACAAAGTTTTGTGAATAATCACCAAAATTAAACATATTTAAGGTATTACATTTAGTTTTTTCGATAAATATTGAATATATTATGAAAACATGTGTTTTCGAAGAATTTTGTCTAATTTTAACTTTATTTCTATGTAAAAATTATTCTAATACGTATACTCGTATTTATTTTGAAAATGTATTTCGTTGCATACTATATGACGCGCTTTTCAAAGAAAATGACTCCAGTTAACATAGTATGAAATATCGTGGTATATATGCGATATGTAATGATGATGCTGAATCAAACTGACAACTTTTTCAAAAATTTAGATAGCAAAACCTTTTCATTTCCACATATATTTTGTAGTGGTTTGTAACCATTCAACTTTCGGCTAAACATTTAATAAATTTTCTCCGAAATACAATTTTTATTATGGATGAAGGGTCACAAGGGAATGATAAATACATGTAAGTTTGATTATCAATTAAATTTAATGAAACCGCATCCGGTATTAAATGGGCCATCTTTGAAATGCACCCGCCATCAATCCTCTTTCTCTCTTCGAAGATATGTTCTCCTTCCTCTCTGACTCAAAAGTTCCCGCTATTTATTGAATCTATTGTATCAATCAGATATTTCATTTTGTCACTCGTGGAGGAGAAGCGACTTGTTTTAATTAGCTAAGCGACCGTATGCACACGGTCACACGGTATGCACACCTCTGGTCATTGCCTTTTCTAGAATAGCGGTCAACACTGCCCATTCCTCGTCGCGTCTTCCCAACCATCTTTTCAATGCTGAGTCGATGCTTTCCAAATTCATTTCGGGTTTTCTCCTAAAACATTTCACCTTCATTCACCATTGAGTTGGTACCAGAACGTATATTTAAATTCACTTTCCGTGTATTTAAGGAGGTATCCTTTACACTTATTCATTTAATGCCAACTTAAGGTTAGCATTATGATTCATCGCATGTCCGATTAACGAAAGTTTTTCGGCTCTTCTGATTGCCATTTTAACACTTAAATTTTTCGCACAGACGAGTAATTACACAATTTGGCGTGTCTGTTATGGAGTCTTAACTGCATCGTAAGACTAATTTCTCACACTGCACTGCATATTTCGCAGAATAACAGCCCTGGGAATATATTTGAGAACCCATTGATTGATTTATCATTTTTAAGAGAGGGGTTCCACCTCGATGAATAAAATTTTCACTCCCGGTGCGTTGCATACTGGGAGGATGGCTAAAACCCGCCTAAAATTTGAATTTCTAAGACATTTCATATTTAGTCATGAATTGTTTTTCCCTTCCAAAACTGTTAATCGCTTACTCTGCGTTTCTACTTGGAGAAATCAATAACATTGATGGCACTGCGTCGCCTCATTATGTATCCGTGAGACGGAAAACCTACATATTTCTCAAAAGCAGATTTTTTCATTAAAAATATGAAATTCGTGCGTATTTAACAGAGTATACTTAAGGAGCTGCGAGCCATCAACAAATATAAATATTTTTGGAAGTTAATGGTGGAAACCCTAGCGAGACGCGGGACATAGGAAAGGAGAGAGCCGAGATGTACCTGTAGTTGCCCCGTGGCAAGCCGCAATCGACTCTACAGGCTTATCTCTGCCTTATATACGTTTATGCATGTGATCACCAGATGGAAGATGCAAATGTCCTCGTAGGATTGCCTAGAATAAAACAAAAGTAATGAGGTAATACAGAAGAAGGAGAGTTAAGTTAAACATAAAAGTAATGCAAGGGCCTGGCTACATACGTAGATATACTGGTTCCCTTAAGAATACCGAAGTTAAGCAATGTCGAGGCCGCAATGGGGCTGCATACCCTTATCGTGGTGCACTTGTCCCCATCTGTCTATCTGCATGTGTGGCGGCAGATCAAACATGGGCTGGCACAATGGACCAAGAGGTCTAAGTGCCAAGGGCACCTCACAGAAATAATTATCAAATATTAAAGTAGGAGGCAATATACTAGGGGAACATGTCATATATTTTGTGAGTATTTAAGGGAATAGCAATGGAAAATTAATGAAGAATTGCGTGAATAAAAGGGAATAGCATTGAAAATAGCCAGTAAGTGAGCAAAGGGAATAGCGAGAAGAATGTTTTGAGTAAAAGGGAAAGCAATGGAGAATTAAAGACGAATTACGTACGATAAAGACACATCTTCCAGAAGAGGAGAATTGATGGTGGGTACACTGAACAAACATGCTTAATAAATATGCAAAAGGTAAAATAGGCAAAGAATTTATCATAGACTTCATGGATGGGAGGTCTGGTCTTTGAGGCAATGAAATTACGGGCGTATTTTAGAGTGTTTTGAGATTTTGGCGAAGAATGGAGTCCGCAAATATGATGCTGAGGTTTTAAAGAGGGTGAAGACAAAGGAGGAAGCTGCTGTAGGGGAAATTCGACAGAGACAGAGGAATTGGATCGAGTAAATATGGAGAGGTAGTAATTGGTAGTCCGTGATACGTAGAAGGAAGTACAGTAGGAAAGCGGGGAAGAGGAAGGAAGACGGAAAGCTTGTTTGATATCATGACGTTACGCAAAAGTGAAAGGAATTGGAAGTTCACACAAAATGCATAGATTCGTCAGGGATTGTTCAAAGCATGTTTTTCTCGTGAAGGGCTGATGATAGTGTGTGTGATTCCCAGGTATGTCCCTTGATGGGCCTCCGTTCTCATTCCTGCCCGTCTGTTGCTACAACGGTGCAAAGAGTTCAAAAAACAGCAACGATTATATTCATTGGTTGATTGAGTACGTTGCGAGATGTCCTCCCTGCAGTGAGCCTCCCTTCCACTGACTACGGATTCTATTCTGTTGTATTAGTCTACCTGTTAAGGTGAGTTTTCTATGGACCAAGGCAATCAACACATACTACTACTTCACTTCTATACCTTGCACCCATGACATCGGCAAGACTCTAGAAAACATAAGTGCATAGATCTGTTCTTTGATTATGGAACCTATAGAACGATATTCAAATCTCGCTCACTGCCAATGCCTTGAGGTGTTACGTTTAATTGACGCGGATATTATGTCGGCGAACCCTTTGGCTAGAACACTGGCTCGTAACTAATACTTAAATTAATAATCCGATGAATTTATCGAGACATAGTACTCACACCAACACCGGCGTAAAAATAAGGTGAAAAGCTCCAAAAGAGATGCGCAATCGATGAAAACACCAATGCGAATGGCTAATTATTAAATTCGATTTCGATAAATAATGGAGAGTCAGTACCACCTGCGCTTTCACTATTGATGCGTCATTCTGTCCGATCACATCTCGCATAACAGCGTTTTATTGAAAGACCTTTGACCCCCACACCTGGTTACTCTCGCGGATTCCCCGGGGACGCCGGACGGAAGGAGATCACCCCCCCCCCCCCATGGGGGGGAAGTCCGGAAAGGGAGCGGGGGAAGGAAACGGCAGCAGTCGATGAGGCAATGCACAGGATGATGGCTAGGGTGCACCTACATCCCCTCGCCCCCCCCCCCACAACCCTTCCCCTGCCCTCCCCTTCGCTCGCACAACCACAACCACACGAACACACGCGCGCGCAAGAGGGCCGTCTGCGATCTCGGTAGGAAAACAGGAAGTCCGAATGCCTTAGAGGATTGTTTTGAGCAGAATTTAAATGCCAGAGGTGTTTATTTTGCAACGTTGATAATTGGTACCGGCAATGAGAAACGCATGGGATTCTAATCTCAGATGGCTGCCCACTGGAGTGGGAGCGATGGTAGTTCTGTACACTGGAAGCCAGACTCATGCCTTGATTGTGACGACGACTAACGGTCGCTGGAAATACAAGCTATTGATCAATCATTTGCCTTCTGCGTAAATTAACTAATTAAAAAAGCTGGAATAACCGCGTGGTTCGATAAATCGTTCGTAACGAGAAGGCCAAACTCGAGGGGTTGAGTGATATCAACTCACTGACCATCTGCGACGGCTGAAAGAAGTGAATGTGTGCATCTTGTTCATGTGAAATTTAAAATGCACCCTTTTTTGTTCCTTATTTCCCTTAAAGTCCTAATGTTAAATATATTAATGTAGTCTAATTTTAGGAAAAATATGGGCATTTCATTTCCACCATTGATAGAACTATGATTATTCAATGCTTTTTAATCATTCGCGAATTTTATTATCCTTTGATTTCGAAAAAAGCATTATCATTTATTCTCAGGAGTCTACTGTGTTTTTGAGCTATTATCCTTTTGGTATTCAATATGTCACTTTCGCTAAAGTATTTCGATGGCAAAACTGCCACCAGCATCATTCCGGGGGTGTTTGGTACCCTAGTGCGCCTGGCGGTTGTTACTAAACGGCGTTTAAATTCGAGTGAATCGGAACGCTCACACCTTTGCCCAAGCTCTGAGTTTGTTTCGGACTACAAGATATATGGGTACTTTGGACAACAGCAGGAAGCATAGAGAAAGGGATTGGTCCCGTATCGCCATGTTAATACAAGAATTCCTCATCCGCTGAGATTAGTACGAGATCTTGGCGGATCAAGAGTGGTCATACATTTTTTATTCGTATTATTTCACCATCAGCTCTTCATTCCGAATATTGGCCGCCTGCGCCTACAATTCTTCCCTTTCCCAAACAATAATATACTATAATACCCTGATGTCTCTTCTGTCCGAAATCCCTCATCATTGGACTGTAATTAAGTTCCTTTTCGGACCTTTTCATCTATTCTACCTTCTATTACATATGCTTAATATTTTCGTCTTAGCTCTCAAAGTTGGTGCTCTAACACCATCGCCACACGCACCTTCGGTGGCTTGTGGATTATTCTATAGCTACAGATATGGAAGTGCCCACTCCATCTGGTTCTTCCATACCTCAAGGCCCTCCAAATTTGCCTTTGCCTCTTCCACTCTTCTGTATACTTCTTCATTTTTTGCTCTATCTGTCCGTGTAGACGCCATTATTCGCCTCTGGCACCACGCCACGCTTTGAGACCTCCTTTTCACCTCTAATTCACTATTACTCCAGATCGTGTCTCTAATGCACACACCACGTGAGTGTCTGCTCTTCGCTTCCTGGTTTGCCGTCGCGTCTTTTTCGATCATAGGAGTTGCCTATTCATCATAAACTTCGGCGTTTCGTATGCTCTTGATGCGCCACTGAGCTTCTGACATCCCTTGCTACGGTCCTTCCGAGGGAGCTTCCAATCTGTCTCCTGCTAGCACAACATCTGCTTTACTCTTTTGCAAATTTGGATTTTTGCTTTATTCCTATGTATTTTCAGGCTATATATTCATGTAACACTTGATTCATTGTGTTCAAGGGTGTTTCCTGATGCTTTGAATCATACATTGGTCAAATATTTAATTTTATATGATAATGTCAGAATAGGTGACGGTGGGCAAAGGAAAAGATGATAGCGTGGTAGGGAATTACGGTTTAGGAATAAGGAATGACTTAGGGGAGAAAGCAATTAAGTTCTGAAGATGGCAGGGGAAAATTATCACCAACATTTGGTTTAGACACCATTAAGGGCACCTACGCCTTTTACACCAAGTACATGGAAAATCCCCGTGGATTCAGAAGTACGCCAGTTAGACTATATTATATTTAGGCACAGAATTAGGAAAAGTGTAATTAATGTGCACAGTGTTTCAGGAGTGGTTGCGATTTCAGTTGTAAATTTAGTTTTAACGAAGTGCAGCGTCCGATTTAAAAATATAATACAGGCAAGACGGTTCAGGAAACGGAATATATGTAGAGCCATCAACCGGGACGATGAGGCATTGGAACGACGAGAAAGAAGTATCAGAGAAGTATAGATAAAATCATGAGCGAGGAAAAGAAGACGGATACGATAGTGTAAAAATAGGAGCATTTCATGAATGGGAAGTCGAAAGCCGCGAGCGAAACAATAAGAATAGGTAAACAGGAAAAATACAAGAAAACCATGGATTACAGACGAGATGCTTAGAGAGATATCCACAACCTGTACGCGTCTCAGACTGTTCAGGTGCGAGGGGGGAAGGAGGCCTTACACCCATGAATTTTATTTATTAATTTATAGGCCTATTTTTCCATTATCACCTGTTCTATTCAATGTATATGTAGATGAAATGATTAGAGAGGCATGGGAAGAACTCGAGATAGGAATGAAAGTCGGCGGGGAATTCGTAAAATCAGTTAGGTTACTGACGATTAAGATTTAATTTGACAGTCAGCCAATGGGTTGCAAACTATGCAGACTGCATTGAAAATTCAGTGCGATAATTATGGGATGAGAATAAATGTAAGCAAAACATGGTTTTATATTTGCTCAAAAAGATAAAAGCTTACTTTAATGTTAAAATAAGTGTTCATCAACCAGATCAGGTGAGATCGTTTACATATCTCGGAAGTATTTTGGACCAACATGGTCAAAGTGATGAGGACATAAGTAGAAGGATTGTGTTAGGCATAGAAGCTTTCACAAATAGGAGGAAATTTATGACAGGGATGTTGAGTAAGGATATTAAGAAAAGGCTCATCAAAACTTTGATTTGGAGCGTAGTTACGTACGGTGAGAAAGTATCGTCATAGGAGCAGGATGATTGGCTTACATGTAGGTTGGAGGCATTTGAAATGTGGGTGAGGAGAAGGATGGAGAAGCTGAAGTGGACAATCAGGAAAACAAATGAAAAAGTTCTGGGAATGGTGGGGGAGGACAGAGGATTGTTAAGAGAATTCCTAAAGAGACAGGAAAAATAGATGCAGGGCATTTGATTGGCAGTGGAACTTTTAAGACTGTGATAGAGGTGAGAATGTTAGGCAGGCGAGGAAGGGGCAGGAATAGGATAGTAATATTGGACGGAATGAAGGAAAAAAGGAAGTGTAAGGAGATGAAGACGGGTTTATTGTAGTGTCGAATGACAGGTTGTGTTTTGTCAGAAGAGGTAAGGGGGTTATCGTTGCATGACCTGTGTCCATCCAAAGCCTACCTTAACCGGTAAACTACCAAATAATAATATTAATATAATGTTATCTTCATCAACATTGATTTCCTTAATATTTCAATAGCTGTTTCCTATTGATCGGATATGGGCTCGGAACGGAACCCATGCCCGCAAAAATACGTCTCATTTGTAAATTTTGTTACGAATAACGCGTGACTGCCACCCAATCGAATCTCTTGACGATTCTGATAAAGCTTTTCGACGATCTTCTTTCTAGATGGCAGCAGTGGTGTTGATCTTTACTACCGTAACAGCAGTTACTGGAGCTCCGGGTTCACCAATCCTTTGAAATTGATTATCTCTCCGCTTTATACATTTCTATTGCTTTATTATTGCTTTATGATTATGATTGGTGTATTACTTCGCTTTGGTGTATTACTTCGCTTTACTTGCCGACCCCGGTGGCGGCGGGGTAACGTCCTCGTCTGCTATTCCAAGGGTCGCGGGTTCGATTCCCGCCTGGGTGAGTTTTCCTCCACCTAGGGCTTGGGTGTTTGTAAATGTGATCATTGTTATCGTTGTTAATAGTTCGATGTAAAGGCCAGAATGTGCTATTTTCGGACTTATACTGAATAAATAAATAAAATAAATAAATTTCTAACAATCTTCCAGCTGTTTCATAGTGAGGAAGAGGTTCTTCACGAGTCCCCTGTAGCACACGATGGGTCACGACGGATGATTTGTTCGACCCAAAGCAAATTATTAACGCTATCGTGCTCCATCGATGCCATTTCAGTCCAAAGGAGAGGAATTTTCTTCGCGCTGAAGCAAAATTTATAAATTGTCATCTAGAGTCAATTGCCATTCGAAATCGTGTGAACAGAAGAAGAGAGGAGGCTTTGAAGATTTGCCGAAGGGAGGAAGAATAAAATGGACGGTAAAGAAAAGGAACGATGAGTGCCAGTCACTGCAGGGGAAGAGAGACGGTTTCCAATGTTAATTATTAGAAGGAAATAGGATAAGTTGATGATGCAGGAGCCACCCGAGGCTCAAAGAGATGCTGACATTGGCGATACGAGAAGGGAGAATGTATGCCAAGCAGGGGAAGGGGAGGAGATTAGTTATTTTGGATGGCATCAAGGGAGGTAGGAAAGCATGCAGAGTTAATAGAATTATTGATTTTAATCGGTAATATGGAGTTTAAGTGCCTTTTTATGTCGTGTTATTTTGGACTTAGAATTGCAGAAGCAGGGTCAAATGTCTGGTCCCATCAAAAAACCTACCCAAACCGGCAGTTTATTGCAATAGGATAGAATTCACGTACGGAAGAACTCTCCAATCTGGCAAATTAATTCAGAATATACTCCATAATCTGCCGAATATAGGAATCAACTATTATTTGTCATTATTTTAACTTTTGTTAGGCAGCCATAAACCTGCAATCAGTTGAGTTGGAAATAAGGGCGGCAAATTACCAGAACCTGAAGTGACTTCTCTTTTCTGTTTGCTAAAGGAGGTTTTTCTAAAAATGCGTCTTTTCGACTGCAGTACATTGAATACAAGTGAATACTGCGAGCCGAGTATTGTTCTCGCGTCGCCTGTTACGGGCGAGCCGAAGCTGCCTCCACTTTAAAAGGCCCCCACTCAAGAAGGTGACCGCATGGCAAGAGGCCTACCCTCCATCACTTCTGACATTCGCAGGCTGCGCCCATGATGAGGACCGAGCAAAGGTTTATGAAGGAAAAAAACGCAATATTGTGCACCCCATATATTTTTACTCCACCGGTTGATATACTTACATTATGTTACCTCAAAAGGGCATGCGAACTACAGACAAAAACAGGAAAGGTGGAATCGAGTAAATCACAAGCACAAAAAAGTTTCCTTGACCTGCTCTTGAACTCCGACTTGCCGACCTGATGCTCTTAATCACTTCAACTAGCGAGGAAATGTAAATTACACTGAAATCTGCGGAAGGTTATGCCACCAAGGACACAAATTCTTTGGCCGGGAGATGGCGTTCGGCGGCTATTTCATCCATCGAAGGAGAAATGGACGAGGGCACCAAAGGAAAGGATAGCAGAGAAAGCAATCATAGAATGCCATAAAGGATAGGAACAGTGCGTTTCATGGCACGCATAGCCAGAAGAATGTAATTGGCCAACCACACACTCAGCACGTAAACCCGCCAAATGACGAGCACATATTATTCATTCATATGGATACAGATATAAGGAAAAGGGATAGGAACACAAGACGAATACAGGAAAGGTGATGAAGGTAGAATCGAGCAGACCACAAGCGCGAAACTGCTTCCTTTACCGGGATTTGAACAATTCATATATATGTAAGTGTGCATATATATAGACCATAAAAACAGTAATCAACCCTAAGGTCGGTTTGGTAGGTGATGATAGTTTGTTATATATATATATATATATATATATATATATATATATATATATATATATATATATATATATATTACATATATATATATATATATATATATATTACATATATATATATATATTACATATATATATATATTTTATTTTTGCTTCCTTCTCTAATTCTTACACTTATTTACTTCCTAAGATTTCTGATACCAATTAAAGGGGTGTTTGCTTAGGTGGGAATTTTTTCACAATAAATCAAACTGATAAATGTCCTCTGGTACATTAAGTACATGAGCATCCACATTAGGTTCCGCATGTCACATTGTTTCAAATGTTTGATGCTTAAAAACACTCCTTCTGTTGCTTAATTTTCACTTTAGCACTTCGTTATTTATAATTAATTTTTTCAGTTTTTTATTTTTGATTTAATTTACTTTTCAATTCGGTTTCTCAAAAGAACCTATCCTTTTCCTGCGATATGTTCTGATTTCTTTCCGAATATCTGAGGGTGTGTATGATCAGGGACCATAGAACTAGACCCCCTAGGATTCGTACTTTGTTAGTCAGAGATGATACCAAAATATAGGGAAATGATCATTTTTCATAGACCCCTTGCAATTAGGAGAAAATATCCCACGATAACTAAAGTGCAACAAAATGAGAAGAGTTATTTCTCAGCATTTTGAGATTCAAATGTCTCTCTCTAGGTAAATGACATGAAGATCATTGTGCATCAATAATTTGGCTAGCAATTTATATCACTTGTTGTGATCAGTACACGCGGCACTTAAATCAGCTTTTACTTCCACGGAAGCGAATATAATCAAAATCATCATCTGACATCTATCTGGACGGGAATATTTTCTCCTGCATCATTTGGTTTCACAGTGAATCTCCTCTCAGAATCCGTAGGCATTTCCTCTTTTGGCTTCACACTTGAGCTTGTTGCTTCTTTTTGTTTACAAAAACGACGTTGCCACGCGACATGTGACGGCACGGCTAAGTTATCGTGTAACTGCCACATCGTGTTGGTTTAGAGGGCTCTGCCTAGGTTATGCGTGTCGTGACCGCGTCCACCCTGCCATAGTCCCTTCCTTTCCGACGGACGAGGGCTCCGCCTAGGTTATATGTTTCGTGACCGCGTCCACCCTGCCTTTACCCTTTCCCAGGTAATGTTCTGCCATTTCACCCGCACTCGCGTTGATTTACCGAGGGTCTAGCCATCCATAATTTGCTTATACCTATGTAAATGGTGCATTATGACTGTATGTTGTATAATATACGATTGTTTGGGTAAGACTCGGTGTAGTTATTCTGACTTTCCCCGATACCCTTTGTGTCGCACCATAGAAACGCCCCTTGCGACACTTCACACAGATATTTAATCAAAATTCTAATAAACCGTATCTCTCTTGGTACGATGTTTAGTTTTCGGTCACCTTCGTTGCATGGAAATCCGTTTGCTAGGCATGATTTCAGCTGAATTATATTATATCTACAAATGGAATTGTATGATTTGGTATAACGTGTCGATACTGCTTTAGGGTCAATATGCCACCGCGTACCCTTTGCGTCGCAGTGAAGATCTTTGAAACGGGGCTCCTCCGTGCGAGAGTTCTCTTCTCACCCACCTGCCCACTTCCCTTCATCCGTCAGCTGCTCATGTTATAGGCCCCTCACAATGCGTCCCCTCTACATTTCGTTTAATAATATCGCAATCCATTCGGCAGGAATGTCCTGTTATCGGAGGCTGAGTTTGTTGGCCTTTCGCAAGCGGGGTTCAAGTGGCCTTTAAGCCAAGTAGCCGCCCCGCAGTCGCAGCCGCGCAGTCCTCCACTTCCCTTCCTGCATATTTATCTCCCCTGCGGCGAAGCTGTGTTCACTTCAGTCGAGGTGGGAGGGGCGGGGGAGAAAACGAACGCACCAATCGCACCGCGCTCTTCTCTTCCTCCTTAATTTCCTCGAGTCACCTTCCATTTGCCTCCTCTCCTCGCGTGTGGTCACGTCTTTTTATTTTCTGTGAAGAGGTGGCAGGAATGCGACCTGTGTTTATAGGAGCTCATTATTAGTAAGATGTATCTCCATAATACGAGTATCTTAATAAAGATGCACGACGCCACAATTGGCCTAATGTTACAATATTGGTGTCAGGGCTATGTCTCGCTGTACTGTTTAGCCAGGCACGATCATACTTTCTTGAGATTACTTCAAAATTCGTCGTTTGCATGACCTTAATTTAAATGGCAGAAGTTACAGGCAAAATAAAGTTGATGGTCAGAACCGAGTGCGATGGAGAACTTGCCGTTGAAACCACCCATAAAAGAGTCCCAATAGAGGGAGGGAGACAATAATTTTATCGTTTTAATAGTATTAGCAATAATCGACCCTAAGCCGACCATGGCGTCGCGTGCAACTTCGAGCTTACTTTATCATCCAGGGAAATTTAGCGTTTCATCGTAATCATTGTACGTGTATTATACTCGTACCTATTGAATAGCTAAGATTAGGGAAAATACGACTATTCATTCCTATGCATTCCTTTCTTCGGCACTTTCGCCTTACGTCAAGAAGTAATAAAGCTTTCTCTCTTCCCTCCTCTTCCCTACTTTTCCAACTTACCTCTTCCTTCTACATGTAATGGCCTACCACTCACTACCACTCCATATTTACTCGATCCACTTCCTCTGCCTCTTCCAGATTTAACTAATAACAACTTACTGCACTTACTTAATAAAGACTTTCTGCACCGGTTTGTGACGACAGATGAAACTTTTTTAGGATGCGAAACGAAACGATCGATAGAAAGATAATCTATGAAACGATGAATGAAAGAAACGATGGAAAAATAATATATCTGCTCAATCCCTTTCGCATCCTAGAAAACGAAACGTTTTCTAGGATGCGAAAGGGATTCAGCAGATAGATTATCTGTCCACTGATCAGACAATTACTGAACAATACTACGCTAACCTTCTGGATCAAATATAGCAAAATATAGACAAAAAAAGGCCAGGTTTGGCAAGGAAGAAAGTCATATTTCAACTCGACAATGCACGCTCACACACGAGTGTCGTTGCTATGGCAAAAATACATGAACTAAGTTACGAATTGGTGGCTGACCTGGCCTTATTCGTATGATTTGGCTCCATCAGATTTCTATCCCTTCCTTTAGCCTAAATTTTGGTCTGGAAAACTTTAAAATGTTCTGGAATTTAATTTCAAGATTTCTGCGAACAGCTTGAACGGCCACGGCGCCCCGGTCGAACTGCGACGACTCAAAGATCGGCGAGGGCCCGCTTCGTCCTTTCAGCCCATCTGATCTCCCCTTTGCTCATTTCCGTGCGTGACCTGTGTGAACACGAGACCGAGCGTTGGCTGTCTTCGTCCGAACCGCGTGCAGTAAGGCACGCTCGACGCTCTCCTGAGTTGCCTGAGCGCCACTTGAGGTCAAAGTTCGACCCTTCAATGAACTCCATAAAAATATATCTTTTGGAGTAGTTAGTGAGTGAAACGTTTAGCTACACAAATTTAATGAGCAAGAGCCACCGCATGAATGTAGGTGTTCTTCAAAAAATTTTAAGAATGTAATAATTATTCGTAGAAATAGAGCATTGCTGTTTATGTTTCCACCGTACATCTCAGTCAATCTAGCATTATTTTCCCATTGACTACGATTCAAATACTTCTTAATTTAGGAGTGAAAACTCAATTAGTGCCATCTCCGCACAGAATTGAAATCCCTTCAAATCGAATCTTAATAATAACCACAAAAAACTTCCTGTCGTCGCCACATACCTCTCTTCTCTCTTTTGATAAGTAATTATTGTTATTCACCATGGAACCTCATCTGAAATTATTATTATTAGGTAATCTATCGATTAATGTAGGTTTTGAATGGACACAGCGAGCTTCGATGGCTAGCGAGGTCGCTAGCGATCGAAGGATGGGGGGAGAATGTTTTCGGAAGGTACGCCAAGTCACACGGGGAGGGTTCCCGTAAAACATATCGCTCAAGAGAGCCTCCGACTGAGTGCGTATTCAACTCAGCAGGGAAAAAGTTTTCCTTGAAGTTGAAAACTAGGAGGAAAGAAGAGGAAGGATTTTGCCGGTCCTTGAAAACCGTCAAGCGGCACCGTGGCATTCTAAAATCCTCTTGCAAAGATCGCAAACACATTCCGCTGGACGACATTTCCTTATCGAAATTCTTCATTATCAGCTTATACCTTCAGCCTTTCTCATTCTTAGTTTTACTAGTTCTCTCCCTCCCTCCCTTCCGCCTCCCCGCCGCCGCAGCTTCCTGTGTGTCCCCTCCCTCCGGCGACCTTCGACGTCCAACTTCATTCAAATAGATATCCTCTCCGCCCGCCTCTCACGGGAGGCTATCGGTATTACGTAATTATAACTAAGAAATAACCGAGATATCTGGATAAAATTTATTCTGCAAATCAGTTGGTCCTTGTATACATAGTGTCGTAAAAACATCTAATAATGTTGATCTGTTATATTTTAGGAAATCGTAGATTGAAGTAACTCATGGTATGGAGAAGATAGTGGCTCGCAGTGAGATTAAGTACCTTCATTTGAAAGGTTACAGGGCTCGGCAAAACCACAGTTAAAATTATTGCGCTTTATGAAAACAATAGCCCATTTAGCCCATAGCTGACACAGTTGCGAGGTGAAAAGGGAATTTTCAAACTGCTACATGTCCCTCACAGAAGACAATCCAAGAAGTAGATGACCATCATAGTGGAGGACTCAATCCTTATATTGGAGCGAGGAGTAACCATCCGAATAATAATGAATGAGGCTGATCTTATTTTTGGCAGTGTGTGGCGGAAAATATTCACGAAGAACTGCGCACGTCAAATGTGTCAGCAGGCTGGTTTCCATGGCTACTGGCTCCTTTTCAGAAGCAAACAAGGCGCGACCTGTCGAGAGAGATGTTGAATCTTTTGGATCAAGACGAAGAGAACTTTTTGGTCACCTGATAACACCGGATGAATCTATGGATCAATCAATGCGATCGAGAGAGCAAAAAGATGAGCAAGGAGTGAAAGCACAGCGACTCACCTCGCCCCAAGAAGACTAAGGAGAAGAAGTTTGCAGGGAAAGTCATGATATCTGTTATTTGGGACTGTCGTGGAGTCATCTCAAGAGACTACATGGAGAAGGGTCGGACCTTCACTGGTGCCAATTACAGCACACTGCTAAACGAATTGTATCATGCTCTGAAAAAGAAACGGCGCGGTATGATCACCAAAGGTATTCGTCTTCTTACCGGCAATGCAACTGCTCACTCATCTCGAGGTGCGGTTGAGGAATCAAAGCGACGTGGCTTTGAAATTGTGCCACATCCGCGCCACTTTTCCAAACTCGCCCCAAGTCACTTTTCTTATTCCCAGAGCTCAAAACACCACTGTAGTGTAGATTTGACAACACAAATGACGCCATTCAAAAGATGGAACAATGCTTTCAGATTAAATGTATAGTTCTACAAATGACGGCCTTCAAAAGGTCAAGATACTCTAGGTGAATGTCTAACTTTGGCCGAATACTATTCAGAAAAGTCTCGAGAATAACAAATATAAATTAAACGTCTTTATCGATGATTTTTTAGCAAATAGTTAACAGTTAACGATGCCCTCTCGTATTTCGACTTATTTTATCGTTTTCCGGTCTTTCTGGTTGCCAACGGAGTCGTCATTCCAGTGTTTGATTGCCATTAATTGTTTTCCTGTTAGTACAGACACTAAGCGTATTAGACGTTCGCTGCGATGTGTCTCGAACATTTACCTTGTCCGTCCGGTGGTCACCTGCAGTTCATGTTTATGAGGCCGATTAATGGTTAGCAATATTTTAAAGTGTACGACGCCATCTCGTACATCTACCCATTCCTCTGTCCTTCCAACCACTTACTCGCCTCCCGAACAGTTGCTGGCACTTATTGGTTTTCTCCTCAAGAAATGTTAACTCATCGATCATTGAGTGGTTTACATTTTTTCTTTATGTATCCAACCTACGTCCTCCACATGGTCTGCAACATTGACATGGTGTGAGGGTATCTGCGTTTCAATAACCCCTAGAGCTTTGTTGGCGGGGGCAACGATGATTGCTCCTATTAGGGTCACCTATGCCCGGTAGGTCGAAGGTTAGGAACCAGATGAAAGGTATTCCGCGCAACGTCTGTTCCTCAGTGAGGCGGCTGTAAAGGCGTCTGACCACAGTTGGGCGGCCATTGAGCGGTGCTGTCACGTTAAAAACACTGTTGAGGAAGGCAACGGGAAATAACCGCAATTTTTATCCCATGATTTTTTTGATTGACAGTATAGAAAAATGAGTCCTGGCAACTATGGGATTCGGCCCAATCGATCGTGTGTCGTACCTGGCAGCGAGAGAGACTTGGCTTTCGCTCTCGCCATCACACTAACGCCTTGCAGAGCGGAAGTAAGAAAATCAGGAGAGAAGAAGTCACGGATTAGGTCCGATTCCGTGGGAATATGAGCTTAAAATGCTGGGATGATTTTGAAACCAGGGAAATCAGAGAATATAAAGTGAGAGATGGAAAGATGAAAGAATAATGATTTAGGTCTGCGCGAGGTGAGATGGAAGATAGCGGGGATTACTGGGGCGATACTGATAGAATAATGTACCGTGGAGGGGAAGATATCCAGCGAAGGGTGGCAACACTATTGAACAGAAATGTAGGAAAATGCTTAATAAACATAGAGCAAGGAAATAATATGCCAGGGAAATACCAGGGAAAGTCCAATGAAAATCATCATATGTGGATGAAGAAGAGGGAAAGTGATTACTTAGGGGATGATCAGTATGGGCCCCGGAAAGGGAGAGTCATGCATGATGCCATTGCAGTAACAAGATCACTAATCGAGAGGAACGAAGAATACAAACGGAGCGTATTTGTCGGTTGCGTAGATTTGGAAAATGCATTTAAAATAGTGATTTGTGAAATCTAATGAATATATTGCAGAAAATAGGAATATATTTGAGGGATAGGAGACTTATTAAGAACCGGTATATGTCTCAGAAAGCACATGTGCGAGTGGGGAGAGAGTCCAGATGATCAGTGATAGGAAGAGTGAGTGGTAAGATAAGGGTGCCCATAATCACTTTGACTTGTATTGGCATATATATTTAGGAAATGGTAAAAGAGGCGTGATAAGAATTGGAGATAGGAGTGAAAGTCGTTGGGGAATTCATAAAATCAGTTAGGTTTGCTGATGACCAAGCTTTAGTTCGTTAGTCAGCCAAGGAGTGGCAAGAATCGCTGAGCGCTTTTGAAATTAAGTGCGATAGGTATATAGGATGAGAATATAAATGCAAGCAAAACAAGCTTTTGAATATGTTCAGAGATATGATAAATAAATAAATGCTAAAATAGGAGTTCAGAAACTCAATCGGGTAGAATAATTAACTTATCTCCGAAGTATTTTGCCCTAATATCGAAATAGTAGAGCCATTAAAAGTGCAATTGCCTTAGGCAAAGAAAATGTCAAAAAGAAAAAGGGATTGATGACAGTGATGATGAATAAGGATATTAATAAAAGATTAACATTGAAACAGGATAGGAGGCTTGTGAGATGTGGGTAGGGAGGTGGCGAAGTGGACACATAGGAAAACAAATGGGGAAGTGGTAGGTATGGTGGGGGAGCAGAGGGGATTGTTGGGAGAAATCCAAAGGAGGCATGAAAGTTGGATGCGGAGCGTTTTGGGTTGGGATATTTAAATAGGGTGGGAGATGTTAGGCAAGCGAGGAAAGGGAGGAGTAAGATAGACACGTTGGATGGAATAAAGGGAGGAAGACAGTATGAGGAATTGAAGAAGAGCTTAATGTACGTATTTTTGAGCATTTGTGTTTTGTTATGAGAGGTAAAGAAATGTGTCCTAGTGTCGTTGTCTAGTCTGGGTCAATCTAAAACTTACCTTGGCCGGTAGAATACCAGTAACCATACACTTACGTAATTTTCAGAACCAAATACATTATAAGGTACTAATAGACTAATGACTTTAGAGAATATCCCTTTTTGTTTTCATTCTTTTCTTCTTTTTCTTGGCTACAAGTGCTAACCTACTGTTGCTAAAATATCTGACTTCACCTGTTCTCCATTGTTGATTCTATTTTTTCTTTGATATGTTCTCGCCAATTATTATTTTTGCTTACCATACAAGAACATCTTGGTGATAGATAATTTGCTTTCTTGGTACATCTACCAATCCTGATAGCCTCTTCTCCAATAATCGATTATCCTAATTTTTCGTTGTCATATATGATTGTTTATTTTTGTAAATAACAGTCTTTCATGTACGGTAGGTGACCAAAACTCTTCGCGCACCGCGTACGTGCGGCGTGAATACACCCCTTCACCCCCTCCCCGCACTCCTCGTCGGTGGTTTTGGGGCGGGGAGGGTTTATTTTCATTTACATCCACATGTCGATGTAAATGGATATAAAACAAGGTCCGTTGGGACATTAGCTCATACACAGTGAGACTTGACCGCTCTCCCCGTAATGGTGTGAGCTTGGCAAGAAAGACGATTGCCCGGGTCCGCCTTGCAAGGAAGACCTTGACGGGGCCTCAACTCAACATCGTCCGCGGGACGTCCTGAGCCTCCTCGTGGTCCTCCTCGGGGGCCACGGCCCTGGATGTCCGTCTCTTTGGGCATCAAACCTTCCTTTTCCTCCCTCCGTGGTCGCGCCGACTACGGAGCTAGCGTAGTGGACTGCCGCTCGAATGCCTCGTGACCTCGGAAGGGGGGAGGGGGCGGCGAGTGTCACAAACCGCCCCGAACCGGTCGGCTGGAGGGGAAAGGGGAGGAGGAGTGGGAAACTGCGAGCGGTCGCATTGAAAAACAGGAAAAATGCGCGCGGGGAAGAATTAAGTAACTAAGCTAAAAAAAAGTACTTAAGGAGACCTGTCGAAAAATAATCCGACCTTGAATTTTCCCAGCGTACAGTAGTCGTGATAATTTTAGATAAAAACTCTCTTCAAGTCTTGCGGCCTATTGCCCTGCCGTGCGCCCTAGTGCCGAGTGTAGGATAATATAGGTGAAGTCAATTGTATTTGTCAATTGTCCGTCCGGAATTCATAGAATACTAACCGGTAATAAGTGTCTGAATTGCATATGTGCGTGCCCTCTTTAAATGTTTTTCTTGCTCTCTTTTTGTAGGCACGGGAACAGCTACTAACCACGTAATACTCGTAATGTGTGTAGGCATGTTGCATTAATGCTGTTCGGTCGCCCCTTTTCCACTCGGTTTTTGGCTGGATCGCGGGATACCATGTGTATGGGGAAATACATGTAGAATGGCTGGAGACCTACCACCCTCTGCCACACGTCCTTGCGACGGCTTGTGAGACATTGTGTAGATGCGCAGATGTAGATGTAGTGGAAGAATGTTTTTCCCCGCCTTCGGGTGAGGCAGATGCTGCCTGCTGGTGGCCCCGATTAAGGGCCCTTTGGTCACACACATGTGTCCATCGCTTTTTCTCAAGATTACTGAGCGCATTGAGTAAAGATACTGCATCACATTTTTTCGAAAGCTTGGTGACTCTCAAAGCGAAACAAATCGTGAGACTCAGTCGAAATTCTGAAATTGAAAACGCCATTGAAAAGGTCCCGTTTTGGGAGTGGGGAAGGGATAATGCCAAAGGCAACGACGATGGAGTTTGAACGCCATTCCTCCCATAAGAAGCCTCTCCGAAGTGCTTTCGTTAGTGCAGGGATCGATGGGCCGAGTGTGGAAGTGCAAGGAACTTAGGGGTTTCTTTGAAGATGAGTAATATATTTTGTCAAGCCAAAGGTCGGATACCTTTCAGACCACCCTGGCAAGTGTCATTTTACCTCCATTTACAATCAAGAGTCATTTTACCTCCAAATCAAGGGATGTTTGGACCTCTTCCTCCCTTTTTTAAGGATCCATAAAACGTGAAACCCCTCTTTCGTAATTATCGGCGTGATCATAAATACGTCAAATGGGTACCTAATTCTATAATTACAGTAATCGAATCGAATATAGGTTCAGGTAGATCTCACCCAATACTAAGCCCGACGGCGGGTGGTAATTCACACAGGGGAGGTCAGTTCTTTTCCCCATACCGCTCGCGTTTCCCCAGAAGATCTGGTACTCGAATAGTCACACAGCTCGGGTGAAGTTGAGGGTGTACAGAGGTATCCCCGGGTCCTCTGATTAATAGCCCAGCGCTCTACCAACTGAACTACCACGTCGTTCAAAATGAAAAATAAAATAAAAAATGCCGTTCAAATTTGATGGAAGTGTGTCTCACAATTGATCGGGTGGGTTTATAATCAAGAAGTTCCCCATCTATCTTGAAAGATAACCTATTCTGTATTTTAAAGTCATTATAATATATGCCATGGCATCGTAATACTAACATTTTGGAAGGCACAATAATAATTCACGATACACTGACCGATAATCAAGGGTAACTGAAATTCTATTTTCATAAACAATGGCCATATTTGCATCGTTTGGCAAGTATTCGGGAACCGTCGGAGAAAGTTCAATGAATAAATAAAGTGGTTTTTATGAAATACTTTGGACTTGTGGAAAATTGTTATGAAGAGAAAGTGTTAATGGGGTGACTAGGATGGGAGCATCTATCAAAACTAAGAGGGTAAGATAATAGGGATGATATGAAGGAAATACTGAGTTAACTTGTGACACCAAACGGGAAATTATTAGGGCCCCGCATCATACGAGCGTACTACAGGATAACGGTGGTAGAACGAAAGAGAGACCGCGGCTGCAGCACTGACGCAGATCTAAATGTCTTTTATTTATTTATTTAGTGCTGATGCGAAAACAGCACTTTTGGTCTCACATTGGACTTAGAACAAATGACATAGCATTAATGACAGTTACATACACCAAGCCTTAGGTGGTGGAAAACCCACGTAGGCGATAAACGAACCCGCGACCTCTGGGTTGGCAGACGATGACGTCAGTTCGCCGCCGGGATCCAAGTCATCCCCCACTCCCTCTACTGCCATATGTTCACTATTCATTAGGTTTGTTTGTGATTCCTATTTCAAATACTATTCAGTCCATTCACTCTATTAATACGAATCCTTCAGCAAGTTCTTAACTAAAAATAGAAGAAAAAAATATTTTTTTAGATTTTTATCAAAATGATTTTATTTTAGCTCTATGTACTTTTCCCGGCGTTTCGCCAACTATTTCAAGCCGTTCAAAGAGTTTGAATGCGGAAGGTCATCGAAATAGGCATCCATGTTGGCAATGATCTCCTCGTTCAATGTAAATCGTTGTCCGCCGAGCTATTTTTTTAAGTGTGGAAATGAAAGAAAGTCCATGGGGGCCAAATCCGGTGAATGCAGCTGATTTTTTAATACAGTAATTCAAACATTAATTCCATAATTTTCGCCATCGAAACTGCGGAGGCGTGCACCCATGCACTGCCTTGATGGAAGAGAATTTCTTCTTTGCCAAATGAGGACTTATTCCTTGATTTCTTCGCTCAATCGGTACAATAGCGATGCATAATACTCTCCATTTAATCATCTGCCCTTTTTGCGAGTAATTTATGCAAATGATTCCGTGTGCATTCCAAAAAGCCATGGCCATACCTTGTCGGCCGATTTCACCGTGTTCGCCTTCCTTGGAGCCGGATCGCCTTTAGAAACCACTGTTTTGATTGTTCCTGATGAGCATTCAATGGCGGAAATACCTGGAGCCTTTTTCTCTCTCTCTCTATCCCTCACTCTCTAAACGTGCTTTTACCTTACGGCACGGCTGCCCGAGGTTTCACTCCTGTTCCCTGCAAATTGAATCAGCTTCCAAACTTATTTCATAAAGTGGTTTATTGAGGTGACTTGCGAAGGGATCCCTACCCAACCACCCAGGGGGAAGCCTGGGTTCAAATCCCGGCGTTGGCAGGATTTTAATCCATTGTCATACCTATCCAAATTTTGGGAGCTATGTAAAAAGAGTACTTTAAGTGAGTACGCCGTCAATTGAATGGGACGTTCAACTGTATTACCCGTTGGCGTCTTTCGCTAAGAGGAGGCTAATGCCAACGCTGGGTTTCTCTCCACACTTCCTCCATTCCCTGAGCATCCTTGACCTCAAATGACCTCACTTTCCTGTCTCTTCCCCTAATAACTAGTACTACTACTACTACTATTTTCGTGAATAGCTGTGACTACTCAGAAACACTCACCATTTTTTATCTCCTCTTGGTGTGAGTGTCACCGGGAGAATGGCGGATCGAGAGAGGACTTAAACGTCGAGTACCGATCAAAAAATACAGCTAATCTCAAATTCGTGCGATACGATGAAGAAGTCTTCAGTTCTATGATTGACTTTCCCACTCCTGACCAAGGCGAGCGAATGGTAAATGTGTGACTGCGGTAGTCTTGATACTTGACCTCAGAATAACAACTCTTAATTCGGGATTTCGAAGGTCTCTCTTTCTCTTCTCATAAAGGGCGGCAATTCCCCCCGAATATCCCCCTCCTCCTCCTCTCGCTACACTCGCACGCCATTCCACAACAAGCAACGAGGATCTCACCCACAAAACTGGCCTTCAGGTGACCTTTCGAAGGAGCCATTTTATTCGCAGCGCGTCCCACGAGCCGCTCCAGGACATGGCTCAGTTACGATGGTTCCCCGCCGACTCTCACGAAAGAACTGGGCGTGGAAAAACCAGTTTAAAATCCAATGAGAATGTGAGGAATATTTGGGCGGTAAAGGGAAGGTATACGAGAGATATATATGTTTTTTCACAACGTCACTTGATTCGATACTCTCATCCATCGATGATTTTCAACCCCCCAAGTGACAATCACAACGGGAGATTCAGTCCACACGCGGAGGTCGATAACCTGTGACCACTTGGATTCTAGACCAGACTCCAACTTCCAGACTCAACTAGCTATCAATATTACCCCCGGGATAGATACTTCGATTTTGAGTGACTGCTGATTTACACAATGGCCTTCATCCAAGAGTATATCCGATTGCTTCGAGCAAATCACTTGGATCGAAATCACTAAAAAAGTGTAAGCGTTTAACTACCTACTTGCTCTCAACTCCGAAAACAAAAAAATAACACGTTATTAAATAATCAATGAATTATCTAATTATTGGTTATTTATTTGTGCGCAGATTTTATTTAAGCCGCTGTTAATGTCGCAACCACCGCCCCAATGTTGACAATAGTTATGAACGTGCGCACACGATTCGCCCTCCAATTTGGCATTTGCTTCGATAGAAATCAGTCAGTCGCCGGTCAATCCCAGCGGTTACATTCGCCATTTCGCATACAAACACCTCAGTCAATGTCAAGATGTGTATGAGTGTATCCAATCCGAATTTAGATACTGCTGATGCTATAAACATGACTCCTATTTCGTATTTATAAAGGTCCATTGCTGGAGACATATACCTATCTTTCCATTCCGTATGTGTGATCATATCTGGATATAATTAGTAATTTTGCCCTGTTAGTCCGTCTTCGTGCACCGGCATAATCTTGGCAAATACCTCTCGGCCGCACCGCCCCATCCCCCCTCCACCACGACCCTCGCTCCCGCGATGCGCCGTCGCACGTGGGAAGTGGCCTCTGGGCTCGCGGGTGAGAGAGGGGAAGAAGGGATGGCGGAAGCGGTGAGGAGAAGTGGGGGGGGAGTCGGCGGTCGAAGGAATCGGGTTGTTTCTTCCTCCACGGTGTTTGCTGCTGTGTGTGTGTGTGCGCGCGTGCGTGCGTATCCACCCCGGGAAGGTGACGTCAAAAGAATTGCAATGTTATGGGGAGGGGGGTTGATGTGCGTGCCCTTGGGGGTTGGGGCAGGTGGAGGGGAAGGAGGAACCGCCGGTTCGGAGGCCTCCGCGCAGCCGAGATGGACGGAGTGAGGGGGGAATGGGGGGGAGGATGAAAGGGGGCGCACCTTGCAATTGGTCGCCGATTTCCCTCCACTCCCCCCGGAGTTGGATAAAGGAAGAGCGGAGGTAGAGAGGAAGAGGGTCGTCTCTTCTCGACAGTCGAGCGCCGTCCTCCGCAACCACATATCTCCGCAGCCACCTCTCTTCGAAGGTACCTCTCCTCTCCGAGTGTCCTCCACTCTCGCCGCCGCCTCCTCGCAGCCGTTGCCATGGGGTCGGGGAGCACCCGGAGCCGCCTGGCCGGTCTCATCCTCTGCGGTGAGTGACCCCCCGGGAGACAACGCCCCCCACCCCTGCCTCCCTCCCTCAGCCACGGGGGGAGGTGCCTTCGATCTTGCCCTCCCTTGACCCCCCCACGAGAGCACGTGGGAGGGGGTCACAGCCGGAGGGTTGAGTGTTTGGTGTTTGATGGGATGGAGGTTCAGGTGACCAAAAGTTACGCTTCCTACGCCTCTCGTGCCAAATGTGCGAGAGACGGGTAAGCCCTCGCACGTCGTACACTTTTTCAAGACTGTGGTCCATTCAGAGAGGAAAGGGGTTATGCGAAGAGATGCCAAGATAGGCACTTCGGACGGAATCAGGGGAAGTAACTGGAGTGGAAGGGTTGGTTGCTGTAATTCAGGGAGTGTTTCGTGTCGTGACGGGCCGGGCATCCATCCCGGCATCCATCAAGCACCATAACACACATAAATGGAGCATGATAATCCACCCCGGGCGGTTCTTTCGGTGCGGGAACGGGGGATTGTCACACAGAATGGGGTTAAACTGAAGACTCCAGGTAAAACTTTAGCTCTTGAAGTACAAAAATAAAATTTGGCATTCATACAGATTCGACATTGGCTTAAGTACATTGATTATTTTCTTCTCTTTGTTTCTTGACGCGAAGTTATGGTATTTTTCAAATTGTTTACCTCAAAATTTTCTTCATTACGCTCACTGAATACTTTGATACAGCTTTAAGTCTCGAGCGCGGTCTAATTATCTCCATCCTTACGACTCCTTGTCATTGATCGCTACCTCACTAGATGTAGGTCCCTTACCTTTCGAAGGGGCAATGCGACGACGTCTATCGATAGGGGAGAAGCAGACTCAAGCCACAACACGTAGGCCGTAGCGAAGGCCGGTGGGAGTCGGACATCATCCCTTGTCCAATTTTAGGACATTACCTCAAGAGTCGATTGAGGAAAGTCATTCCGTGATTGTCCCCTAAGTATGCCGGCCGTGTTCAAATCATTTAAATTCCGCCTCCATTTAATCTGCGTTTACATTTTGCCCTGCGGTGCCCTCGGAGAATTGGAAATATTCGCAATTTGCGTGTGTGTAAAGTGTCAATTGGAGAATTAGTCCGGGGAAGATCCGATGGATTAGCGGATAATTATGTTTTGGAGGAATGTTAAATGTGACTCTAGAAAGCGCGACCCTCCGCTGTCGTCGAAAGTCGGGTGGCGGGCAGTCCTGCACCAATAGAGGAATTAAACTCCGGCCTAGACGGAGTTGAATGTGTTTAGTTTTATTCTGCCTTCTCCTTCAAGGATTCGCCAAAACCAGTGTTGATATACGAAGAACTTCGGATCGAGTACACTTGGTTTAGTAATCAGAAAATTATTTGTATTTTGAAAGAAATGGAGATAGAAATGTATTTATCTTGGATATCTACCGACAGATAACAAAATATAGGGTACAGTAATAAGATGACAGCTATCGAATAAATTACTCGATGGCGGGATGCTATTAATGTTAGCAGTTATTCTCTGGTTATGGCAGGTTAGCTTCGATGGGCCGTATTACTGCACACTCACGCTGCGTTTCTAAGCGCTGCCCAAAATGCAGTAAATCCAATGCTATTATTACATGCCAGTTAATATAAATCATTTAATAGCTTAATGTATTTTCTACATCCCTTAACCTGCATCCAAAACGCCGAATTCTTAGTTCCTCCTTCCACCTCTCCCTCCCAACATTCTCCTCTCTTTCACTGTTTTTAAAAATTCATTGGAATTATACATACCCTGCAATCACTTTTCCTTCCTCCTCGGAATTTCACTCCGACCACATTCTCTCCCCCCCATTTCAAGCAATTCCCTTCTTTTCTTTCTGGCCTTTTTTACATCCTCTATTCTGCTCCACACCCAAGAGTCTTCTCTACCCCCTTCTTGTAACCTTCATGGCCTCATAGAAATCTTCTTCTAACGTCCCCTGTGCTCTAGCTTGCTGATGCCATTTAAATGAAGACACCCCTCTGCCCTGCGTTCGCCCTACTCGACTCCCCATCCAGTTTGACGACTTCCTTTTCGAGCGGGGGTTGACCCGGCTTATATCGTTTAAGGAGCCCAATTCATGTGGAAGACTGGACGAGCGATGTCGTACGTTACGGCTATTAGGCGGCTTTTTCTTTGATTTTGATTAATCGTTTCGACTTACAAAATGCTTTGGTAGCATTTTATTCCAAATTATTTGCAGTAAGTGAGAGTTCGTACCTAGGCTTTAATGGAGCAGAGTAGTTCCTACATTCTGAAGTTTCTGTGTCCCAACACCTCCCAAAACACGCCCTTGTGATTGCTTTCATGGTTTCGTGTGGATTTATACGTTGAATAATAAGAAATTTTCAAGGGATTGCATTGAAATAAATAATTCACTTGCCGCAAGTGCGGTAGCGTAGCGGATGGAGCATTGGGTCACCGATCGTAAGATCCCGGGTTCGAATTCCATCTGTTATCCTCAAAACACTCGGTATAAAAACCGTGGGATGCCTTTCTCTAGTCACTAGAACTTCGAGGGACACAGATTGGTGTCGAAAGGGGAAGGAATACCCCTCCCTCTTACCCGTTAGATACTATTATGAGTTGATATCATATGGCTTATTTTGAGATGCCCTTTGCCCGCTCCTCGTAAACCAACCTTCTGGTTGTTTACTGGAACGGGAGATAACTAAAGTGGATACGAGAAGTACTGGTTGGTATGTTACTCACTCAATTATCCAGCTGTTTATGTCTGTATTAAGGCAGTACTGATAACTGTACTGCATTCTGTGTTAGCAGTTTTCACTAAATGCTATGATTGCATTAATATTAGTGACAATATTTTGCATACAAGCCAATTAATCATAAGCTCTTACGTCGGCAATTTTTCCGGTGTAGATTATGCTCTGTCCCTTTCCCTCCCCTTCTCCTTCCCCCTTCAACCTCAGCCGTTGGAATCTCCGAGGCAGGCGGCGCACGAGTTGATATCAACGACCGGAGCAGAAAGCCAAGTGCCAGTGTTAGGCCATATATGTTATTGCATATCGAGTAACCATCTTGTTCTTTATTTCGGAAGAAAGGGCTAGAGGAATCTATTTATTCTGGACATATACCATCAAAGTAGAAAATATAATATTCAGTAGTACCATAACAAATGTAGAATGAATTACTCGCTGGAGGTATGTTATTAATATTAGCAGTTATTCATCAGTATTGATGAGAGCGTGAGCGTTTTAGCTCTTCCTTACGAGGCAGCGGGGGTCCTGTAACCTCCGACGCTTCCCCTCCCACCCGCCGATCTCACTCCTTCCTCCAACCCCCCCCCCCCACTTCTATCAGGGTCTTCCACCGTTCAATCATTACATACATATGACTATACGTCGTTAAAGTCTTTTAGGTCATCAACTACTCGTCCATCTTCCATACCATTGAAGTACTGTTTCTGCGCTTCCCTAAAGTTTAAACTTTTCTGTGCCTTGACCGTTTTATTTTCATATTATTGCTACAGACTCAAATTCGTATTATATTAATTGGTTTAGAAAAAAGTCCATTTCAGTTTTAGAAAATAAACTGAAACTGAATTGAATCTTTTCGAGGAAGCCTGAAAATCGCGAATCCACCCATCTTACGCGGTACGCCAGCGTTCTGCAATCAACTCAAATATGCGGTTTATTCGCGCCAGTTGTAGTCTATTTTTCAAGCTTTCAGGAAAATCGAGTTTAAAAAAGACTTGGTAATAGCAAATCTCCTGCACTCATTAGGGATTTAATAATGATTTAGTTAGATTAATCTCCCTGATTCCAATTTTATTCGATTCTGAAATCATCAATTATTTTTCGTCTAAGGTATCAAGAGGGCATCTCTTACCTTCATCCACGAATGCACTACAAATTTTATATAATGATAAAAAATATTCTTTTACTGGAAAATAATTACAACGAATCGTGGTGGATAAAATTTACTTATTATATCCATAGAAACACCTAGATTTTTTTACTCTTTTGTGAGAAGATACTTAAGGAATGAACATTGTTTTGCACTATGTTATATGCTAAGATTATTACTTCTATTTATTTACGGATCCAATAATTATAAAATTGGCATGGCAAGAAGAAAAATGGCATTTTTTACAGTATCGACCGACATCCTGTGGGTTAAATTAAGTTAAATTCAATAAACTGTTTTCAATGGTTGAATTTAGTAGTTGTTACTTGGATTAATTAACAGGGTGGAAAAGGTGTTTGAAGGTCCACTAGGTCACCGTGTAATCGCATTTAGTAACTAATGTGAACTTGATTGAAATAATTTAATTCATTGGAACTATTACTTATGCATTCTTAACAATAATAATTTTGAATCCCGCATGTCCATCTCCACTAATTTTATCAGATATTAGCGTATGAACATTTAAACTGACACAAGCTTATGACAATTATTCTGTATCACATGTCATTATATACACCACATGTCAAAAACTATGCATTCGCGTATAATATGTATTTAAGTAAGGCAATGAATTTTTTACATTAGTAACCCTTTTTAGTAATTCATTGCCTATAACTAGCTGCTCGAGAACATTATCAAGACAGTGCAGTAGAAATATGAAAGCTAATATCCTGCGATATGATTATCTTGGGGATACTATGAAATACGTAATAAATGTATCAACAGAGCGAGAGTAAGGATAAGAGAATGATGCTGAGGTGTGTGTATTTTTTATATATTAAGTTATTATGTGGACTTTTCTTGACAAGATTCATTGTTGTGAAGAAGGAAACCAGCATTTTAATCGTATGGGCTCATATTCTATCAGCTGATTAAATACTTAACTATTAATATAGCACTTAAAAGTCCACCAAAATATCGTAACAATGATTGAACGAGGAATTAAATTTTCATTGAAACAATAACCTAGTAAATCTATAAAGTAAATCTCATAACCACTCACAAAATGTGAATCACAATGATTTTTTTCAACTTCATCCTCAGTTGCATTAACATATGCATGTATTATTACATGTGTAGTGTTTTTCAACCTATGATTGAACCATTTATCAACCAGACCATTTGTTATGAGTTATTCGCCTAAGAGAAACTGATAATTGAAATCAAAAACAAGAACACAGGAAATTTTTCTTTTACGCTTACACTTCATATCGCCACTTCGCAAAGAGCCTTAAAATATATACTGATCGAACTTGCTTCCTTTTTACTGAGATTGTTCCCAATGTATTTTCATAAGACAGAACAACTCGCGACTCGACTAATTTTCAAAGACGTCGTGAAATTACTTATGTCATTATAACCGTAAATTCAAAATATTTCCTCTAAATTGAGCCCATGCAATGCAAACTGATTGAAACAGTTAAACGTACACCAAACACAAAATGTAATGCCTCAAGTTAACTCAGTACCAACTACGGTAATATTGCCTCGAAGTGAATAAAAACAAAGATACGGTGTGATAAATAGATATCCATGGGTTTGATAATGACTAATTCGCTGAGGAAAGGTTGGTGCTGATTTGGTGGGCGACTGTTTCTGATTGGGTAGAGTTACAGAAACGTCTTCGGGAAAGTAATAGAAACTGGAGTGACTCGGATGAAAATCGGGACGATTCGAGTAGTGTTCAGGGTGAATCGCGATCGGTTCCAAAATGAAGTCCTCAATCGTTTTCGATAACCGTTTTTCGATCGAACGGACAAAAGCGTGGCACGATGACCCCTCGCTTCCCCATCCCACTCCATTCACTTCCTTTTGAGGTCGTCTCGCCATCTCGAAGTCACGACATACGCACATTCGTGCAATCTAGAGCTACTGGCGTTTTTTCCAAAAAAATCTCAATATTTGTCTTGTTACGATTAAAGGAGAGCATTCATATATTTTGACATATGCTTATATGGTGGTGGAAACTTCCACACATTGAAAAAAGCATGTATTAATGGTAGGAACTAAACCCTAAGCAAGATGGGAGCATAATTCTATAAACCTCTGATACTTGCAGAATACTGTTTAGTTTCAAAGACCTACCATGCGATGAAGATAGCAGTGGTGTCTTACTTGTTGAATTGCGCCAATTTAGACTTTGTCCGAACGGGTAAAGCGAACCGCTGCTTCCCATTCCTGCTTTTTTCTGCCGTCACCACTAATTCTCTCTCCCGCCGTGGGCTTTTGCAGGAGCCGCCCTGGTGTTGCTGCTGGCATCCGCCAAGCTGGCCTCGGCTCAGGGCTCTAACAACCAAGACAGAGTGCCGGGGTGGTCGGGGGCCCAGAGGCCCGGAGGCGGAGGCCGGCCTGGTTCGTCATCGGGAGATTTCTGGCCCGGTGCGGGTCCTTCCAACTCCGGCGGGGCCTCGAACTCGGGGGAGTTCTGGCCTGGCGCCGGCTCAAACCGCCCAACGACACGCCCAACGACACGCCGGCCCTCAGGCCCCTCCGGCTGCTCCTGCCCCTCCACACCCGAGTACAACCCCGTCTGCGGGACTGACGGCGTCTCCTACGGGAACCCGGGGAAGCTCAACTGCGCCAAGGCGTGCGGCCGAAGTGAGTGCTTTTGTCGCCAACGGATGTATTATACGAGTACTATAGAGCTCGATTTCAGGTTTTGCTTTTGTTTAGGAGAGACAAAGAAATACATAGTTTTACTATTGCATGGGCTTTTCCCATCCAAAATCTACGATAGACAGTAGAATGCCAATAAATCTTCATAAAATATGCTTTATGAGTTCATATATGAGGATATAATTAGTAATAATAAACTAATATGCATGAGGATTCTGTGTAAGTTGACCGAGTATTAAGGTGAATGAGGTCACACACAGAGGTGGCGGCAGTGGTCACTGTCGTAAATCACGACGCCCTTCAGACTGACTCGTCTCCCTGAATTGGTCTCTCCTATCATTTTCTCCGACAGATGTCAGCATCCTGCACTACGGGAACTGCACCCCGGCGGACCCCAACGCCCCGTCGACGTCCACGGCAGCCCCACCCTCCTCCACGACCCCTAGGCGCCGCTCCAGGACCTGAAGGCGCCGCCCTCTTGTCTGCTGCCTCCCCACGCTCCTCCCTCCCCACGCTCCTCCCTCCCCACGCTCCTCCCTCCCCACGCTCCCCCCTCCCCAATCTCCTGACTCTCACCACGCAGTCTGTCCGAGTGACCTTCGCTTCTAAATAAATGAGTCGCAACCGTCAATATTGCCTTTGTTTTGATTTTCGACTCTACCTTCGATTCCCTCTTCCTACCCTCTCTGTGCCATTCGTTTTCTGTATTTGCATGGCATGTCATGTAAATTTTACTGCGCTTTATTTTACCAGTGCCTCACGCTGTCCACGATTTTTCCATGGTGCCCACGATGGACTAAATTATCAATATTATAAATATATCTAGACAATTACCATACAGGAAGGCCATGCAAGCAAAAATTGTCGTTGGAATGGAATCTCCAAATTCTGCTCTGCCACTGCGATTAAAAATTATTTCTTAATTGGAGTGTGTCACATGCTATGCGGGCACTAAACAACGCCCTCAACGATACTAACATGGGGAATCGAACTGCGATGGTCTCACGAGTACAACGCCCAAATATGGGGAAAGAAGCTCAAAAGGCAGTAATTTTGTTTCACTACCGATTGTAAAAAATCCACACATACATACAAGCACTGGACATAGAGTGACGATTTATGGGGTGAGTATCCGGGGGTCAATTCGCTCCCGGAATATTCAGCTAGCTGCAGAAGAGTTAGCAGGCATACATGTATTACTTCCACGCCGGTGACAACCTCGAGCACCGCACACTCACTACTCTTCACATTTTGGTGGTGGTTCCTTTCCGAGGTGTTCTTGGTACCCTTGTCACAGATTCCCCTTTGTTACACCTCCTACCAGGAGCCCGGCGCATGCGAGGAGCATGCACGCCGTGCCCTGCCCTCACGGACATATTCCTTGGAAGCGGGGAAGGAACCCCAATGCCACGGACCTCTACTTTCTTCAGGAAAAAACCTCTATTAATTTCGTTGCAGTCAATTTCACCGTTCGAGGTCTTAGTAGATGGGTTTTAGCGGAATTGTTTTAAACTCAATGAAAGCAAGCTATACGAAAATATACTGCTTTCTCCGTTAATGTTCTTGGTTCCTGGTAATAGTTGCAGCATCCCAGGCGCAGCGATATCCTTTTAAGTGTCCTCCCCACGGTCATTCCGACACCGCGCTTCCCTCCCTACCTCCACCCGCCGCCATATCCCACTCCGCCCCCGACACTGTCTGCTGTTTTCTTTTTATGCACAGTTTCCATTATTTCGTCTTAACTGATCACATCTGTCTATTCCTCCCTATGAATTTCATTCAGCACATCTTGTACTAACACAAGCTTCAACTAGTCTCCTCCTATTTTTACTTGCAGCATTCCGTCATTTTCATGCTCCACGTTCATTGCCCTTCTCCCGTTTCCTATTGAGCATCTACCTTGGCTATCTAGCGTAATTTCTCCATCCCTTCACTATTTATCACACTCCAATAATCTCCGCTATCTTTCCATCTTACTTCGCATAGTCCTAGCATGTCTATAAATCATCTCCCAATCTCTCGCTTGATGTTTTCGGACCACCATCTGCTCAGCAGCTTCCTCATGCATCAAATCCCTATTTTCTCGGTGGATATCCTCCCTCCTCTGTGCGTCCTTAATATCCGCACCAGGTTGCGCCAGGATTTGGTGCGACGATGGACCTCCGCTCTCTCCGCTCGCCGGGCAATCTCCGCCCGCGTCATCCTAGCCCCGCAGTTGCCCGGGCTCATTTCACTTGGGGCTCCACCGTCATTTCTTTGGATAAATAATTTAGGTGGTTTCCCGTCGCAAATGTGTTTAACGTCACACCATTAATGCTATGGCCGTCCCAAAGGGGCCAAAGGTTGCAAGTATTACCCTTTGACCGTAACTGGCATGCTAACCGGAAATTATCATTGCCAGCGTGAGCACTTTCGTGAGTCATAGAAACACGCAAGTCCTCCCGCCACCAAAGGCTGCTAGTCCTCGGAGAAGGAAACAAAAATATGACCATGAAAACTGTAAAATATATTTTTTAAATAATTTCCGACACATGGACCAGCAAAAAGTGTTGCCAGAGGGTCATGCCAAATGACTATTTTGAAAGAATTGATCGTATAACTATTTTAATTCCATTTTTCTATGAACATGCATTGTAGAAAATCATTTAAATACTGCAAAATTTTAGTTAGCTTTGTTTCCACATTGAAGTTATTTAGTACAACACGACCGAGGTTTCGTTGATCATCATCAGGTCGTGGGAGTACGAAATAAATTCAAAGTGAAAACAAAAGCAACAAATATCTATGTACAGGTAAAATATTAATCTTCACAAAGTTACAATAGGTATCAGTTAGTCTTATTAATAGAAATTTTCTTTAATTCGAGGTACAATTTTACGCACAATCGTAGGCCGTTTATCGATTATAATCGGGCCATCACCAATCGATTAAAAATAATTGACTACGAGGGCCAATGTAACACGAAGATCTTAGGACATCAGCCATGCATGCACTATCCCGATCATGTCACCTCTACCCAAATATTAGTTCGATCATGCACTTGAAAACAGTTAATCACACGAAAGAAGGTACCTACGTAAAACAATATTCAATTACAGGATATGTATATTCATTCAAAACATGCGGTAGACCTGTTAAAAAGATTAAATAATAATAATGACATGCAGGATATTGATAAAATAGATAAATTGCCAATTTTAATTTACTCCTACGTGATTGCTGTCATATCTATTTTGATATCCAATGGTAAGAGGAAAAAACGACTTCATAAATCTATCCGTTCTACGATCGATCTCCCTGATTTTACGCTGGTGATCTGATTACAGGCCCTGACGCTGGCGTGGTACGTCAGGGCCTGTAATATGTCTTTAGCATCTTCAGAGAAGTAGCCTGCCTCAAATTTACGCGGTAAATTTAACCTGTATTTAAACCTACGGTCACCTAGGGGCTTCCATCCTAATGCTTTAAATACTGTCGTGGCACTGCTATCTCTTTCGCAACAACCTAATTCAACAAACCTAGCTGCTCTGCGTTACACTCGATCTATTTCCAAAAGTAGGCCTACCTCGTGAGGATACCATACACCCGCAACATACTAAGGTGAAATAACAAAGCTCCTTGACCTTCTCCTTACAATTCCCATGTATCCTTTTTATGATTCCTAAATTTTTATTTGCAATTCCGCAAATTTCACGAATGTTGTTTTTCCCAGAATATAATCCTTAGTTATCGTTACACTCAAGTATTTTACCGATTCTACGCTTATTATTTTGGCTCCCTGTATGGTGAGTTTTCGGGTGAAATAATTTTCCTTCAAAAAAGTATCGAAACATTAATTCAAATTTAATTCTAGTTCCCATGGCTCGCACCACTTTTGGATTGCATTTAGGTCATTAGTTAATGATAATTTATCTTCATGACTAGATACTTCCCTATACGAGTATAACACTGCATCATTAGCAAATAGACGAATTTTACGGAAAACTTGAGACCCGATGTCATTGATGAATTAAAAGAACAATAGCGGGTCGATTAAACTTCCTTGTGGGACACCCGATGTTACGCTTACTGTGTCTGATGATACCCCATCTATTACGACCCTTTGCCCGTGGCCTGTTAAAAAGTCATTAATCCAATCTATTGCACATTTATCAATCCCGTAGCTTCCTAACTTTTGGAGCAACTTTTTATGGGGGACTTTGTCGAATGCCTTTTTAAAATCTAGAAATATAGCATCGACCTGTACGTTAATTTCTCCCGAGACCAAAATATCATGAGCGAAAAGTGCCAGTTGGGTCTCGCAAGATCTACCCTTTCGGGAACCGTGTTGTTTTTTGTAAATAAATTCTGAGAATCGAGATATTTCATAATAAAACTGGCAATTATCTGCTCTAAAATTTTGCTTAAGATGGATGTGAAAGAGATTGTTCGATAATTACTCGGATCTTCTCTGTTGCCTTTTTTTAAATATGGGATTGAATGGCTATTTTCCAGGCTTTGGGTACTGAGCGATCATTTAGGAATTTATCAAATATTATTTTCAGAAAAGGAGCTGTTTCTGATGCCATCATTTTGTAAACGAGCAGGGATTTGATCAGGGCTTGGCTATTTATTTGGACTGACGTATTTAAGTTGGCGTTCGAATACAAGAGAAGATATGGCAATTTCAGGCATGGGTTCATTGGAGCGATCGAGTAGTGACTTGCATTCCTCTTGTGATGATTATTAAAAACGCTTTGAAAATAGTGGTTTAATGCTTTAGCTTTTTCTGAGCTGGTGTTACATTTTCCCCGTTGTTATTTAGGGATGACACTGTCGACTTGTTTCCCTGAATCTCCCGTACCATTTTGGTCCAAAACACTTCCGAGATAGGTAATTGTTCCACCTGCTCCCATTTCTGACTTCCTAGATTAACATTTAACTTAGAATTTCGCTTTCTGGAAAACCGCATAACCTTCATTCTTCACTCACCATTCAATTTCGTGGAGAGGTATTCATTTTTGCCATTGAGTTCGAGGCGTTATTTGGATGTTTTGTGTCCATTTCCAAAATCAGTTCAATACGTTATTTGCTGTATTTGGCGATACTCCCACTTCTCAAATTCATTTGTTCTCATTTGTCGTTTCGAACATTGATTTCTTTTCTCGCTTGTCATAGTCTTCCATCAGGTAACCTTGTAGCCCTCTCGCCTGAATTACCATTTATTAAAAAAAGCCGCTACTTCTTTCGCAGGGCAAATTTGCACCAAGAATTAAAACTCTTCTTTTTGGGAAAAATAGCTACATTGAGCATCGATTCACATGCAGTGAAAGGTTTTCCTCGCTATCTCAGAAATCGGTAGTTTTTCCTCCATATACTGTGCCTTACCATCAGCATTAAAAGTCAGGGTTTGGCGATCTGGATCAATTCCATAAGTGATTTCCTCCATCGAGTTCGTAAGCCTAAACTGGATTCGTAAATAGCACACTTTCAATTCCACCCCCGCGCTCCCCTCGGCGAGTTTGGCGCCGACGTGCGAGGGGCAGACGCTGCGGGGAGACGCCCTCGGCTGTAGTAATAAGCAAAACCGACAGCAGCAACACAGAAGACGTTGACAGAATTAGTTAGAATAAGACTGTTAGGACAATGTTCAGATCAGGTAAATTAGAAAATATATAGCGATCGAATGAAGGAGGGAATACAGATATTTTAGGTTTATATGAGTTGAGATGTAAGGATAGCGGGTATAGATGGAGTGATAGTTATTGAGTGATATGCAGCGAAGGGGACGAGAGCAGGCGAGGGGTAGCCATAATATTGGACAAGTTGGGAAGAAGTGGAGTCAACATAGAGCAAGCATGGATAGAATATTAAAAGTAGATCAATAAGCAGAACCGACGAACTAGATCATTGTTCAGATACCACCTAGCAATCATGGGGAGGAAGAAGTAACTAGGGTACACGATCAGTTATAGGGTATAATATCGGGTTTTCCAGGGAGGTCGATTGATACATAGCTATGAGGGATTGGAACCCGACGGTTGACGAAGGAAGAGGTTATGTTGAGTCAAGGGACTTAAGCTTTGGGGACCATGAGTTAGCATGTCTCCACCCCCAAGTACAGTAGTAGTTTCCCATTTTTGCTTTCCAATTCTTCATGACCTCTCTTGGTATGGTAGTCGCTCGTGTAGATTGTAGAAATTTTTTTTTCTTGTAACAGGGAAATCTTTTATCGGGTGGAATTGTTTTGAACTAGATTTTCTAGAAGCATCCATTTGTACATGCACATTTTTTCATGTTTTTTTGGTGAATGAATTTTCCCTTCCTCTCCCTTATCACTGGAAGAAGTGACTATAGGTCTCAACCTCGCCCAATTAAGTCGTTAAATAAATAAATCACCCCATCCCACATGACGCTTGCACCCCCCACCCCTCACCTTTTTGGTGGCTCGTGGGGTATTGATGTGGAAGTACAAGTAGTGAGGTGGGGGACTACTGTTTAGGAACAATGATTGACCTTGTGGAGAAAGCAATCGACTTATGCAGGAGGCAAAGGTTAAGCATCCCCAACACTTGGTTTAGACACCACCAAAGGCATATATACATGTAAAATGGCAGGTGACTCAGAAAGATATCAGTTAGATTATAAACAAGGTGTGATCAAAAAAAGATAGGATTGATTTTATAACTTGTTTATTTCAACGGAGACAGCTTAATCGAACTTGTCGCCCTCAAAGTACATGCCTTGGCTGACCTTATCAACGTTTCTTCCAGCTCTCGAACCCTGCCTGGTAAGCCGCCTTAAGGATCCTCTTCAGGTCCGCCGTACAAGTAGTTTTAATGTCCGCAATAGAGTCCAATCGGCGCCCTTTCAAGGTTAATTTTAACTTTGGAAACAAAAAGGAGGCTTTAAGAAACTCTGGACCGGCGTTGGCTCGATCCAGGAGTTCCTGACAAATGTCCACACGTTTTTTTTCCTCTGTTCATCAGTCAGCACCCGCGGGACGAATTTTGATGCGACGCACGTCTTGCCCAAAATGTCTGTCAAAATTGTCTGACAGGATCCAAAACTAATGTTCACTTCCTCGGCATATATCCTTAACAATTAAACGGCGATTTGCCCGCACCAAATCGTTCACCAAATTGATATGTTTGGGGTCTGGTAAAGTGAAAGGCCGCCCCTTTCGCGAGTCTTTATCTGTCGAGGTTCTGCCCGATTTAAAACGACTGCACCACTCAAAACACTGGCTTCGACTCATAGCTTCATTAAAAAAAGGCTTTTAGAATCATTCCAAATGTCTCTGTAGCAGTTTTGCCAAGTTTGAAACAAAATTTCACGTACCCACACTGTTCCTCTAGCTCCTTCATTGCTGCCGTTGAACGCGGCGACGAACAGGTTAAGACACGTACCGCTGCTACTGCGTAATGACTCGACGTAAACAAATGCAACACCTCTCGTTTTAGTCGTCAGATGTGACGCTAGATGGCCCACAGTGTCTCGTTTCGATCCGTTGAATGGTTTGCGCAGAATAAAATCAGTCCGGTCTTATTTTGATCACACCTTGTAAGTGTTATGGTTAGGTACAGGTTTAGGAACAGCGTGATCAATTCGCACAGTTTCCCTGGAGTGGATGTGTACCCTGGTCATGATTTAGTACTCATGAAGCGTTAGGAAATCGAATGTAAGAGAATTAACTGGAATGACAAAGGAGTATCAAAATGATGTAGAGAAAATAATGAGTGAGAGAAAAGAGCCAAGTACTATCGAGGAAAAATGGAAATATATCACAAAAAGGATATCGAAAGCTGCAAAAGAAACTATAGGAATTTCCAACCAACTATTCTTGCTGGAACCATATCAATGAATTGAAGGGTCCTCAACCCACGATTATCGAGGAGAAGTCCACTTACATGAAGAGGACAATTCATAAGAATACACATACTGTTTAAGATCACCACACCACCACCCTGCATTCAAAAGATTGGACAAATGACCTTCCCAAAAATCGCCTGCATGCCTAATGTACCCCTGATTAACCTAATTCAGCCCTACTTAAGGCATAATGTGTTGATTTTCATCCCCCTGGTCTACTGGCTACATATTGGTCAAAAAAATTGACATTGCTTTATTTTCATTTAAATTAAAAAATGTCTTCATAGGGATCGTAAAGCCAAACAGACTAACTGCCAACATGCAGGAAGGAGAGAAAGCCTGCCTTCAATAAGAAAACCATTGACAATATCCAAGATTGAAAATAATGATGTCCCACCTGCTTTCAGATTTATAAACTTGGTGCGGGACTTGCACCCCATTGCCCTTGGATCTACCAATTACCCTCCATTGAGGTAAGTCCTCCAAATAGCAACAACAGTCATGAGAGAGGCAAGAAATCTGGAGTTTCATATGAAATTTATATTTGAAAAAAAATGTTTATAAATTCAGTAATACACTTGTACTCTGTGGCACAGCCGTTTTATCTTGCATTCCTTGTAATTGGTGAAATTAAAACAATACACACATTTTTTTGGCATAAAAACTTTATTTTGTATAAATTACTTTTACATCAAATTTTAATACTGATTAATTAATTCTAATTTATTTAATTAATGAAACTCTAACATTGGATTGATAGGTGATGGTAGAGTTCACCCAATACTAAGCCCAATAGCATGTGCAATCCACACATCAGGGTGATAAGGGGGGGGCCAGATTCTTTCGCTGTGCCACCTAAAGTTTTCCAATTGGAAGACTTGGTATCTGAAAAATTACAGTTTAGCTCAGCTGAGCTGAAAAATGATTTTAATTGCAGCAAGAAAATAACTGATAAATACATATTTCTATTTTTGATTTTTCTGAGATATCATGTTGCAAGAGATTCATAAAGAAAAATGGTCTATGCATTCCTACCATATCTAGAAAAGCACAAAAAATGCCACTCGAATATGAAAGAAAGGTGAGGAGATAAAAAGGAAAGAAGAAAAAATGCACCAAATCATGACATCACATGGAAGGGACGAATTAATTGGCCATTGATTTTTAGTATTTTTAATTGGTAAAAAAGTCCTCACAGAGTATTAAAAGTGAGACTATCATAATATATTGTAAAACATGCAAAATAAGCAATGTGCCAGATGGAAGTGAAGATGACATTGTGTGTGATAAAAGTGACAACCCCAGCAAAAATAACTAAAGAAATGATTTACCAGCAGTAATCACAAATTTCTGGCTTTCTACAGTGAATCAATGTTTATATGTACTAACTTTTTAATTTAACAATTCAATTTTCTTCGTATTAAGTGTTGACATATAAGTACTTGGATTCTTTCCTTATTGATCCAAGCATGTTTTGAAAAGTCTTACATGAAAAATAGCAATGTTAACTTTGCACCAGCGCATCTAATGGGATGGGAAATACAGTATTTAAATTTATTAACAGAAATAACCCTTTTGCAGAAAAAAGTCAAAAATATTTATAGTTCAACAATTATAAAGAACATTTTTGCAGAGGTATCGATTATAGAATGGTACTCAAACTCATAATTGAGAATTCATGTATAATTTTGAAATTTAGAATTACAAAGTTTTATTGTTTAATGCCCGAAAGACATTATAAGATAGTAAATTTATACACATATATATGCCTACATAGATTAATTAATGCAGACAAAATATCACTATTAAATTATATCCCAGATTAAAAAATAGATGAGAAATAAATAATTTGTTTGCAAGCCAGAATAACTAACAAGTGTGAAGGGGGTATTCCATTACAAATGGAATGTGAAGCTGTGAGAATGAACAGTTCTTCATTGATCTATACAGGTTATGAGTCACCAAACAACAGGCTGTTAGAATGAGAAGAGTGGGACTTTATTTACGCTATTTGGTTTCCAGCTACTCTTAAAGGAACAAAAAATATGCATATTCGCGAAGGACATTAAATTCCTATTCCCATCCAAAAATTGGTTACGGAACAAAAGCAAATCATGGAACAGACCAAATTTATTAATGCATGAATAGAAATAGTTAATGAATATTTTAATTTTCTTTATTTAATATCTAAAATCTATGTAAATATGCACTGGTGGTCTTTGGAAAGGGTTTTCCTTCAACATAGGAAGTGTACAAAGTAAAAGTTGCAATAGAAAAATGTCATTAATGTGTCACAGTGAAGTGTCAAGGGTTGAACTTTGACTACAGCTGTGAGATATACAATCGCCCATTCAATGGTTTTGATTGTGAAATACTGAATTTTCTAAAGGCAGAAATGAATTGACATATAAAAGGAAACGTTTTCATGTGACTACATACATAGACTATGCAGAGAGGTAAGAACCTAAAACTTAACAATATCCCAGGTTTATGAAGTATTTTAACATATATAGAGAATACAGAGCATAGGTTTTAGCAGTTAAACTAATTAATATGGCTGTTGAAAGTGAGCTGGTCAGTGAATGTTCAGCAAAGGTTATATTTAGATAGTTAATACAATGTGTATAAATATCCGCAGAGTGTGGGAGGGGAGCACATTTTGGAGTACATTAATTTATTCGGTACAGCATGAACCATTCCTTCCTTTAACTTCTCCTGCAGAAAGGAACCAGATAATTGATGATGTGATAATAGATGTTATTACATATTAATAACATTGGTCTGTCATTAATTGATACATTTTTGCACAAGCACTATCACCAGAATATAATACCATTTTAATATTTTAAAATGCTGATATTCTCAAAATCATTCTTAACATGCATGTACTCCGAACTTCTACCAAATTGTTCCACTTAAATCTCAAAACAACTTAAATACACAAAGTATAATTATATTTGTCGAATGATAATAAGAGAGTTTGAAACGTGTTATTGCATTCAAGAACTACCTCTCATTAATAAGATAAATACTCCACCATAACGGCAAATAGCATTGAAGTATTGGAGAGTAATCGTCATCCCCTTCATGCCTCTTTTAAGTAGTAGCAGTCATTAGGGGAGACAATTGACAGCTAAGGTAATTTGCACCATTAGGAATAGGTGGGTATTTTTTTAATAGTTAAGAATTTCAGGGAAGGTGAAAAGGGTTGAGAGAAACCAGCATCAATAATGAAAGGTGCCAAGGGGTTCACAGTTTAACATCCCATCTGACGGACCACATACTATACCTGAAGTGCTCCTCTTATAGCACCTGAAATAGGAATCAGGATACCACTGAAAAATTCGGCCGACTCTGGGATTCAAAACTGGGCCCTAGGGATGGGAAGCCAGCACCTTAGCCACTGCACTATCTCGATTTTCATGTTTCTTTTAAACATTGCCCGATTTTCATAATGTCGTTTATCCCAAAGCAAAAAACAGAATGCACTCAAATTAATTAAATTAACCCTTATAGTCTATTCAGGGCACTGCTCAGTGATTTTTATGTTGAAGAGAGAATTCTTGGGAGAAATCCAAACACAGCAGGACAGATGGACGCAGTCTATTTTGATTATTGATGGAATGCTGAAGACTAATAGAGGCAAGGACATAAGGGAGGATAAAGGTTTAAATATTGGATTTGATGTTGGGAGATAGAACATACATGAAATTGGATAATACCTTTTTGTTGCGTGGAGTTTCCAGTTTTGCCTCACTAGGCAAAACCAAGAAATATGTGAACGTACAGTCAGTGTCCATCCAAAACCAACATTAAATGATTGGATTTTTTTATTAGGTCCTGGAGAAGTAATATTTTTAATGAGGTAATCTACTGGTTAAAGTAGGTTTTGGATGGACACAACTACCAAATAATTCTTTTATCTCTCCAAACAAAACACAACACAATATCCTACTCTACAACAAGCCCCTCTTCATCTCTCTGTACTTACTTCCGTACAACATCCCTATCCTATTTCTGCGCCTAATTGTTTGCCTAAAACTCTCCCCTCTATCACAGTTTTCAACATTCCACTGGCAATCAATACACCCTTCATCCATTTTTCCTTATGATTGCTCCCAACAATCCCCTCCTCGACCACCATACCTAGCACTTCCTTGTTTATGTATTTTCCTTTTGGTCCATCTCACCTTCTCCATCCTTCTCCACACCTACATTTCAAAAGCCTCCAATCTACGTTTACCCTCCTGCTTCAATGACCACATTTCCACAACGTGCATAACTATAACCCCATATCAGTGTTGACAAGCGCTTTCATAACATCCTTACTCAATGCCCCTGTCATCAATTCCATCCTCCATGTGGAAGCCTTTTTGCCTAGTGCAACTCTTTTCCTTACATCTCTCCTACTTTGACCATTTTGGTACCAAACATAACCAAGATACGCAAACTGTTCCATATTCTCTAGTTTTTGCCCTCCTATTTTTATGTTCAGCTTAGCCTTTTTCTTTATGGAAAATCGCATAACCTTTGTTGTATTTATATTGATTCTCATCCCATATCTATCGCACTGAATTTCTAATTCACTCAGCAATGCTTGCAACCCCTTGACTGGCTGACCAACTAGAACTTGGTCATCAGCAAATCTAACTGATTTTTACGAATTCCCTGCCGACTTTCATTGCTACCTCCAGTTCTTCCCATACCTCTTAAATCATTTCCTCTGCATACAGGTTGAACAGCACCGGTGACAATGGGCAACCCTGCCTTACACCTCTCCCTAACACTGCCCATCCGGACTCCCCGTTCCCCACTCGTACCTGAGCAGTCTTATACATGTACAGGTTGTGGATTAGCCTCCTGTCCCTCTAATCTATTCCCATTTTCTTCAATATACTCATTAGTTTTCCCAATTTACTCTCTCATAAGCCTTTTTAAAATGTACAAAACAGGCAAATAGGTCCTGATTGTATTCTAAATCCCTCTCGATTAATGACATCATCACTGCAGTGGCACTGCACATGCCTCTCCCCTTCTTAACCCAAACTGATCCCCTAAGTAATCATTTGCCCGGGTCTCCATCCTTTAGTTGATGATCCTGAGAACAACTTTAGATGCACAGGAAATCAAACTTATTGTTCTGTAGTCCTTACATAAGGTAGCCGTTACCGTTTTTGGAATAAGAACCAACACTGATTGAACAGTCTTCCGGCCAAATACCTAGATGCTACAGATTAGTCCATATGGACTTCCTCTTACATTTTCCTAAACCTTTTAGTAGTTCCGCAGGAATATTGTCTACCCCCACAGCCTTATTCAATTTCATCTCCCTGAAAGCCCTTTCGATCTCATCGTCGAGTATGCCTGGACCTTAGCTATCTTCATCTGCGTCTATTATCTCTTTATGTCTAAGCTCGTTGGTCTCAGTTCTTTACCATACAGTTCTTCTATAAATTCCTCTCTTCTATAAAATCTCTCTTGGATCTTTTCTGTGCCAACAATTATCTTACCAGACTTATCTCTTGTTAACGCACCGCATATCCTTGCACTGCATCTTATACCACGCTTCTTTTGCTTTATTTATAACCCATCTCAATTTGTTATTCAACTAACTCTTTGTACTTCCTTCTTCCTGACTCTGGGTTTACATTCTTCCATTTCCTTCTCTCATGTATCTTTCTAATCTCATTTGTGACCCATGGTGTCTTTGTCCTATTAACAGTTCCTAGAGTATCTGAAGAAATCTACACAACTGGAAATCTCAAATTAAAGTCAAAGTAATGAAAAAGATCAAAGTTTATGGTGCAACAACTTACTCAGCAATTAAGAAGTTGCTGAAATATATAATAAATATGCAATAAAAATAACACTTTTAAATGATTAAGTAGATATACAGCAACCAAGTTAACAGAATTGTGACAGTTTACTTCATATGAAGGCTGACAGATCTTCCATTGATGAAAATTATATATCTGATTTACATAATATTCAAGCTGATGAGTGCACTCATGAGCGCGAGTGCTTCTACGCTGTTTCCTCTGATTGAGGATTGGTATAACCTGTCTATTTCTTCCTCCTGATGATTACTTGTTGGTACACATACTACTTTTTAATCAAATTTCGAATAAAGTAAAATTTTAAAGGGCATACATGGGGAGAAAACCATTGGAGGGGGATCGATGGAAGAGCAGTCTACTGGCAGTTCATGCTCAAGTATTTAAGAATCAAGGTCAGGAATTTCTCTTTGATTATCTCTTGAGAGATCTTTGTTCAAAATCTCTTTGGGAATATGAGTTGATATATCATTTCAGTCAATATGTCATGACGGTTCTCATTTCATTTATTATTATTACTTTTTATTTGCCCAGAGATCACAATACATAAATACCAGGTAGGTGGTGTATGTACATGATATAAGGCACGTCAAAGAGGAGCAAAGACACAGGCTCAATTGAGATACATAAAAGAAATGATGCTCATAGTTACATAAATGTTTGGCACAGACCCATGAACATTGGTTGTAACATGCACATGCAATATCAAATTCAGAAAAATCATTGATCACCAACATGAATCAGATCATGACCATTGCTAGAAACTAAAAGTATGAACTTACTGGTCGGGAATATTGTTGAGATATTCGTCAACTGAGTAGAACATATTGATTGCGCTGTAGATATCTTTTTAATTTATGCTTGAATGAACCAGTTCCCTTTGTATCCTTGATACTTTTAGGTAGTTTGTTATATAATCTGATGCCCATTTCATTGGGTCCTAATTTCAATGCTTTAGTTCTTATATTCCCATAATGGAAGTCATTCCTGCCTCTGGTGTAATGATGATGATAGGCAGAGTTAAGAGAAAAGTTGCCGATGTTATTTTTTATATATAGAATTAAAAACATAATGTAGATGCATGGGAGTGGTAGCAAATTTAATTCACGGAAAATAGGCCTTGATGGAGCATTGTGAGGTTTCCTGGTGATGATTCTAATAGCTTTCTTTTGCATTTTAAAGATGGTTTGAGAAATAGCAGCTGATCCCCATAATATTATACTGTAGGTTATATTTGAATAAATTTCCCCATAGTACAAATTGAGTAGTACAGTTTTACTTGAAGTTTCATACAGGTGTCTTAATGAGTAGCAAGTTGAACTGAGCTTGTGTTGAAGGGCTTTTACATGAGTATCCCAAGAAATATTTGCACATAGAGAAATACCTAGAAATTTGCATTCTGTCACACACTCAATTGATAGGTCATTGATTTTTACCAGCAGATCATCTGACACGCTCTTATTGCGTGTAAAGTATACTATTTTACTTTTATTTACATTTAAGTTTAGAAGGTTGTCTGTACACCACTTGTTTATTGCAAGTATGACAGAGTAAGATTTTTCTACAAGGCTGGGATGTTTGTGTTGATATTATTACATTAGTGTCGTCAGCATACAACCCTGGTATTATTCCATCATTACTTGGTAAGCAATTAGGTAGGTAATTGATGTATATCAGAAAGAGGAGTGGCCCAAGGGTTGAGCCTTGTGGAACAGCTTTGTTCACTTGGTATGCTTCAGATGAATATTTTGACCTATCAACTGATAACACTACTTTCTGAGTGTGATTATGAATATAGGACTTCATCCAGTTTAGAGGAATTCCTCTAATTCCTTTTCTATTGAGTTTAATTAGCAGTCTATTATGGTTAACATTATCAAAAGCCTTCGACAGGTCAAACAACACTCCAAGAGTTTTGCGTTTAGCATCTAATTAATTAAGTATGCTGTTGATTGCCTGACATATGGCAGTTGTGGTAGACCTTCCAGATCTAAATCCATGCTGAGAATTTAAAAGTAGGAAGTTTTTTTCAAGATAAGATGCTATTTGCATATACATGGCTTTTTCGAATATTTTAGCAAATGTATTCTGGACAGCTATTGGTCTGTAGTTGTTCAAATCATTGACACAGCCATGGTTTCTATAAATGGGCACTACCATTGATTCTTTTAATTGGGATGGGAAAATCCCTTGTATCAAAGATTCATTAATTAAAAATAAAAGGGGTACTTTTATGGCTTCAAAACAATGATGAACAACTTTACTAGGAATTTCATCTGGGCCAGCACTGGATTTGTTTCTGAGTGAGGAGACAATAGTTTTTAGATTGGTTTCAGAACAGGGCTTGGCAAACATTGTCAATGGTGCATTTGCAAAAAGCACATTGGCTGGAGAAATAGTTGGGCAAGGAGCTGATACGTCGTATTTGTTAACTTTATTGGCTAAAGATGAATAGATAATGGCAGTGTTATTTTCAGGGTTACCAAGTTTTGGGAGAGTGAGTTGAGGATTTTTCTTACCTCTACAGTAATTAATTATTTCCCATGCAGTTTTGGACTTATTATTGGAATTAAGTGACTTATTATCATTATAAGTTCTTTTCGTGTTAGAAATCAGTTTACGGTAATACTTTTGAAATTCCTTATATAGTAACCTATGTTCATGATTGTTTGAACTTTTACTGGAGATAGCAAGTTTTTTTAGGATAGTTGAGTAGTAATGGATCTCGTCAGTTAGTCATGGCTTACATTTTGTTCTATGAAATATTTTATGGTGTGTTACTGGAAAACACAATTCAAAATTGTTTTTGAAAATTGAATAAAAGTAATTGAAACCTTCGTCTACTGACTTAAGGTCATAGACGTTCCAGTTTTAGGACTGTAGAAGGAGCAGAAAATGCTGCATATTTCCATGAGTAAGAGACCACCTTGGGTAAGTTTTATCATTTAGGCTCTTCATTGGTTGGTTAGTATCAATACTTATTTTCACCATACAATAGCCTGTTATACCTAGGTCACTAACAGTTGTTAATACTTTTTCTTGGTTAAGGTTGATCACAACGTAACCAATTACGGTGGCGGATGCGGGAGTGACTCTGGTAGGATTATTATTAAAACATTCCATGCCGTAAGTTTCGAACAGATTCAGCAATTCAGATCTGTGAGGGGAGTCAACTATGAGATTACCGTTGAGGTCGCCGTTCAGCACGAGTATCAGGTTGTTTGCATATAAGGAGCAAAAGGTCCAGTTTTTTGATCGATGTATGGAAATCACCATTTGGTGATCTAAAGATGGAAATGAGCCCAAGAATCCCAATGGGGTTTCATGGAAACACACTGCACATTCAGAAGTTTTTTCTTCCTTCACAGGCACATCAATTGAGTAAATAGTACCCTTTATTCTACTATGCACGAATATGGCCACACCATTTTTATGTGGTCCGGCAGAATGAGGACACTAGGGAGTAATTTGAGAGTAAAATAACCATTAGTTCTTCATAGTTTTACCAATGCTCAGTAATACACAATATGTCTGGTTCACACTCATTTATAGCCACTTCCAGCAAGTTTACTTTGTTCCTGAGGCACTGAATATGAACTGATCACATTATGGACTGCGCTTATTAAACCATAATAATATTAAAACACTATAAAAACCATGCATCTGATGTATTATAGCCGTCGAAGTGTCTGGAATTTAACTGGCAAATAATCCATATTTGCAACTAGGAAACTCTAAGTTCCTTAGTTGAAACACTAGATCTTAGTACATTTAAAAAATTGGGAGAACGTTTATACAATCCAAAGTGTAAACAACACAGTGAAACTAAGGAGTAAGCATATTTTTCGAAGGACCTTGAAGTATGTATTCGGAAAGTAGCAACTGTTGCCTAGATGTTTATAAATAAATAAAATTTTATCAACAGGTAACTTTTCAAAAATAGAATAAATCACATTTTGTTAATCGAGCAGAGCACCCCTTGGTGAGAAGCTGGTAATTCGAGAGCTACCGAAATATGTTTAAACTAATACATATATTGGTAGCTTTACTTATAGGTAAATAAATGTATAAACCCTAGAAGCAGTTTTTGTGCCGTTAGCAAGCTGATGGCATGGCTTATAAATGACAATGTTGCTTACCTTCTGCGATCGGAGAACCGGCGTTTTAGCCATTACCGAATAGCTGCCCATGTTTTTCGTATTTACATTCTTCTTCCCTGTAAATTTTCTGGCTCTCATTCCTCCCAAGTCTTTCCCTGTCTATAATCTCTCTTATATATTTTTTATTCCACAATTTCATCAATGCAATACATTTCTCTGCCCCCTTCACCATCTAAAAGCCAGTCAATACAATACATCCAACATCTCCGTCATTTTCTCCCGCCCTAAAGTAGAGTGGCAAAGGCCATGCTACTAGAGGACCTGGATATTATTTTCTATCCAAGTTTAAATATTTCATTCGTAATGAGTATTTTATGATGAAATTTCCGGCGGGGCCATTTTACTATCTGTTATTACTCATGATTGCTGTATAAGTTACTAAAAAGTATTTATAACCTTTAAGCCTTGCTTCAGGACTTCGCTGCCCATTTACTGGGCTTTACCATCAAGGCTGCAATCTACTGAAATTTAATTGACTGAAAATTTTCGAGGGGATAATGATCATAAATTCCACTGAATCTTCAAAATATAAATTTTGACTTTCATCTATTGAAGCGGGAAGTGCTCCTACGGTGCGCATACAGCGTTTCAAGATAGGAATTGCGTTTGGCGTTTTCTGGCAACACTGCTTGAAAATGGAGCCCAAAAATGCAAAGGAAATGTGGATAGTGTAATTTCTTGTGGCACTCATGTTCTTTACAGACTTAATGTAAAACATTTTCATAGCTCTCCGTAATCCAGCGTTACCAGCATGAGTGCGAAAAATAAAGTGTCTTCTGAGTGGAAGAAAAGAGTGAAAGCTGAGTATTTACGTATTCGTCAGTTGAAACGGTTCAAACGAGCTGATGAGGTGAAGTTGTCATGGAATCAGAATCGAAAAAAGATGACAGGTAAGAAGACGTTCACTAGTTCACTCTTAATACCCCAAACTTGATTTCTTGTCTTATTATCGGCATAATATTTAAATTTCAACTAGGCTACTTGATATGATAATGTTGTAACTTAGTTCTTTTATTAACCAGACCGTTTATGATTTGTGGAACTTTAACATTCGTAGCAATCCTCTCGGAAGAACAGACGAGATGGCAAAACAGTCGGGCAATTTGGACTTGCCTTACCGATGCGCCACCCCATCACTCTTGCATGAAAAAGGCCGAGGTGGTGAACATGGACGGTGAAGTACAATCTAGTCCAATAAAAGTTATAAATGGTGTTTCACCAATCCCTACAATGTACACATGGGCACCAATCCAGCAAAACTTCATGGTATGTTTACGCTTAACATAATGACTTTATTCCCCATCGTTGGAATTGTATGCATTTAATAGTCGTTGATTTTTATTAGGTCGAAGATGAAACTGTCCTGCATAACATTCCATACATGGGAGATGAAGTTTTGGATCAAGATGGTACATTTATTGAGGAGCTCATAAAAAACTACGATGGAAAAGTACATGGAGACAGGGAAGCTGGCTTCATCGATGATGAAATATTTGTCGAATTAGTTTATGCACTAATGAAGGTAAGAAAGTTTGGAAATGCACACCCCTGTTTAGGAAATTCACCTATTATGCCTACCATTCTTCACTGGCGGTGAAAAGATTCTAATGTTGGCGGTCAACACATCAGGCTATCCCTTTGGTTAAGCGAGCTAATGCCAATTGCATAGGACCTGCGAATGAAGATACGGAATATTTAGGGGCGTGGTGGGTTATTGGCTAAAACATTTAGCTAATGGCCGGAGTCCCAGGTTCCATTCCAGATGATAAGACTTTTCCCCAACTGTGAAATGTCTCTGCTGTCAGATCTTCCTGAGAATATCGGCTGGCAAAATAGGGAAAGGAACTGGTGTGTGTATTTTACACGCCTTGGGGCTTGACAATACCATCTCTTATCAACCCAAACTTTGGTAGTTGATTATATTGCGTTTTTCTTAGTATTAAGGGGATTTGGTCAACAAAACATCGCTACTCTTCGGGCTCCTTAATTTCTAAACCAACCATTCTTTTGGATATGCTAAGTTGAGTTGGTATTATCTTGGGAGTTGAATGAGCAAATAAAATTTGGAAGAGTGGAAAATGCTGTCGCTTATTTTGACGTGAATTTTTCCCCGCAGGTGAAGTACGATCGAAAGCTATTGCCGCAGCTACCGTGATAGACGTATGATATGTAATCTGACCTTAATATCTGTTATAAAGTTGCCCCAACATCTCTGTAAGGTTCCATAGGCAGGGTTCTGTTAGCATCTTGTGTGTCTTATCTTGTTCATTTGGGGTATGTGGTTATAACAATGTTATTAATTAATGACTTCTACATTGCAACCATTGCTTTTGGTTTTATTACCTTTGAATCACTTCCCACTATTATGTGGAATGTTGAGTCATTTGTCCCAGTCATGTAGCTAATTAGCAACTCTACTGTAAAAATGTAATCATTGTTTTACTATGATGTGGTATTGCTTGCTAAGAGGCCAGCAGATCTACAGGAAACCTTGGAATGCTTTATTGAGGTAAATGTGTTCAAAATTAAAGTAATTTTATCGTAAGAAGAATGAGTGCATAGGTAAATGTCGAAAGAAATGAAAAAGTGGTCGATTTTGTCCACCATGGCAGATTGTTTACCAAAGATTGCATGATTGATAAAGTGACAGAAAGTCGTACTTTTTCCGGAAGAAAGTTAGTAAGTATTGTGTTGAGTACCAAAAGATCTTTGTCTAAGGAGACAGATAATTTTACCTATTGTCTAAGAGTGTAATCCACCATAATTCATTGTATGAAAGTGAAACTTAGGTTTGCAAGGATATGCATAAATATTAAGAGAATTAGGGTAAGTTGATCATGGGGAATTTATATATTGGATGCTTGAGTGGTAGAATAATGTGAAAGAAACGTGCTTTGCTGTTTCAGTCATGTTAAGAGAATGGATGAAAGCTGAAGCAGCACTTGGGGTGTGCGTACAAGGGGAAAAAGAATGGCTCGAGAGAGAGGAGGGAGGGAGGGAGTCAACTTAGAAACTCAGGTGAATGTGATCAAAGAGACTTATGGTGGGAATGCTAGATACGAGGGTCATCCGGAAAGTAGTACCCGTTCGTGCCGCATGAAGTGCTGACGACGCGAGTAGCCGCTGGACGAGGTCAGATAGCTTCAGTGGCTTGTCTGCCTTCTCTGAGCCAAGTTGCGTGACGCTAGCATTGCCTGTGTTGTTTCTGTGATTGTTTACAATGTTTAAAAAAATTGAGAACGCCGCCAGTTGTGAAGTGAGGGCAGTGATTAAATTCCTCAATGCAAGAAACGTTCGCCCATGTGATATTCATCGCCAATTAAAGGAGGTGTATGGAGACAATGTAATGGACGAGTCGTCTGTTCGGCGGTGGTGTCGCAACTTCAACATGGGGAGGGGGAACACACACGACGATGAGCGTTCTGGGAGACCGTCTGTCATTACAGACCAACTGCTGAGCTCAGTTGACGAATTCGTGAGGAACGATCGGCGCGTCACAATTGATGACATCTGTGAGCATTTTCCCAATGTTTCTCGAACAATTGTTCATGAAATTGTTAAACACCATCTGCATTATGCAAAAATTTGTGCAAGATGGGTCCCTCGCGTATCTCAATGAGCTGGCGGCGAAGGACTATGCAGCAGGAATACAGAAACTTGTCACACGTTATGACAAATGCCTTAATTTGCTTGGAGATTATGTTGAGAAGTAGTTTAAAGTATCCTCTTTCAAATAAAATTTTTTATGTTTGTTAATATTTACTTTTGTGTCTTTATTTCACGAACGGGTACTACTTTCCGGATGACCCTCGTATGTCAGGATTGGGAGAGCATGTACGAAACTGTGTGTGAATGCGATATGTGAAAGAAGTGTGTGGAAAAGCAGGGCTATAGAGAAAAAATTAGTAAAATGTAGTAAGTTTTCTGAAATAACCAAGATATAAATTGTCATCATTATTATGGTCTCATGGCAGGTTCTCTTAAGGCTGACCCCTCTATACCTTCCTGCCCTGAACCATTCTCTTCATTTCTTCCCCTTATCTTGATCATGTCCATCATCATATGCTTACCTCTTCCTCCCTTGTCCTCTCTTCCCCTCTATCATTATTATCTCCAATGCTGTCCTCAACAGGCACTCCTTCCTCAAACCTATTGGCCTCTCTTTCCTTGATTATCTTCACCAATTGTCTCTCCAATCTAATCCTTCCTAGCACCACCTCCTCCTCATGCTTCACTCTATCCTCCCACTCTCTACTTCCTCCCACTCTCTACTTCCTCCCCCTCTCTACTTCCTCCCACTCTCTACTTCCTCCCATTCTCCTCCAGATCCACAATTCCAAGGCTTCCTATTCTTTTTCCTGAAAAATGAACTGAGTAAGAGATTGGCAAAGTGTTACATCTGGAGTGTGATGTTGTGCAGAGCAGAGACATGGACTTTGTGTAAAGATGAAGGCAAAAGAAATATATATGTTGTCATTGCTTAAAATCTGGCTTGGGACATGCTAGTCCAGTGGGTAGAGCAAGCTGACTGATTTTCACCGCAGTACCATGGAAACACAATAGTGGTGCAGGAAGAAAGGGATTGTCCCCCAACCCCCTGTTAATGCGTAGACCTTGCACACTGTTGGGCTTAGTATTAGGCATGCCCTACCCTCACACATCCAACAAACTGCCAGGTTAAGTATCGCTGGTTTTTAGAAAATGGTCAGTTTTGACATTGCATACACTGTAAGGAAACAGTGTGAAGGATGTACGTACTATATATGCACACTGTACTGCTCTTCTTGGTTAAGTTAAAGGTCACTCCCTCTTTAATGTCATCTCTTTTTTTATTCATTAGTCATAGGATTCCCTCATGTAGTAAATATGGATCTTTTGTAGAATATTTCATAAACTTCCATCGTGATAAGTTTTGAAATTCCTACAGATTTTTCCGTTTTCAAATATTTTTGAACATTTTGATTTGTTTTTCTGCTTCCATGTTGCATCTAATCCCTTATCGTAATCCTTATTGGTCACTATTGGTCACTTTTTCAGCCTATTGTTGCACCAAACAACCAACATCTATAGCCATAGTTTTTGTGATGTGTTAAGTATGGGCTGTCAAGTAACAAATGATGTGTGTTCCTGGTGCCAAGTAGCTAGTAATGGAGACAAAGTTCTCCAAAATCAGTTATTTAGGTGACCATCTGTAATCCCACACATTTTCCCCCAAATGTAGTCATCTGGTTGGCCAAAACATTGACATAAGAGAATTTTGTCTTCTACTATACCTTTATACTTTAATATATCAGAATATAAATATCTTCCGAAAGTGATCCAATAAAGTACATGGGTATGGTGATTTCCTATTAAAGGCTATTCATTAGAGAATGTCTTTTAATTGATGGTGTCACATGGCAAGTCAATGAAATGGAAGTGGAAGTGTTATGTAAGGGTAGATGTGAAAGCTTTCAATTTTAATTAAATGAAGCACTAAATAAGTGCATCATCTGTGACCTAGTTGTCGGGCATATTTAATTATAGATGGAAGGTTCACAGTTGCTGCCAAGTGTTTTGGAATGAATCAAATACCAATCAAATAATGAACCAAATGAATCAAATACTGGAAAAGTACTTTTAAGGGCTGTCCAGAAAGTAGCCTGCTTTATGCTATAAAAAATACACTGGAATAGATACATAATATTTATTATTTTCATTTCAAAACTAAATATCTCTTATTTTTTCACACATTCACCAAGCATATTAAACATTTGTCATTTCTGAACTAGTTTTCAAATTCCTTCAGCATAAAATTCTGCTGCCTGTGATTGCAGCCGACCAATTCTGAACTGCCCTTTAATATTTCGTTTGCAGTAACCTTGCACTGTCACAGTGTTTGCTGCGTCATCATGCTTACGTTGTCCTTTGTTTCCTTCATGGGTCTTTTGTTGTTTGTTGGTGGCAGGATGACCAAACGGCAGGGGTGAGTGGCATGCCAGCAGGGGTGGGTGTCGGGAGTCAGGAGGGTGGAGAAGGGAAGGGTCGGGGATCGAGGCAGCAGCCAGAGAGGCGTGAGAGTCGAGGGGGCAGTGAAGGCCCCACGAGAGGGTCACAGAGGGTCAGTGGCGCTTCCAATGGTGGGCGAGCAAGTGGTGCCTCCTCCCCCAAACTCCAGGGTTCCCTGGGAACAGCAGTGGCCGTGACCCCTGGTAGCGAGGGAGGCAAGACATTCCCAACGGCTGCCATCTTTGCTGCCATCTCAGCTGTGTTTCCAGACAAGGGCCTGCCAGACGAACTACGAGAGAAGTGAGCCTGTGGTCTCATCCATTCCTCATCTCTCTCATTTGTTTGCCCGTCTGTTGTGCTTAGAGATCACAATTGGAACTAAAAATCTGAAAGCTATCAAGTAGCCAAATGTAGTCAAGTGAAAGATGTTGATGGTGGATTGGACAGTAAAAAATTTATTGTTGGTCACCTAAGCAAATTTCCCCATTGATTAGCAGGATGTATTATTTCATTAATTTTCTGAGTGGCATATATTTGGAGGCACCTATGTGATGCGATACATGGATTTAAATCAGTATAACCAATAGATGTATACATTGCATATGTTACAGAGAAAATCAAGGAACAATATATAGTCATCACCCATTTTAACAAATATTAATGCATGATTTGGATAGCTTCTTGGTTTTATTCAAGCTTTGTGAACAAAGTAGTCTAAAACCAGAGAGTAAACTTCTATACAAAGCAGTTGTCGTAATTTAATTTATAGCAAATATTCCTTGCACCTCTTGATTTTAAAACTCAGGCCTTGATCTAGGAATAATGTTTTTGAAATTAGGGTGTTATTGCATCACATAATTCAAGTTCGTAATTTACATGACCATGAGCAAAGTTCATTGAAATATTTGCTTTTTGGCTTGGTGGTCAGATTAAGAATTGAGGGTGTCTTCACAATGAGAAGTCTTCACTGGTCCTTCATCTCTGATAAATGTAAATGTTGCCATGCCAAGGTGGAGAGTGAGTGAGGAAGTATGAGTATGTTCTCTCACAGGTTTGTAGAGCTGACAGAGCGCCCTGACCCCAACGCCCTGCCTCCAGAGTGCACGCCCAACGTTGATGGACCAAAGGCGCAGTCTGTGCCCCGGGAGCAGACTATGCACTCATTCCACACACTCTTCTGCCGACGCTGCTTCAAGTATGACTGCTTCCTCCACCGTAAGTGGTATCCGCCTCTACTGACCATCCAGTCTCCCTGATGCCATAGGCAGTTGAAGCACCCCCTCCCCACACTCTTAGGATTTGATCAAACACTCAGAGAAGCAGCTTGCATGAGAAATGATGAATTTGCAATGTGCAAATATTAAATTTAGGGTCATTTTCACTTGGCTATTCTTCCAAAAAAAATATCCTTGCCATTGAGCATTTGCGTTTGTCCTGGCATATCACTTTTTTACGGAAAGATAAAATCTCTATTTCTTTGGGACTGCATGAAATTTTTCATTTGTGATAAAATTGCTTCCTGATTTACGGTCTTTGAACATTTGAAAGGAAGGTTGTATATTTTAGCAACCTGACAGTCTGATCTCAATTAAATTCCATTTCGGAAATGGTCTTTCATGCTACAGCTTTCACAGATAAACTTCTGAAGGCAGTTTAAAATTAAATTCGAAAAACTAGGCAATTTTGCATAAGATGCCAGGTTTTATGGAAAAGAAATTGTTGTGGTGTAGTGACTTCCATGTGCTCTCTAGCTTGTTGAGGTGACTTGGTAGAGCTAATGGGTAAAGTTATTGACCTAAGGCTCTCTCAAATGATGGGTAATGCCTTTGGACCATGATTTTATCGATTGTTCACGCTTCATAGGGTAGTTCAAGGGTGCCCATGGGTTGATATCTATCATGATAGTGATACATTTGTGGATTGGATTGTCTCTCTGTGATGTGCTCTTGTTTGTTCCATAAAAGGTCTTCAAGTGTACCACCCAGGGCCAAACCTCCAGAAGAGGAAAGGACCAGACCTGAGGCCCTTCACGGATCCTTGTGGTCCTGACTGCTATGTTCACTTGGTGAGTGGCATGTTAATGTGACGAAACTGCTCCCTGGGGTCCAAGCTGTCTTTTGGGATCAGAAAAAGAGCATTTCAGAATTTGTAATGGGTTCCTCTTTCCTTAGAAGCCCCCTCTTGTGAGCATACTAGGTAGGAGGATCCAGGGTCAGTACATAGGTACACGATGACCCTTGGGATGTCTGCAGGTGGGCAAAGTTAAATCAGAGAATTTTTCTGTGGTGTCACTTATTTTGACAGTGAACAACCAGCATCACATTCTTTGATATCCCTATATAGGGAAATTCCTGGGGACATATTTGATTTATTGCTGCTTTCTGAAATAATTAATTACCTAATGAAAGTACTGCACCTGGTATAGTGTTTCTGAGGATGCATTATTCATGGATTTATGATGAGAGGTAGATATCACATGTACTCTTTGATCAAGTGAGGCCTATTAGAAAAAATATTTACTCACTTGGTCTATTCACACCAAACCTTATACTCATTATAAGGAAGCAAATTTCTATGTATTTGTAAATAAATTATCTATTCATAAAACCTATCTTTTGTAGTGCACAAATAGACATCATTACCTCTTTCAAGATTTGTTATACCACAAAAGTTTTGCCCCATTTTAAATATTGCTGTCAATGTATTGTTTATGTAGGGAGGCTATTTTGGTACCATACTCATTGTCAATGGCCATGAAGTCCCTTTTGCAGTCTGGGGGTACTTACCACGGTCCCTATCATTTTGAGCACATCCATTAGAATTCCATTTGTGGCCCATGTGATGGTTGCATGTGTTGACACACGTCCATTGGTGAGAACATGGACCTCTTTGCCCCAACAGGATGGCATGAAGGAGAAGTTGGCCGCCATGGCGACAGCAGAGAGGAACCGTGAGGAGGGTGTTGTCGTACCGGAGGAGGTGAGTGGGGAGCACAGGCCAAGGAAGATACGCAAGCATGCATCAGTGGACTCGGGCAATGAAGCGAGCTCCGAAGACAGCAACGATAGCATACGTGTCAACGGGAAGAAGTATGAAAAGGGTGAGTAAAGATTATCCTGGGCACCACTTATGCAATGTATCCTGAGGGAAATACAATTCAATTATTGTTTTTAAGCGTAAAACATAAAGCAGAATCTCTGACTTAATGTGCAGCTGAACTCAGAGAAGTGAGAGGTTATTAAGTAGTTGCATATTTGGTATGAAACTTAATTAATGAAGATACCTGAAAACTAGGTTATGATTTAAAGCAAAGAAATAAAAATACTTGAGTAGATAAGTAAATGAAGGAACAGGATTCACGCTTTTAAATTTAATTGAATCAATTTTTAAACTTCTAAAATTAACTTTCTTAGGAATGAAAGTTTGCATGAGGTTACTAGGGTGCAGGGTGCTGTGCAAAAATCAGGACAACTTAAACAATTTTTCCTAACTTTTTTATTACAAAAATTAAATTTTTGTACTAAATTGTTAATGGAATCACAAACAACAAATTTATTTTATGTATCCCCCACTTGCTTGAACGATGGCCTCTATTCACATTCTGTAGCATTAGCAGGCCTGTTTTAAGATGCCATGGTCAATATCAGCAAATTTCATGTCAATAATGGCTTTCAATGATGCGACATTTGGATGTCTGAACTTTTCGACCACGTTCTTTTGAAGTCCTGATCTTTTCGACCACGTTCCACACATATTAGTCCAACTGTTTAAATCTGGGCTGTTTAGAGGGCATATGTTTTTGGACCTAAACATATCGACATTGGACAACCAATATGGCAACAAATGACTTGTATGGGCTGGCAAATTAGCCTTCCAGATGACGGGTTCTATCGACAGCTTCACAGCATTTTCCAGAACACACAAAACTCTTTGTTTCTCTTTTCCCCTTTGTCAAAGAAATGCGGTGGAATGATAGCAGCCACACTGGACACACAACGCCTAACATCTGAACATTCGCCAGAAATTTCGTCCCGGAAACAACAGTGACACTTCATCTACATATTCATCAAGATGATAGGCAAGCCAGTGGTTGATCCTAAGATTGGTTTTAGCATCCACAGTAAAAATTATTTCATCATTAAAAAAATCTGATTTGTCCTGCTGCATTGTTTTTTAAGGAACACAAAAGTAGGTGGCAACATACAACTCGCTTTGCCCTGGCGGCTTTGGAAAGCATATCTTATTTTAATCGTGGAGGTCCTCCTCAACAATTAGATGCTTAGCCTTTTCACTCATACCGGCAACAATTTTTGGATCAATTGCACTGGATGCTCAAAAATGAGCTCCTGAGTCCATTGGATAACGTCAGGCATCCTGACAATGCGCTCCTTCAAGTGAGTTTTCCTTGCCAGTTTTGCAAAACCATTGTTGGATTTTTCTGACTCATTATACTTTGTGGCAACATCATATACGGTTGATCTTAGGTACCCGAAGAAACGAGTAATTCCTGTCTTTGAGCGACGTGTGCACTGTCAATAATGACGTTGGTTATTATCTGCACTTGTTCTCAGTATTGCAATCGTTTTGTGGTTATGACTGTTTAGTGCATATGTCAAGCTTATTTGGGTGCCAATGCCGACCTCTACATGTGGTACAAAACAGTGGGAATTTCAAATGGAATTTTTATTGGCTGCACCCTGTATTTCTTTGAATTTCAGTACTTTCCTGAAGAAATGTATGTACCTATTTATCTTCATGGCTTAGTTACCATTTCCATGCCCACGATTAAACATGAAGCTATCCATTTACTCCATTTGAGTGAATGTTAAGGTGGCAGCAGCAATCATTATGATAATTCTCATTTTAATGATGTGAATTTAATTTGTATGCAGCTGAAAAGTTTCTTCAATTTAAAGTTGGAATATATAGCATTTTAATTTGTATGCAGCTGAAAGGTTTCTTCAATTTAAAGTTGGAATATATAGCATTCTATGCCTGTAAAATTTGTGCAAGGTGAGAAAGTAATTCTTTCCTGGCAGAAGTGTGTTAGCTGGCTTTTCCAATCCTCTCTCGGACTTATCCTCCTCCCCCTTGTTCTTGTACCTTCATTCTCCCAAGCAGCTGACACCAGCTCCCATTTCCAGCTTATTGCAACCCCACACAAGTTTGCTCACCTGCCACAAGTGACCAAGATTCTCTCTCTGTCCCTAGACTTCAAGCGTAGCAACAGCCGGGATTCCTCCAAGGGTGTCTCCAATGCCGGCAGTGCTGAAAATTCATCCTCACTACCAGACTGCAAGGACTGGAAGGTGGGTGGCATGGCAGTGCCACCCTCACTGCAGCCTGAGCCCATGTCATCCACAACCGCATTCAGCCTGCTGGGGAAGAGCCCAGAGGTGGCTGCCGCAGCTGCTGTGGCCACGGTGCAGGTGGACAGCGATGGCGAGGAGTGGACAGGGGCCGACCAGTCCATGTTCAGGGCGCTGCACAAGGTGTTCCTGCAGAATTACTGTGCCATCTCCCAGCTGATGCTCACCAAAACATGCCAGCAGGTGAGAGGGGTGGTCCTTGTGGGGTCAGTACAGCCAGAGAAACAAAGGTTCTAGGTGCCAAGCAAAGGTTCATTTTGTGCCAAGTGGAGCAATGTGGGTCTCCCATACAGTCATCCACCGCATAGTGGGGACTCGCATAGGTCTAACTAAAGGATTCGTGCATTTTTTGAAACCTCTCACGTCTTTGTTGGGGCCAAAAGTTCATAATGCAAGAAATTGTAATGCAGGAAAATAAAATTATACCCCTATGTACATGACAGGTACGCAAATGAACACGTAATCTTGGATTAAATGTTTTATTAATCTTGGATTGAATGTTTTCATAGTGTAAGTGCGCAGTCAGTAAGCATATTTTAAGTACATAAGAGCCAAAAATAGAAAAAAATATTTCATTCAAATCCTTACAACATTCTTTAGAGATAGAAAAAATCATTGGGTTATCGCGAAGTGAGCAAAACTTGAAATTTGTTTTTGAGGGCAGGATGGGGATTGGAAGAACTGCATAAAATCAAGGCATATGTAAAACATAGACTGGGAGGAAAAACATTTGTGTATTTTGATTATTTCACTAGGTGTACAAGTACAAAATGCAGATTTCAGACCACAGATGGAGCACCAATGCATATTATGTCATGAAGATTTGACACTTATGTCATTTTGTTGTGCCATCAACAAGTGTCAGATGCACACGATTGAGAAAATAAAAAAAGTGTTTGCATAGTGTTGTGTTGCTGTGTTAAATTTGTTGAAATTTATACCAAACAAGGAGCATTCATGGACAATATTAATTTTTGTTTTAATTTGAAGAAAACTGTTACTGAATCATACCATTTACTTCGAGAAGCTTATGGTGAACATGCTCCATCACAAGATTCATTTGAACAATGGTTTTGGCATTTCAAAAGTGGTGACTTCAGTGTTGCTGACAAGGAACATAGAAAACCCCCAAAAGGTACGAAGATGTGGAATTTCAAGCATTGTTGAACGAAGATGATTCACAAACACAAAAACAACGTGCAGAGCTGTTGAACATTAGTCAATAAGCTGTTTCCAATTGTCTACCAGAGATGGGATAGATTCAGAAGACTGGCGGATAGGTACCACATGATTTGAATGACAGGCAGATGGAGAGGGGCAAAAACACATGTGAAAATTTGCTCACACAATACAAAAGAAAGTCGTTTTTGTGTCGTATCATCACTGGGGATGAAAAGTGGATTTATTTTGAGAATTCCAAGTCCAAAAAATCATGGGTAGACCCAGGTGCACCATCCATTTTGAGACGTAATCACTTTGGCTATAAGACGATGCTCTGTGTTTGGTGGATTAGAAAGGTGTGGTCTATCATGAGCTGTTAAAACCTCGTGAAACATTTAATAATGAATGCTACCAACAAGAATTGTTCAATTTGAACCGTTTGCTGCTTGTAAAAAGACAAGAATACCAAAAGAGGCAACACAAGGTGATTTTTCTTCATGACAATGCTCGATTACATTCGGCAAAACTGGTTTGTGACACTTAAAAGCACTCAGCTGGGAAGTTATACCCCATGCAGCTCACTCACTAGACTTGGCTCCTTCTGATTATCAATTGTTTGCATTGATGGGTCACGCACTCACTGAGCAGTGCTTTGGTTCTTACGAAGATGTGAAAAAATGGCTCGATGAATGGTTCATGGCAAAACGGAAAGATTTTGCTGGTGTGGTCTGGGACATTAGGCCATAAAGATGGGGAAAATGTGTAAATAGCAATGGAGCATACCGAATAGCGCTCTTTTTATTATTCTTCCGAGTTATTTTTATGTAAAAAATCCTTATTTCTTACACCTGGCATGTATTGGATATCTTACTGGATTACAAATCAAAAATAGAAATTTGTGTACACAAGCCGTTTTTCACATTAAAGTTAATAAAAAGAGTTTGACTTTGAATTTTTCTCAATAGGCTACATCAATTGGGAACCAATATTGAATTTATATGAATAAGGTATCAACATTGAATTTAGCTAAAATGGCCACACTCTTAGTTCATCATTGATTGTTTTTCAGTACCATCAGTGCTCACAAGCCGTTGTTGGTGTGCAAATTCTAGCGAAAGAAGGAAGATGTTTTGCCCTTTGATTTTCATCTCAACTAGTACACACTTCAGGATTTATGAGATAATTAGTGTTTTTTATTCCCCAGCAAAATGGCAGTATGATGTGAAACAGTGTTCCTAGTTATGTTATGAGTCTTGCTTTCTTCTATTATCCACAGATTCTAAATGTTTTCAAATTCTTAGCAAATTTCCTGCGCTCACCTTGAGTCTTTGTTGAATCATCATCTTCTGCTCGATTTTCTCTAAGTTATTTCCTCTCTGCGGTAGATTTGGAGTGTATATCGTTATTAAAATGAAATACTATCTTTCCTGTAGTAATGTCTTCGAATAGTGGTGGTGTTATTTTATATGACTATCAAAAACCTGTTTCCTCCTGAAAAAGAAAGATATGCTTCATGTAATTCAGTTTGTCACACTGGCAGGTAGCATCTCTGATGATCATTCTAAGAATTATTGCACAACTTAATTATACATTTTATTAACAAATATTAATTTTAATGTGTATCATCAATTTTTTCGTGCATGTTAACTATTTCAGGGATGTTTCTGCCATCGTTGCACAGTAATACACTGATATAAACATAAAATCTTAGCAGTTATTGGTGATATTTTGGGGAAAAAAATGTAATAAAATCGACCAGTCTTCTCAGAGGGTTGACGAGAGTTTCCTTAGCTTTTGGGTTCCTAATGAAAATTTGAGGTTTTAATTGAATTGTATTGATTCATATGTGGACCTGTTGAGGCCATAAAAAGGTATGTAAATGCTGAGTTCATCATTTTGAGGTTTATATATGTGTGTAGTGTATGGCAGGATATCTCTCAACCATTATTAGTGAAGGTATTCAAATGGACTTGCATTTAGTGTGATGTTTTGAATTGGGAATTGAGAAAATTATTCATGGTTAAGATGATGATAAATCTTCCTCTGTTTACGTTTTGAATGCAGGTGTATGCATTTGCACAGAAGGAGGCAGCCGACATTCCTGCGGAGGAAAGTATGCGCAGGGACTATACACCACCACGTAAGAAGAAGAAGAAGCACCGCCTGTGGTCCATGCACTGCCGCAAGATCCAGCTCAAGAAGGACTCTTCGTCAAACCATGTGCATAACTTCACGCCCTGCGACCACCCCAATATGCCGTGTGACCAAATGTGTCCTTGCATCAGCTCACAGAACTTCTGCGAGAAGTTCTGCCAGTGCAGCTCGGATTGTGAGTGCCTCTCCCCCCCTCTCAACATCACCTTGTATCTGTTGCTAGGGTGTTCGTGGAATGACCTCAAGGGCAGGGAAATCCTAGGGTTTCTCAAGTGATGAGATGTCTTTCTAACCCATAAGCAATTTATCCAGAGTTGATTAATCCTTTTGGGATGGGCCCTTGAATCTGATTTCATTGCATTTGGTTCCCAAAAATTTGTTTTGGTTGAGGAAAGGATGGGTGGGGCCATCAAAGAACAGTCATTTCAATTGGGAGACAAAAAAAATGTACTCTGTGTGGGATTTCGGAGTTGCTGTAATGGAACCCATTGTTTTTTATGGGCACGGACATTGTTCACAAACCTCCCTACTGGCGCATACATTTCTGCATCATTCAATTTTTCTTGGGTTTAACACCAACCGTAACACTTTCAGAGTGTAAAAATCGTTTGCCTTGACGGTGATTCAAACCCGAATCCCATAATGCCGTGCCGAGTGTTTCTGCAAGTTGAGCCGTCGAGCCATCCTCTTTTAGTCAGAGATTTTGGGGGCTTTAAAGGAACAAGATGTAGCCTCCAAAATCTCATAGTGTAAGTGGATGCCTCAATAGCTTAACTGGCTAAAGCACTCAGCTGGGCATCGAGGGATCCGGGTTCGAATCCTGGTCAATGCAAATAATTTTTGCGCACTGAAATTGTTGCATTGTAATGCACATTCAGGTGATGACTCCATTAAAAGTTACTTCCGTGGCATCTCCCGCAGTTTCTTGGAACCCACAGTAAATTAAGATGTTTATTCTTTGCATTAATGTTTGTTGCAAATTTGGGCCATTCTATCGATGCTGGATACAAGCCATGACTGTATCATAGGAAACCGAGCATCTTAAGTTCCCTCATTGTCTGGCTTTTTCTGTTGTTGTCCGAGACACACTTATTTCGCATGCATGATCATTTAATGAGTAACAGAGTGAGAGACTCATGTGAGTTGATTGATAGAATTTAAAAATGGAGTCTAAAAAGTGTTTTCCCCACTCTGTGCAGTAGTTAGTGCATGATATTCCAGCGACACACTTTTCAAAATAGCACTTAAGTAGTACTGTGTATGTGTGTTTGGTGGTAGTTTCCCCCTTGTTGACACTCTCTCCATTGTCCTTCCTGCAGGTCAGAATCGCTTCCCAGGGTGCCGGTGCAAAGCACAGTGCAACACCAAGCAGTGCCCTTGCTACTTGGCGGTGCGCGAGTGTGACCCTGACCTGTGTGGCACGTGTGGAGCAGACCAGTTTGACGTTTCACGCATAACGTGCAAGAATGTGAGCGTGCAGCGAGGACTGCGTAAGTTGCACATGAGTGCATTGCTGTGCATTCCAAATGCATGAGTTGCGTTCGGCAGTGGTCGAGCTGCAGCATTCTCAAGGAATATCTCGCATGTTAAATGTTTTTATATTCCTCCGACTTCTCTTTACAAGAATCGAGTCTCACGATGGTGCATATGGCATACTTTTCACGGCAAATTTCCAAGGAGATTGCAATTGTAATTTAGCCTCAGCATTTTGTATGAATGAATCCAACACAATTATCATTTATAATCAAACTCTAGTCAACCCCTAATTTTATCAAGGGCTCCAGAAGAAAAAAATTGTTTCACCATTCCTCCCGTTATAAACATTTTTCACCCCTTTAATGGTAATATTCACGCAATAAGTTGTGTTATGTTGTTCAACTTTTACAACCAGTTCTGTGATGAACTGGCAAAAACATTGCATGTATAATTCAGTGAGGCAGTTTCATTCTGCAATGATATCAAATGGATTTCTTGATCATACCAGTCATTTTGCATTAACGAATCAGTATCAAATGGACAGTGCTGGTTTATTTGCTTTTGCAACTATCTCTTTGTGAGTGCTTCTCTCATTGGTATCTTAATTCTAATGACTTCATTTCAATTGTCATATTACTTTCCAGAGACCTTTTTATTAAACTCCTTAATTACTAATGAATATAGGTTATTAATTATTGATTTTAACATTACACATAAAATGGAGCTACGTGTTACAACCCGACATTGTTTTTAACTACTTCCCCTTTAGGCAGGTGAATAATAATTATTAATAAGGGTGTAAAAATTATACATAATTATCAATTAATAGCTATACTAATGTGTAAGAATATCCATTGAGTGGTTCAAATGACCTATGTATTTTGGCTGTGCTCTGTAGATTTCTTTTGCTTCCCTGTTGCAGACAAGCACCTGCTGATGGCACCATCGGATGTTGCGGGCTGGGGCATTTTCCTCAAAGATTCTGCTCAGAAGAATGAGTTCATATCTGAGTACTGTGGCGAGATCATTTCACAGGATGAAGCTGATCGCAGAGGGAAAGTGTATGACAAGTACATGTGCAGTTTCCTCTTCAATCTCAATAATGGTTGGTGTACTTGGCTGCAAGTTTTGATTCTCACTTATGCTCTCTGTACATTCCTAGTCCCACCCTTGTCCCTTGACTCCATCCCCCCAAGATGCAGTGGCTCCCTCTCTTTTCTTCTTCGTGTCTCAGGTCACTGCACCTTTTTTTATAACTCAGCCTTCAAAGCCAACATTTTAATAGTTTAATTTTTCCAATGGCCAATTAGGTTTACATAATTTTCATAACAAGAGGCATGTCAATCTGTGTTTGTTTTATTGAAGGATGTGGGATTGCTATTAGGAGGAATTAAAGTCTTTTTCCACAGTCAATAAGGTTAATGTTTGACTAAAACATATTGTAAACATTATAAGGTCCTAAAGTGCATACCTTATAGGATCCCTCAAAAAGTTGGTTGTGTTATTGTCATTGTTCGCCAGTCACTCAATGTATTGAGTGGTGCCAAGTTGAGGATCCCTATAAATGTTTCATTTGGCATTTGCAGGGATTACAGTATGATATATTGATGAATATAAAGTATCCTATTATTCCTTCAAAGACAAGGAACATAGTCACTATGGCAGCTAACTGCATATCTTAATTTATTAATCCATTATATTATTTCACAATCTCTGAATGTTTGTTATTGTTCGAAAGGGGAATAATGTGGCTTAGTACAGTCATGTAACTATCAAATTATTTTCATTTATCATATTTTGTATTTTTAGGATGCAAAAATTTCAACATTATCTTGCACACACTGAACGTTTGCTGTGCCAGAGCTTTTAGAGGGCCACACTGGCTGGTGGAATATTTTCCAGTTTTAGATGGGCCTAAATAGAAATCAATCAGCTCAACTAGAGATCTCATTTAAACACTAAAAACATTCTTCTGCAACCATCCTCAGCTTGTATCTGTGATGAATAAACTCATCTCTTTGGTGCATCGTGGGCTTATGCATTATCAAGCATAACTTGAAGCAACTAGGGACGAAATAAAATGGAGATTGAAGGAAGAGATGAGTTTTCGAAGGAGAAGATGAAAGGGAAGGAAAACATCCCTGGCCACTCCAAAACCCTGTGTTAATTAATGGTGGGTGGTCACATGGATTTTTATTTCTGTCATTTTTCACGCACATCCTTATTTTTTTGCAGATTTTGTTGTGGATGCCACGCGAAAGGGCAACAAGATCCGTTTTGCCAACCACTCCATCAACCCCAACTGCTATGCCAAAGTGATGATGGTCAACGGAGACCACCGTATTGGCATCTTTGCCAAGAGAGCCATTCAGCCTGGGGAGGAACTGTTCTTTGACTACAGGTATGACGATGCTGGTCTGTCATCGAGAAGGGAGGTGCGCTGGTCATACAAATGCAATTCTCTTGGGACACTCAGATTTTATACATGTACATTTATGCATCCATGGAGGGAAAAACTATTTATTATTTCACCTAAATGGTATTGCAAAATTGCCAATAATGTGGTTATTTTACAATGAATTCTCCAAATAATTAAGATAGCAAGAGCCAAGCTTAGTATTAGTAAACATTAGTTAATATGGAGTTTATTGATAGTGGGGAAAGTGTCAGATATACTACCTTGATCAAAAAGTTCCCGGAATAACCACCGTGTGGCGCTCCCATCGTTCCGATTTGAGTTCTGTTTTTTTTGTTAAATTGGTACATCTGTTGTTGATATTCCCTTTAAATCTTAGTGTCATAACTTGACATTTGCAAAAGTTACGTAGCCAAGAGTACATCTATCTCTGTGTGTGTTGGCGATTTTTTACAATTTCAGAAATGGATTTAAATTTGCAACAACGAACTTGTATTAAATTTTGCGTAAAAAACGGATTTAGTGGCGCACGGACGTTGGAAATGTTGGAAAAGTGTTTCGGCAACGATTCTCTAAAAAAAACGGTCGTTTACCAGTGGCACGAGAGGTTCAGAAGTGGTCGTGAGTCAATCGAAGATGATGAACGCAGTGGCAGACCATCGACATCGAAAGTCGGTGAAAAAATTGATAAAGTAAAAGAAATGTTGGTCAATAACCGCAAATTAACCATCAGAGAAATAGCGGAGGACTTGAACATTGCCTATGGATCCGCCCAAGACATTGTGGTTAATGATTTGGGTTTCCGTCGTGTAGCAGCAAAGTTGGTGCCAAAAGACCTCAATTTCATGCAAAAAAGAGACCGTGTTGACGTCGCTAAAGACATGATTTGCGAGGCTGAATCCGATCCCACATTCATCAAAAGGATCATTACTGGAGACGAGACGTGGGTTTATGAGTACGACACGCAATCCAGACATCAGGCAAGTGAATGGCGTTCACCAAATGAGCCGAGACCAAAAAAACCACGTCGTGTTCAGTCAAAAAAGAAGGCAATGCTGACGGTTTTCATGGATTACAACGGTGTAGTGCATCATGAATTTTTGCCAGAAGGCCAGACAGTAAACAAAGAGTATTATTTGGGCGTTATGAGACGTTTGCGTGAAGCAATTCGCCGAAAGAGACCAGAAATGTGGGCAGAAAACTCGTGGATTTTGCACCATGATAACGCACCGTCGCACAGTGCTATCATTATTCGTAATTTTTTGACGAAAAATGCAACAAATACCATCCAACAGCCACCGAATTCACCTGATTTGGCTCCCTGTGACTTCTTTCGGTTCAATCGAGTTAAAAAACCATTACGGGGAACGCGTTTTAGCAGCCGAGAGGAAGTAATGGAAAAATCGCAGGAAGCACTGATGGACATACCGAAAACCGACCGTAACTTTTGCAAATGTCAAGTTATGACACTAAGATTTAAAGGGAATATCAATAACAGATGTACCAATTTAACAAAAAAAACAGAACTCAAATTGGAACGATGGGAGCGCCACACGGTGGTTATTCCGGGAACTTTTTGATCAAGGTAGTATTCAGGGGCTGCTATATGAAAAAGGCACAAGACATCTAGAAAAAGCTAATGCTGTTTTAATGATACAGGAATTCATTCCTAATGAGTAGGTACTGCAAGTGAGTTGGTCTTTTTAATTATTCTTTAAATGAAAAGGTTCCTTGGAATAATGCTTGACACTGTTGATTCTATAATCATTGTCTAGGCTTATGGCATTGTTTAGGCCATCACCAATAGAATTGAATAGCTTAGTTTAAACAGATGGTCATTTCCCTGTAATTTCATACTAGGTGTTAACATAGTTTTGATGGGTATATTTCAGGAGTTCTGTGATCATCAGGTGTGATATTAGATTTTCATATGCACAATACCCTTACATTACACATATGAGGTTTCCTTTTAGCCAGAATATTATGGGGTCAATGGATGGTCAGTGCATCCACTGAGTGGGTTTGGTTCCTTTTCAGGGAAAAACTTAGTCAATGGCATTCCTGCCTCTGATGGGCACTCCACACTTGGTGGAACATTTAACTGCCATCAATCCTCAAATAATCCTTTCAGTTTTCTTCATTGACATGATCTAACTCACTACCCTTTCAACAGATATGGACCAACTGAGCAGCTCAAATTTGTGGGCATTGAGCGTGAGATGGAATTCTTATGATCACAGCCACCAAAGCTCCCGCCTTCGGAGCAGCAGCCCTCAACATCCACTGGCACCTAAGAGAGGGCAGTGCACCAATTGCCAGCAGACTCTAGGCATCACCACACCATTCCGCACTCCTCACAGCAGTGTGTGAGAGTCAGAAGACGATGCCCTTGGTGGTAAAGACGGCTAAACTACCGTCTGGCACACCACACATGGGCAGATGAGCGCGCCAATCATTTCTTAGTGACTCTCTTCAAGTTCCTCATCTGCATGCCACACTCCCCATGACCCCTGATCCCCCCCAGAGGCCTCTCGTTTCTTGAGATTGTGAGAATGTGAAACAGCATTGGAGGTCTTGAACATCATGTCATCTCGAGTGGTCGACTCATCATTTGTATAAATTATATGTGTGCACATCACTCTGTTATCTGTATTTGTTAAGGTTCATAACAACCAGGAGGACATTTTCATTTGTCAAAACTTGTATTCAACTCTTTAGTGTGGTAGGAAATTATCTTGAAGCTTTAATAAAAATTTCAGACATTTATTACAATCATTAGTTGAAGTCATTGTGCTAGACAAACTGGCTTGTCGAAAGAAGAATTTGAGGCAAGCAGGCAATTTTGATTTTTATTTTAGCCATATTCTGTGAACCATAGTGAAGAGAAACGGTGGCTGAAGTGTGGGAGCGATTTGTAAGGGTGGGCGTGTGAGGTTGCATGTGCTTGCGTGGAGAACGCAGCAGCGCATAACCTGGCAGTGACTGGTGCAGGTGTATGCGCATTCAATTGGTTCCCACACTTGTGCATTTGGGAGGGCTCTTCTGTTGAAGTGTGCAATGTACGTCCCACACTTTATTGTTTTCTGTTGGCTAGCATTTATTTTTGTCCTCACTAGATAAGGGCAGCGTTGCACTAGGGGTGCATAATCGCCACATATTGTTTCATTTTGTGCAAGAAGTGATTTTGTTAATCGTATAGTATACGAGTAAAACATTCTGGGAAGAAAGTGTTTGTTAAAGAAAAGAGATCAAGATTCTAACCACAGAAATATCATATATTGAGAGGCATAATATTTATTTGATGAATTGGCACACATTAAGAGTTTTCACTACAGTGATTCATACTATATATTTAGGTCAGCAGCTACGTGTAAAGAAATTACCGTTATTTCTCAATTTATCCACCAGATTGATACTCAGTAAAAATTCATTTTATATCTTCTCATTTGCTAGTTTATGTAATGAAGAAGTAATAAATATGATTAAAAGTTTCTACATAATATTATTGAATTCCATTGTCATCTATGTGGGGCAGTCAAATGAAAACTGAGCACTCACTACAACAACCAGTCCAGGCACCAACAAGGACATAACCCAACAGCTCTGTATGCCTGTGTTTTATGGCAGGTGGTCTGTTTTCATTTGACTGTCTCTAGTATTTTCAAAATGTTTTTTATGTTATAGAGGCTTCATTATAATTTACTCGTTTTTCCTTGGTAAGCAAAACATTCCAATAAAACGTAGTAAACGCTTTCCCTGCCTAATTTTTGGCCCTCTAAGTGATGAAAGGAAACTTCTTGGGAAATAATTTCCCCCACCTCTTTTAATAATTATCATTTATTTGTGGCCATAATATATTTTTACTATCTGCATTGTACTCTTTCTAAATATAGCTAAAGACTGGATCCATCAAAGGAGCCACATATCACACTACTGCAGAGCAGTTTCTATGTGGCACTGCCTATAATGATAGTCCCATATGCAATGAATTTCCTTGCTGTGCTAAGTCCTAATCTCTTGGATTTTTTTTAGGAGTAAGGCAATTGCGTATCTCACTAAATCATAAGTTCAAAAGCTGTCGTTTGGACAAAGTATTTGGGGCGAAATGGTCTCAAAAGTTGGGCTGAAGTTACTTGAGATTTGCACAGAGGTGGAAAAACTTGTTGGATGTTGGTTAAGGCCAGCAGAGCGGATCATATGACTGTAAGAATGAAGCAAAGAAGTGGAAGCGTAATCAAAGCCACATTTAAGTGGCTATGAATTTCATTTAAGAAGGGAGATTGTCCCAAATACATTAAATTCACTGATTTCCAGGGAACAAAGTATTTTTAGTGAGAGGTAAATTGTTCCATTGCCTTTGTAATCGTGGTAGAATTCTATGCTTATCGATTCCATTTGGTTTAAATGCGGATCATATATGAAGGACATGTTCTGAGCTGAATCTAGATTACGGGAGAAGTCTGGCCAGAAATAACTCCTCCACTCCCAAGTGCTCTCTCTGTCCGCTTGAATGAAGTAGATGCAGGTCTTGGTGTGTTATTGGGAAAATGTTCAGTTGTTAAATGTAGTGATTTGATCCTGGTCTCCATTTTGGGTCACCTTGCTCAGTGTCGGTCCTGTATGTCCTCTTAGATGTGATGTCTTTTAATCAGAGGGTTTAATAAATCACCTGAGAAAGTATTTACAACCGTATGAAACTTCACAACAATCAAAGAAAAATGCAGAGAAAAAAAACCAGAAACATTTTATCTTTGACCAATGGATTGTGTTTGTGAATAATTATCTTCTCAGGTCAAAGCTATGACATAAAGCAGGTCACAGTGAATAACATAATAATAATGCTTTATTCTCCATAGGTTGGATCAGCATGGTTTCATCATAAAGCTAAAAAATGTGCATCAGTTTCGTTGTATACATCACAGAAAGAAGATTATTTGCACTGCATAGGAATATTTATCAAAACAACATTTTAGACTTTTCTTCTCATAGTGCAAAAAAATCATCCACAGAGTACATAGGATTAATAAGTAGGCAAGTAAACCCATTTAAAGACGATGAATAACTGATTGTAGCACTTTTCCCCTCGATAAAATTTATTTTACAACTGGGCTTTGATGTATTACATCATCATCAGGTCTATCATCCTGCTTCCATGCCATACAAAACCACACTCCATATCAAGGTTTTGACAAGCCTTTCCTCAACGTCCTTACTCAACATTGCTGTCATCAATTCTCACCTTGTGAAAGCTTCTTTGGCTAGTGCAATTCTTCTCCTTATGTCCCTACAACTACATTCTGGTCCAAAACACTTCCAAGATATGTAAATTGCTCTAGTTTATAAACTTCTATTTTAATATTTAACTTAGCTTTTCTCTTGTCGACTCTTTTTGGTGAATTAATATAATATACCAGATTAAGATTTCCTTTAATCCTTATTCACTGTTCAATGACTCGCACATCTATACATTTTTTATGATTTCCAGCAGCATATTTTCAAGTTACAATTTTTGTTTGTACTTGTTTACAATGCCATCAAGCATCTTTGCTCACTGTAGGATACAAGCTATGCAATATGTTGTCTCTGAAATGCATTGCAGCTTTGTAGAAGGCTTGTTCATGTCAATCTGATCATTATCCTGTTTTTTCTCGTTCAAAACTCCTTTAAAAATGAAATGCAGCATCAATTTTCTTTAAAGACTGAAATAAAATACTCCTTGCCTTTCTTCGTAAAAGCACCAGTGACTAGCTTGCTCTCTCTCCCTCCCACCTACTCTTTTTTCTCAGATCTTCTCACTTATTTTTAAAAAATCAAAATCAATGAGTGAATTTTTCATTGAAAATTTTCCATTCGATCCCATAAGTCTCTATGGCTCAAAACGGTCTAATTAGGCATGGTCAATTTTGGGTAAGCTGGCCAACAATTAGTGGTGGCTGACCTCATTTGGAGGATCTATTACCCAAGTTTCTTCCCATCTCCTCACACATGTGCCGCCACAGTGTGCATGCTCCAATAAATAGTTGGCATTCAAAAATTGTGCTCACCCGCTCGAGAAGCAATTAGTCACTGTGATTAACTGCTATCATTATTGCACCCCTCAAAACTTACCCTCACACCTTATTGCCCCTCTCTCATGACATAAAACCAAAATAATGTATGCAGTGTGAAATAAAAACTCCCATTTGACCCTCTAAATAATTTACATGGGAGGCCAAATTACTGGAAGGCAGACCCTCTCATCTATGTATAGGTACATTCTTATAATTAGGTTTTAGTATCCTTTACGTACGAAAGGTTTGAAGCAGAGTAATGCCTAATTGCTTACAGTTTTCTGAGCTTTGTGATTCAATCCTGTTTAATGTGTTCTGTTATTCTTCTCATTTAATTTAATCCAAAAAGTCTTACCTTGAAATCTTTCAAGTAATTTCTATACACAACCTCTCAATTCTCAACCTGTCTACCAGTATGAAATTTTCTCTGAATCATGTAAAAGTAGCCATAAATCTCTTGGACTTTAAGACTAATTTTCACATGAATGTTAAGTCCCAAGGCTTTACAAAACCCCGTAAAAGATTAAACTCTCCCATATCTTAACCATGCCTGTTAACAGGGTGCCAGTAAATATTGAATGACTTTCAATAAAATTGAACTTCCTAGCCATAAGTATTAAAAGTACTCCTGGAAATAAGATTACAGAATGGTCCAGAACCAATCCTAATAATCACCTTTGTGGCTGAGAATCCACAAGATGGGAAGGTGGGATTCCATCCATTACACAAGGGGAGTATCATCTGGCACTGTTGATGGATGTTAATAAATTAAGTTAAAAAGTTAACTTTATGATTAACTACTGGTGCAATAATTTATGTTTCAGACATTTTAGCATCATGCTTTAATTTTATGAGAAACTAAAATTTGACTCATTGAAAGTTATTCTTCAGACTAAAGAGGATTATCATTTGAATAATTTCAGGTTGGTACTAATGTGAGGCAAAAGGAGAAAGAACAAGGGGACTACAGTGATCAGACACTTATCTTGTGAGGGAAATGAAACAATTTGTCTTCTTCTATTATAATTTTTTGATATGATAAATGCACAAAGTTTTGTATGAGTTTTTGAGGAGGAAAAATATTTATTAAATTAACTTGAGGGATAACTTAGAAATTAATTATCAATTAAGAGAAATTAATTGCATCAGGCTTTAACTTTTACTTGATTAAACAAGCATATTTTACTTTTAACTTACTGAGTGGAAATTTAAATTTTTAATTCTCACCATCTGAAATTTATGGATAAAATCATAGCATTGCCAAGTCAGAGAACTGTTATTAAAAATGTCTATTAAGTCAACAGACACCTAATCTCTTGGGAATTGTTGACACACACAGGGATAGAAAGTAGAGAAAAAGAACCAATATCCACATCCCATTCAAGTGCGCTGTGGAATCAAGGACTTGATGTAGAGTAATTGACAATTTGCGGCTATAATATTCTAGGCCATCAGCCTCAATGGGTGGTCTAATCATCATGGATGGTGGACCAGTAGGTCTAATTGGAATGACCAGAAGTTCTTTTAATTGTGGTTGTCCTCTTCATGATTATGTACTCTATTCTATCCAACACAGATGTTCTGATCAACATAATGTTCAGTATTCACTGCTAGAGATTTTATAACAATGGGTTTCAATTTTGTTTTCAAACTGCAAAAGCTGCATGCAGTTCCTATTTAGTTTACCAATGTGAATTCGGTGGTTACTCCAGACTTTAAAATCCCACTCTCTGAATGAACTCATTTCTAATTTAGATTTTGATGCCTGAAGTAACATCACATTACATGTGCTCTAATATATCATTTTTGAGTCATTGTATTCTCTAGGAGGAAACAATGAAAACAATTATAAGATTAAAAAAATCACCCAATTGTACTGGGCAGCCTCCAACCACCATTCTGATATTTCCCCCTTCTACTTCCAATGGTCACCCAGAAAGAGGTCTCATGCAAAATATGAAAGATGAAATCTGTAACAAAAACCTTTTATTTCTTTTGCCTTCTAATTTTCAATTACATGACATCACAACAGGGTGCATTAAGAATATCATTTGACATAACCAAATTCTTCCTCCCACTACTCTTGTTAACATGTATACAAAATGAGTTCTCATTTGGCATAAAAAAATTCAAGATAATCCTGCTACAAAATCCATTTTAATATCAAGTACTAATGAGATCAATACATATGTACTTCCATTTGAACCCCTCTCCCACCATTACCACAACACATTCCACCTCTTGGTTAACTACCTACCGTGCTCTTCCTTGATATTCCTATTTAGGCCAATAAATTTTTTATTTATAATACAGTAATATTTTTTAGAGAACATCAATTGGCAGTAGAATTTACTAAAATGTGTAATTTTTTCAATCACTGTGAATTGGTCCTATGAAAAAGAGCTTATAACAATTTCAATCTCTTGCCACTGACTTCAAGGCAACCCTTCACAAATTTTCAGTACAGTCATAAACCACAGCTGCGAGCAGAAAAACTCTCCATCTTACACTGGCTACGAAGTAATTAGCAATAACAGAAATGTTGATGATATGTCAATTAATCTCCACAAGGAGGAAATGGCCAAATGATCAGAGTGCATTGAATGTGCACTGAAATAAGAGATGGCATCACCAACTGGATCATCCGCACCATGTCCCCAAGCAAACAAGGGCACCACAAGGCACGCACTAACTTGCTCTCACATATGCAAGACACTCTCTGCCACCCCCCACCATCATCGGCAGGCCAATTTGCGAGGCACCTGCTTCATGACTTGAATGCACACCTCATCAATAAGTACTGAGTGCCATGCAAATTTTTTACTGTTTGGCTAAAAACTGGAACTGGTGGTAACTCTTATTACATCATTTGACTTGCGTCCCTGTCCTAGAAAACAGAACTATTTGAAGCAAATCTATGCGGAGTTATCACACAAACAGCTGATGAATCTTTCACATCTTCTGCTAAACCAAACTTTTACATCATCATTATTATAATACTGGTCCCAGTTAATAAAAACCACACCTTCCACAACATCGTAAATGCATTTCATGTATTCAATGCAACATAAAGCATCACTACGATAATTAGTATACAATATGCTCAACAGTGTAGTAGTCATCGATGGCATGAGAGTTATCAGGAATTGGGAAATGTAATTTGTACATTTCCTTTTGCACAAATTGATAAATAATTATCAGGCCGAGGACTAATATTTTTATGACTTACTCAAAATGTTATCTTTGTGTCAGTAGAAGTAATGCATGTCACCGTATGAGCTGTAGCTGTAGTGGTAGCTGACACTAGTCTGCAGTGAAGTGGAAAATGAGAACATTATGACCCAGATCAATCAGAAAAACTGAAATGATTATCTGGCTTATTTTGAATTTGTAACCTCAAGCTAATACAGAGTGATCAGATTTAGCACCCCTCTCATCCTATGGTTCATCATGAAAAGTTGCCTCATTTGGCCACGTATTGAATCTGAATTGTACAGGACTAGTGTCACCTTGTCAGTACACAGTATCAGCAATTTGGAAACTCTGTATTTGTACACTGGTCACTCTTTCCCAAATAGCTGTTCTCATTACATCATATGATTGCTGCCCTGTGCACCAGAGTGCTACCTACACCCACATCATTGCAAACATCATTATGTCACAGCTTAACTTAAACAAGTAAATACATGAAGATGACTGCTATTTTTTATTTTGATGCCCATTTATGCTCAATTGGCACAATTAATACAAAGTCACTGCAGGTACAGCATGCAGTAATAGCTGTATTCATGTTGGATAGTCTAAATATGGAGAAAATTAATATTTTATTCTGTCAATGTCTGAGTAAAATGATGTATAAGTAAAATTTCAGGGCACAAATGATAGTTTTACACAAATGATTAGTAAGAAAATCATATCCATTCAACAATAACATTCAATGTAAATAAAATGGAATAGTTCCAATACTTTTCAATCCTCAGGCCAATAATCATTCTTCAAGAGGCACCACTACAGTTTCAATTGCCTTCCTCTGTAGATACACTCTTACTTAGAAGCACAATTCAGTATAATTTTCAGATTTTATGCCAGACCAATGTCTTCCCCTCAATATCTAATTTATGCATTCTCATGACAGGCCATTTAAAACAATGTGGTGGAATCCAAGGCAAGAATATACTGCTGTGAGCTAACATAGTCAGCAGTTCATCCACACCCATTTTCTGAACACACACAGAAAACTAAGAATGGGAAGTTTCTATTAATAATAATGAACTCTGTTCTTTGCCAATCCATTCTGCACCAAGACCTGATAGGGAATCAGTTTCTCAGGGTCACAAATCAATGTATTAATCCTCAGAAACAAAAACATAATAGAATGCTAGCTTGCAAAAGTTACATACTGTGAAATTCTGATAAACAATCAGTGCAGTCACAAATTTTACCATTAACAGAAGAATATGCAAGGACAAACTGAAGGGACTTGAAAGGTGGCTCATCCTAGATATGAGAAAAATACCCCAGATGGCCACAAAACACCTGACTCATCACTGCATCACTCTTTGTGCCCTCTTTGCATCTCTGACCAGCTGGTTGGCCACTCCTACTCCACTGCCCCAACCAAGTCATGCCATCAGAGGGGGTATCCCATCTGTGAGGAGGGGAAGATGGTCATGTCACCTCCTTCTATTTACCCAATTGTGGCCTAAGAGAAACACGCCACTCTCCTGAGGGAGAGGACTGGATGGAAGAAGCAATGTACTACTATTCTCTCACCTCCCTAAAAATGCCATACAATGCAACCAGTTAAAAGTCTTTACAGTGCTTGGTGGACCACAACTCAATTTGGCCTTGATCTCATACTCACACAGGTGCACAGAGACACACACACACACACATGCATGCTTGCCATGGGTCAATTCTCAGTCCCACTGCTCTCAAAGCATGTCAACACGACTCAATTGCTATTTTGAAATGGTGGCAGCATTTCCTTAGAACTGGAGAAGCACAGGACTGCTTGCTGACCCAAATTTTCTCATTTAGAAAAACAACACACCCATCAGTTAGTGGAAGAGCCAGGAATTAAATCTTTTTTTCATGTGCCCCATGAATGCTCAAGCAATGTGTGCAATGCATTGCATTTCACCATGAATACGAGTATTTGAGAGGTGTACTACATTGGACATAGTGTATTCTTAAGGAGAGGGAAAGCACCTCTGAGATAAACTGGTTACACCACTTCCAAGAGTATATTTCACCATTCCTTAAAAGAATTTTGTTTGTACCCACTCTGACATGTGGGGTATGAAGGAGCTGCAGAAAAAGAGATCATAGTCTACATTGGGCCACGTGGTTTCAAGCCAAATTGATTCCCAAGTCCTTCCAAACTAGAGTTTTTCACTTTTTTGATTGTTTGCCAAGAAGGAAGAGGAATTAAAAACCACTATTGTCTTCCTTTCTAGTAGTTCCCATGCTGCAGTGGCATTCCCAAAGCTTTCACCAAAGCCCATGAATGTCAACAAGAGTTTCTGATTGTGGATGATGATCTCAGGAAACATTTGCTTTGATCCATCTCAAGAATTCTATGAATGGCTTCTCCCTTATACTTGCTTCCATTGGCATGCACACAAAAGCAGTGTCCACAAAGTTTATCTTTTCACAACTCACAATTTTGAAACAAAGCAGACATAATTTGGTTTCATTTTTTCTTGCACACAAAAAGTAAAAGGAAAGCAAAACTGAGAGATTCAAAATGCCCTTAATTGAAAGAATGCTACACCTCCACTATTCTCCTTGGAACTCCCTTGGCGGGAATGCAAGCTGTGCGATACTCAGGGAATGGTTCTTGCTTCCCCTACGCAGCATAATTACAAGTGAGAAGAAGTTGGTGGGTGCATCACGAGACTGGAATTATTGGCAAGTTGCAAAGAAGATCATGCCAGTCAGACATGAAAACATCTTCATTGAAGATGAGGGATATGGCAACCCAAGCCTCACCACTCAATCTAGCAACAGTTTAATGGTAACATACAGATGGGACCAATCTAGGAGGCAATGCTGTAAACATGTGTGATAATTATCGGAGAATATGAAGATTCTCATGTTATCCCAATACCCAAATTATCCCTCTGCAAACAATGATTATTCTGAAGAGTAGACTTTGGTCACACAAAAACTAGTAATCAGGATATTTTAACCTTTTCAACAAAGGTGACAATGGTACACAGATAAAGAGAAGGGAATGTTCTTGGATCAAATGCGAAAATCTACTGCATGGCAATTCTCATGCTGACAGTTTGGTATGAAATTTGAAATTTAAATATATACACCAAAGGTGGCATGAATGAAGATAGCACATGATTAGAGAGAATGTCTAACATATAATATATCACAACCATTGCAGGAGGGAGAGGAAGAAGTAGAAGCAGAGGTAGTCTCGTCAAGTTGAGAACAGAGTGACATGAAGAAACAGTGCAAGAGAGATGGCATGCAAACACAAGTATAGAAAAGTTGTGCAATGAAGTCAACAGAGGTTAAGATTAACTTTTCTTAACTAAACTCCAAGATTTTGGGCTCCCACCTTTCCCATCCATAAGCATCCTATTCACAATAACATATATGAAACAATATCTGTCAAACTTCCACGCAAATTCTCACTACCACTGTCACCATACCAGAACCCAGTCAAACCTGCTTATCAAATAAAATTGAACCAAAGCTGCAAGCCTAAGACCAAAATCAATGGCACTAAGCCTATATAATAATCTAGCAAGGAAATACAAAGACATCAGAGACATAACACAGTTAAAAGACAAAAAAATTCTAGCTGGGCAAAATTATCTGTGTCTGAAATTATTAACAATAAAATATGATGAATGTGTAAAATAAAACCTATGAAAAGACCTATCAATATCTGCATATGAATGCTCTGAATGCCCATTTTTAATGATATTTCCTATATTGTTATTGTACATCAATCCCTGGGCAAATAAAATAATTATTTTTAACTATTTTCATTCTCAACCAGTAGAAAGATAAATGTCCAATTGTACAACAGATGATTAATATGGTCCAAATTTTCAAAAGTGTCAAGGGGTAAAGGTGCAAATATGAGAAAATATTTAAACGGTGGGGGAGAAAATTTGATTAAAGTGTAGCATAAGCGGTTGGATTGGGAAGGGCCAGGAAAGTATAAATGAGTACAATATTGAACAAAGACAGTTAAATACTAAGGATCAATTCAATTTCATATACTTAAGTCACCTATCTAGACCACCAATGTAAAAACACATTAAATTTTTCAAGAGCAGAATGACACATAGAGGGAAATTACATATTGGTGTTAAATGAAATTAGACTTGCAGCAATGGCAGCCCACATCTCATCTTCAAATACCAATAAAATCCAAAGTCAAATACGGATTGTTACATTTGTGTTGAAGGCAGAGCCATCCATCCATCTTATAACACTGATTGCTCATAATACTCACAATTTGGAGGTGTACTGCATTTATGGGAGATTATTATCAGTGTAGATGCCCTATTTATACAAGCATGCATTTGGACCATTATATATCGATCATTTCTTGTGAAATATGAACACATGACAGTCATGTTAATATAACATTCTGATTATTTGTCATGATCCTATACTTTGGGAATGTCTGCAGCACAACCACTTTCCCTAATCAATATCAAAACGATCAAATTGAGTCTTGCACTTATGTCCCATAAACCCCTCTCCTTGTACAGAATAGAACATAAAAGAAAGGATGGCATGCTGCCATCATCATTATCAATAACACCATTTGGTCAATTGAAGGGTGCTAACTTCAAACTATAATGTGCATTCCCCCTCATTGTGAAGTAACCTGAACTACATACTTGAAATACGTACTGCCTATTAATACAAAATGATGAAATTTTTAATGCAACTGAAGCATAAAATGTAACATAAGCTAGAAACAACCTGTATGGAATTATCATACAGGGTTTTTACAGAAAAAATTATCCAAATGCATGCATGAACTCCAATTCTCTCCATCATTGGATTGGATGGGGTGTACTTCACTCAGGAGGGAGAGAGAGGGGAGCGAGGGGGTTGGCGGACACCAATACAGTTACACTTTGTCCTAAGCTACATTCACCATTGCAAGCAAGTGTTCTCAAGAGGAAATTCCATCTGTCATGGCAAACACCATCACTTAACGCCTTCTTGGAGTGAGTGGCACATTGCCCTCCAGAAAGAGTTCCCCAACTTATCTCAGTCACTTTCAAGTGATTCCACTCACACAAGGTCCTCATGTATGCCAATCCCCATTCATTTGTTTGAGTGCCAAGGAGATCAGAGGCCAACTGAAAAGGCTACTGTAAAAACAAGCTTCTGGCATGTCTCCTCTCATGTCAACATAAATATTATGGAAATGTTGCACATTTTCTCACTAATAAGTCAAATTAAATGATTTAGCTCACATAGTGGCAAAAAGTGATTGTTGGCCCAGTTATTTATTTTTCTCTTGTGCCATTATTTGCAACAATGTAGGGGAAAATGTTTCAACTACCTAGAAATACTGATCCTGATATGTTGGTGATTTATGTTAGCCCATCAGTGATATTTTAATTTCTACAGTATATTCCTTGTTTGACTTTAAAAACATAAATTTTTATTCAAACCACAATCATGCCTATATACTTTATATGAACTCACAAATATGTACTTAGTCGCTGCTGATGCATTATAATAACTACTACCAAAACTTTTAATGCTTCACGTGGGAATGAATACATGTGACATTTGAATCTTCCAAAATGGAAGAGAGGAATGAAGCATATCAGGATGATGCTGAACGTTAGGTACCACATCACCCTCTGTAAATAACACAATTGTTTTGATCGAGGTAAAAAACAAGCTGTCAGAATAGATATCATATAACCAATGGCTGCCAGCCTCAGTCTTTTATCACTTGCTAAAGGATATTGAATGACATGGTGCCTGTATTACGATTGGTTGATATTACACATGGTTCATTTGATCGTTCACAGCATGGCATAAACAGCTCATTTCAGGACAAAAACAACCATCATAGCCTGTGTGAGAGGAGGAGTGCACTCTTTTACATTTGGGTTTTACGATCTACTGTAGAAGTGGGGCAAGAATCTGGAAAATCAGCCATCAAAATAATAGCAGTGAAGCTCCAGAATATACTACCCATTACCCTATGAACCAGCTCAAGAAAATACTAGCATAGGAACAAAATGAGACTAATTCCCTCAGAATGGAATATCTGCTCTTACTACTGACAACGAACTTTTAAATAATCAAAGTGAACAAACAAGGAAACATGGAAAGAGGATGGTCTGCTATCTGCCAACCCACAGCCTCTCCTGCGAAAGAGATTCTCTTGAATTTTTTTACCACTAAAATTTTTAGTATTGCGAAAAATTTTAGACAATGCATTGGAGCTGTCATTTGACAACTAGAAACCATGTTTCATTGTTTCAACTCATTGCTGAATCAATGAATCAATAACAAAGCACCTACACTGTTTTGACTCAGCCAAATGTAGACAAAAGGCTGAGAGTTTTATCTTGTGATCATAACTTAGAAATTTTAACTAGAGATAGGTGTAATAATAAAAACTACAAGTACAGAGTATGCCAGGTGAAGGCAAAATTCTCAATGCATCTTTAGAATGGTTGATAAATGCAGGGGTGGCAGTCATTTTCAAAGTTTTGTGTTGCATTGAAACAACAATCATCCATCACACACCAACAATCGCACACAATCCACGTTACATAATGACAAATTGATGAAAGAATGAGTGACAAGAAATCACAAAAACAGTGGAACAGATGTCATTTCAGTTTCTTTGCCAGGGTAGGAGCTCATAAAAAGCCTTTGGTAAATAAACTTTATCTACATAAATAACTAAATAAATTACCATAATCTAAGGAATAAACAACAAATATTATAAAATAAATATGCCAAGTCTGAAGTCACCTCTAAATGGACAGTATTGAAATGGAAAGGCATGTTTTTCCTCAGCGGAAACTGCCTCGACATTTAAGTCAATGCCTGAACACTTTCAGATACAATCAATTCCCCGAACCCAATCCTCAAGAGAATCCGAGTGAATGGAAGCACGCAAGTTGACTCTCTCCACAGCGTGCTGCCCATTGTCAAAACTCATGCTCAGCAAAACCCGCTCTCTCCCCCTTTCTTTCTTTCCCCCGTCACTTCTTCATCCATGCACCACCTCTACCGTTGGGTCCATGGTTGCCTCGCCTCACCCCCTCCCCCTGGCACAGGGCCTCCCCCTCCCCCCCCTCCACCCCCCATGTCCACATTGTTGTTGTCCGACTGTGGACGCAGTGGCGGCCGGCGCAGGGCCAGCGAGTGGGGAGGCGGGTGTGCAGAGTGTGGTGGGGGGGCAGGGGGAGGAGCAGCATCTGGGTGCCCTGGGGGTCGGATGCCCCTGGGGGGTAGCGCCGGCCTAGGTGCAATCGGTCCATGTGGAACAAAGTCCTCAAACTGCAAAGGAAGGGAAGACGGGGAGATTTGAAGGGAGTGAAGGGGCAACATGGAATTATGAACAATTCACTGAAAGAATTATAGCTGATAATGTTAGAAACCAATTAAGTCACTGCGATAAGAATCAGAAAATTATATCTGAGAGGTCGTTGCAAATGTACTGAGTAGTAATTTGAGATCATTGATGCTATTTTATAGCAATGGTTTCACTCCAAGGAATTTTCAGGAAACAATAGAAACTGCAATCATAACATTATCATGTATATGCTATCAGTTGGGGCTATCAATTTGACCCATTGAAACTCAAGATCAGCTTATAATTAGTCTGAATGCCATAGTGGACTATGGATGCCCTTTACTATGCACAAGTTAAGTATGTAGGTGTTTAAATGGTGGAGGAAATCTCCAGAGTGTAATAAATGTGACACACTGCCACCACCTCCTGAAAATGAAATTGAGCACTCACCAAAAGACAAGGAAAATAATCGTGGATGTTTTAGTGTTCAAGTGTTTAATTATTTACCTATGCCCAGGGTAGGCGACCCCTTGCAGATCTTGAGCTTTAGAGACAATTGTATCTCAATTTGACATTTCCTATTGGCTAGAAGTTACTATAACTATATATTCCAAAACTTGAACTGTTTGTCATTAATGTGGACCAATGTCTGGACCAAAGGTTAAGGACCACTTCAGGTATCCAACTGAGAATTAAAATTTAATCAGTGCTATACACGGCAGAATCCCTCTCATCTGACCACTAAGGGGGATCCCAGACCCCTGGCCTTAAGAACTAATGATCGGATAATGAGAAAATGCATTAAAAATACTCTTTTTGAGCAAGAAATTGAATAAAAAATATTCACTGAGTTTCATAATATCTATTATTACAAAGGAAAAATGATTATTTATTTTTAATTGATAAGCAACTAAGCCTTTGTACCTTTACTTTCAGAATTATACTCATTCATCATTTTTATGATTCATCCTCAGGAGAAACTGAGATGGAATAAGGCACTGGTCAGTGAAGTTTGAGACGATGAAAGGGAATCTGCAATACATTAATTTTGCTTGATTTACTCTTTTCTTGTGAGTCCAAACGACCAGATCCACAGGAAAGCATTAATGGTTTTTAATGACAGACAAGTAGTTATTTCATAATGGTAGATATATAATGGGGTTTTGATAGTCACAAAGCTAAGCTTCGAGTGCATATACACATCTCAATAAAAAAAATGTTGACTGCAGATGGGTTCATTGCTTTCGTTATGGGTATACCGATAAGTTAGCTCCCAGTACACACAAAAAGCAAATGATAAAAGTGATGTTTGAAGTCGTGATTCAAGGAATGATTGCAAATCTTTTTTTATCACATTGGAGTCAATGCACGCATTTGGATTCCACTTGTTGACCCGATTGATTGTCCCTTGGGCTCCCTCTCTGCCACTCACCCGGGGTCCGCCCACGTACTCCTCCCCTTCCTCCTCTCCCTCCTCATCTTCCTCATCGTCCCTCTGATGGAGGCCATAGTCTGGACCCTGCAACAACAGAGCACAGCACACCAGTAAGTATTCACCCTCCAATGCACATGCATGCACAAAGATGCACCCCCAGAGGACTCCCTTACCACGAATGGCCAAAGGACACTCTAGCAAATCCTCAAGAGGGGTCCCTACATGCCGAGGCACATCTCTTCATGGTGATTGGGGATCCTCATCACCTACTCATTTCATATTACCATTTAAAAATTGACTTAACCATACATGGGCATGACCTCTCACCACCAGGGGTGGCTTCAGGATTTTTCCAAAGTTAGGGGGGGGGTAAGGGTCAGGGCATGACTCTGCAATGCAACACCCAGAACATATATGGTCAATACAAATTTTGTATAATGTATTTCATGTGAACGTTTATTTCTTTTATCACCCTTAATTAAATATTTCAAAATATTAAAAAAACAGATTTGCGGTAGGAATGTGAATTATAGAAAAATACCTAATGATTTGAACACCCATATAGCACATTAGTTAAAGTATTTAAAATTTTTTGATCAATTCAGGGTCAAAATTTTGATTCATTGAGGATCATTTAGGATGGTTTTATTTCCTTTTCAACTTTCATACCTATAGGCTGGTACCTCAAGTGACTCAACCAGATCTGAGAGAGAGAGAGCATGTATCTGGCGTGAAGATTCCACAGAGCACAATGCTTGTTCATCTGTACCATCCAGGTATACCACCACACCACACAATGGGTTAGAGGGTGGGAAAAGGCATTTTTGATTCTGTCAGACCAATATTTCCTAGATGAAAACTGCACAGAGCCCTTATCTTTATCCATCTCTTAACTTGGACACCATTCCTAGCTTTACTTTACACCTTCAGGCTTCACTTTGTGGAATTGTTTGATGTCCATATAAAATAAGTAATTAATTTTCCACAGATAGAATTCTGAGGAAAATTACCTCTTTAAATATGGACACCATTCCTAGCATCTATTTACATAACACTACTAGTGTGTTAGGGAATCCAGTTGTGCAAATTCTTCTGCCTCTGGGACCACGCCTCCATTCTGGATGACAGTTAATGACCATCAACTTCAGGGCAGATGAGTCTAAGCCCTGAAGATAGTGTCTGAGTAAACATTCTAAACATTGGTCAGATTGGAGGTCCTGATTGGATTGAAGACCTGAGAGATGACCCTTATGCAGTTAACATGCCAGGAAAGTACCAGATTTTACAGGTTATTCAATAGCTGCTCACGACATTTGTCTGTTATGTATAACATGTTTACATGATATTAGCTTATTAGCAGCAGGGGAAGGTACACAATGAGAGCACAGCCCGCTAAAGAGAGAAAAGGAAAAAATGAAGTAGTTTCACTAGTCACTACTAATCAGACTTTCCATGTGCTCAATGAAATTCAATAACTAAACAACATAATCCATGGACTTGATGAGAACTTCCGCAGCCCCCAACCTTGGCCTCACCTTGCCGTCAAACAGACCATTGCCCAGGTCCCGGGCACGAAGCTCCGCTATGAACATGGACTCTTGCTCATAGCGCTGCCGCATCTCTTCATGCCAGAGCAAGGAGGATGCCGCGGCTCCAAGCTCATCTAGGCCATCATCCTCAGTGCTGTGGCCCCCAGCAACTGGTGATCCTCCCTCTTCATCCTCCTCGTCCCCTTCCTCAGTCTCAAAGTCTTCAACATGCCAAGGGCAGGAGAGGGGAGGTGACGAGAGAAGAAGACACAATGCCATCATGATTAGATCCAATTGGAGGAAGGATCGTACTTAAGGGTGATGCCCACTTTGGGTGGGATTCGAAAATGAGGGAAAGGATAGTGACCAAAATCGCACATTCAGAGGAGAACTCCCAATATATTATTTGCATTCAGACAAAAATAAAATCATCCATTGGTCTGCCCATGATGATGAGAATTTTCTTTTTAATAAGCATAACTTTGTTTCACATTCAATGTTTAAAAAACATTCTTTCCACCAGAAAATTCTTCATTAGTCAAGACTGCATTTAGGAACAAAGGGTTCCTAAGAATTTTTTAGTATAGAATGATAACTGAAAACACTCATTTCCATTCAGAAGATCAAAAAGGGCTAAAACTAAAGTAATCTTTTGGGAAACGTTTCTCTCTTTGAGTTTCAGAGACCATTTTGCAACCACAGAAATATTTAGAATACTTTCCCCTTCTTGTACAAAAATTCAATTCTAATAGGTAAGAGGCAGGTAAGAATGAAGGATATGACACACATTGACTAATAGAAATATTTGAATGGGCTCATAAAAGGGAATTATGGTTTACTCAATAGTAAGAGGAGGATGACATATATATGCAGCATTTGCAGGCATTAGTGACAAATCTACAAGTGCCATATGAACTAGACAGAAATAGAAAACACAAAGAGAAAACAGCAAATGGAACAGGTATGTAAAGTTACTAATGTAAAGTTATGAATGATATTCACCACGATGCTTTTATCTACACCAATTATGACTGGTTCAAAGGGAGTCATGCATGGTTCTTGTTGTCTGTTTGCTATTGGGAAACTAATATTCCTATTCCTGGATAAACAATACAAGGAGAATGTGAACAGGTAAGAGAAGTTAAAGAGATACATACAAGCATTAAATGTCTTATTAAGATGGAAGGAACAACAAAACTAATAGATATTTTAGCTTAACTAAATTTCATGTAAAAATTACTATACCTCAAAGTTTTCCGTATCTTGAGTTGCCTCAAAAACACTCATATTTAAGATACATGCTAATGGAAATTGGTAAGTTTAAAAATTTTCAGCGGGAATCATATCAGGATACCCTTTCCAAGGTGTCATCCACCATTTGTTGCTATTAAACTGAAATAATATGGCACAGGTGTGAACTATTCACTAAAGTCTTCATTATTTTTTTAAATTCTGGGGTCAAACACAGATTCCACAGATTTTGAGTATTATATGTCAATAATTTCAGAGTCTTGATGGAATATGCATGACGAGAGGAAAACACTGGACTTAACCACAACTAAGGTAAACCAGCTGATGTATATGAATAAATCACTTGCATTTCTATGCAACTTCAAAGCTGGTTTAATCTGAATTCAAATGATGAAATAGGCACACATACTTTGCTCCTTTCCCAGTGCCCTACAAGGTACATCATTCTAGACTCTTAAGGGTGCAATCAGCCATGTTTCCAAAAACTGAAGGCGGTTGAAGAGGAATTTCTTCACTTTGGTTTTGTATTATAAAAGGAGGATTATTCAATGTCTGACCAAAGGTCAAGATGTGGCTGCTATGACAAAGAATTTTCAGCCCTTTACATATAATCCTACACTTTCAGGTCTTGGGCTATTGTCTCTGCACTCCTATAACCTTGGCACCACAAAAGGGATTAATACATATGATTAAATTTCCTGATCCAATGGGTGACTTCAGATGTCTAGGACTGGTTTATGGGGGCAAGTATATGACAATTATATTGAAGCACTCTGCCTATCCATTGCAATAAGGGTTCATGAAAGTGAGGATTGGAAGCCCATCCCCCACCACCCTTTTTTGCTATCATAAAAGCAATGTATCAAGTGGAGTGATATGTCCATTATGCCTAATTGATAATATTACATATACACGAATTAGACATAATTTAAATATTCACACATTTTATAAGAGTTTCTTGGAATGGGGTTTATACACTCAAAATGGAATTTTGTTTACCTCAGAATATGAAATGTGGGAAAAAATGTACACGATTGCATGACAAATTTTTGCAATTAGGACTAAGTACTTATCCATCAAGGGCAAATGGCAATCACTTCATTAATTAATGTGCTCATCAATCTATGACCAGCATGAATTGCGCTCCTGTTTTTGTAATGAATGTCATCAAAAACAACTACCGTAAAATTATTAAATAATTCTAATACAAAATCCTATATTTGTGTTTGGAAAAGATCATTTTTTAATTATACATAGAAAGGTAAGTGTATCCTAAACTCTTCCAATTTATCATATCACAACATGTAATAAATACTAATAAGTATATTTTGGGACTATGTACACACATATGTTAATAAACTGTTGCCATATTTCTAATCTGCACTGAGGGGAGGTGGGCTGAGCAGAGACCCAACTATCACTCCTGTACATGTATGCCTTTAGACTGTCCAAACACATTGACTAGACTTTTGTTAAAAATGTGGTGTATCAGAAAAGTAATGAGCTAAAACCATACATATCCCACAGAACAGTGTTGATATGGCATGTTTTCACTGAAAAATTCCAAAGCTCTTTCCATACAAATGTAAGGATATTAGACAATAAATATGTCAAAGATGCCCTCTTTAGGCCCTGCAGATTGCACATTTGTGATGACATGGTGTTTCAATATTCACCTGTTTTCTTCCTAGAAATCCTCATTGTTCAAGATAATATGTAGAACATAAGCCAACAACACTGCAATTAGTGTCACATGAATTCTAGAGTTGGAAAGAAATCTGCCATTTTAATTACCTGTGCATCAGCCCTTTTTCCTCAAACCTGCTTAGTATGAAAAGAACCTTGAAGTGGCAATGATTGAATAAGCTGACTAGCAGTCACCAATAGGTTGGCCATATGGTTTTACAGTGCTATGAATGACTGATCTGTGCTGCACTGATTAGCAGCAAGCCTTCAAATTATCAATGGCACCAAAACTTTTCCAAAAAACTGAATTTAAATTAGCAGCACTTACCACTCTAATCCAGGTACCTACACTCTTTCAATTGATGGCCCTAAAAATTTAATTATTTGCAGTCTGATAATCATTACTGTCATCTATATCAGGCAGAAATATTTGCCTACAATAGCAAGTTTTACTGAGAAATTGATCCTAAAACTCATCTCTTGACAACTTTCTTCTTTCTACAGTATTATTCACTCTCATTGAGTCAAAATAATTTAATGAGTTACCAGTGAATAAATTCATCTCTTCAAACAAAATATTTACTCCAACTCATCAGTACTATTGTACTAAGGATTTCAGTTCTTGATCAGACAATGAACAGTTTCTGTAAGCATATCTTTTATTGCTACACTGTTTGATATTTTGTTTACACAGGAAGTCCTATTCACAACTCCACTGATTCAGTCTTCGGTCTCTTAATGTTTCTTAAAGCTAGCAATCCTGGCTTTCATTTGAGCAATCAAGCCTTTTGAAGCTTTCATTGTTTTAATTTATCCTGGGAAAAGTGAAAAGGACCTGAATCATAAGAATATTTTTAAGCTGGGCGCCTGCTTATCTAACCTGTTGGTAAACAAATCACGAATAGAAATCTTTCGTACCTCTACTCAGAAAAGTGACTCCTTCAGAGCCATTTATACAAGAGCTTCTACATGTAGTGCATAAAAAGGGAATTGCCTTGATTCCCACCACACTTGATGCAAACTGACAAAATTTTACTTTTTTTTACTAGGGCACAGCATCCTACTGGCGGGCATTTAAATAATGTAGGAGTGAGTAATTGTCAAGCCATAAATAAATCATTTAGATCCTTCATGGTTATCACAATTATCAATACATATACTACCAGTGATGCTAGACAATGCATCCACTGTGGCAATATCTCTCTAAAATGCTACTTCAAAATCACATCAAATTTGTTCCTGATACACTCAATTCCTAAACTGCTATGTATTCCTCCATTAATTAGTACAGATATTAGACACATATTTTTTCCAGTTAGACCTCATACCATTGTGATACTAGTAATACACAACACAACTAAGAATAGAAGACAGAACTTTGAAAAACAATCAATATTGAAAGACTTTACCCAGAGGGCAACTTTTGAGCTGCAGGGAGTCAAATAGAACTGAAGTATGATTTTAAAGGAATGAACTCAAATGGGCTTCACAGAGTATACCAGGTATAGAGGTGGCTGGTACCAGGAGGTGGAGCTGGCGACTGGGAGATCCACGTCTCAATAATGGTCAATTCAAATGCCTTCTCAGCAGAGAAGTTACACAAGCAAGTGTACATAATGCATACACGGGATCAAATCGCCAGTAAAAAGAGGGGAGAGTTGAAGAGCAATGCCCCTCCTCCCAAGCTTCGGCTTCAGTCCTGGTTTTCCTCTCTGCCTCTGGGAATGGACTGGCAACAACACCAATGCAAACAATGCCCAGGGTGCCGTGGTATAACTCAAGGATGGCTGATGCCTTGATTGAGATTGCAGGGGTAAATGCCCCATGACTCAAAATATCCCACACGGGCTTGTTCATATATTGCACAGAAAGATCAATTCCCCTCATGTTAAATATTCACATGGAGTGGTTCAGTGTCTAGTGAGTTATGTTGTCAAGGGGTGAGGGAATGTCTCAAATACAAACACACAAAGGGGTCAAGGGCTGATGTTAAAAGGGTCAAGGGACCACTTGCTCCCATGTGCAATGAGGAGGAGGCGTTAGTGGGGGCCACGAGTGGGGCAGGTGGGTGAGTTGACAGGAGGCAGGGGAGATGGTGTTGTGGCATGCGTACCTGTGGCCGTGGAGACGGGTTCGCCTTTGTCCATGTGGCCCAAGTCGTCTGAAAACAAGAGAAGGACACAGAGTGTGGGGAGAGAGTGGACGGATGGGAAGGGAGGACCCTTCCCCTCCCCCACACCCGATGACTGCCCTGCGCACACAAGGAAATTGGCATGTTGCGCAGGGGAGAGTGCTGGAGGGGGTGTGAACCCACCCGTCAAGAGTCCCTCCCCCCACCAGAAGAAAGAGCAAAACTCTCACGCTGCCTCTCGAAATCCTTCTGCCGGCACGCACGCAACTTGACAACTAAAGGCAAAGACACATCAGCAACAACAAACAAAGAGAGCAAACAAAATGCACATCAATCACAAATCTTCGATGGAACGCCCACTTTCTTCAAGGGGCAAAGATGGAGCTAGTGCATTGCTTGGATGTTGTGACTGATCTAGAGGAGATACTTCAATTGCAAAATTATTTGCTTTGAAACACTCCCCTCTTTATCATTGCTGGTCTAAGTTGGCCATGAGGGAGAGACATATGACCACAGCTCCCTCGACCCATGTTTACTCAAGAACTCAAAGCCTTCAAAGTGACCGACATGCAAATTATCTTTACTGTAGTGCTGTGCTAACACCTTGGAAGTGATTGCAATTTAAAAACTGCCACGAGATGACAGCACATAGGGATCATACAAAAACAGTGCTCAAACTGACCAAAGTGAAAACATTTACATTCATTGCTCTGATGACGCATGCAGCAGATGGAAACAGGTTATAGTGGTCACGGATGCTTCCCTTACTGTTCGGTTGGAGCGATGGCACACACAATGAAGGGGAGATGGAATTTAGCTTGTTCCACAAGAGTCAGCAATTAGATTTATCAAAACTGCTGTAATAGTATAACACCAAGTGTCTCCACACTAGTTTCCAAATAAGGTTGGGAAATGTAAAGGGAGAGAAGGATATAATCTACGATTGAACTCATGCAAAAATTTAAGGTTGTTATTTTCAGCCTGAATAATGAATATTCAAGCTAAGCTTCAATAGGAGAAAACATGAATGAAAAATATGAGAAGCAGATGAAATGGCCCCTGGATTCAACAAGAAGGGTGACTGCATGCTGCAAGAATTCTTTCACAAATGACCAGGATAAAAGGGCAGTATAATATGGAGTGACACTTTGAAAAGCATGGCTATGTTTTAGTGCTTGATTAACTGGTTCACTACAGGAGATTGATTATGTACAGTGTGTGGTCAAGTAAAAATCAATCCGGAACAACTAATTCATATATCAATATTATATCATGAAGAAAATTAATGCTGAAATATCATGAAGAAAATGAACTTCCACAAAGTTGAGGCTGAAACTATTGAGATAAAATTAATGCTTCCAAAATTTAAAGTAATTCTTTCTTCCAGTTTCATTTGTATTAAAAAAAACTGGAACTATATAATAGTACATAAGCCAGGTATATGACAAAATTTTGTAATTCAAAGTGAAAATACAAATAATGCAAATTTTTCATTAATACTTTCTTATGTCTCACAGATAATTCTCTTTGAGCCTCAGCAAATATTCAGTGAACATAATTATTCATGATTTGGTTTTTTGACATTCACTTTTAAAAATATTTGTATTTCTTTATTGCAACTGCATTTTTTATAATTCTCTCTTCATTGGTTAGGTAATGGATTCTAATTACTTATTTTATTTCAAATCCTTTAGCCATGTTAAACCCTCCTGCTTTTCACGAAATCAAAATAGATGAACTTTTGAAAGTTTTAGGCCAAAATCATCTCTCGCCATAACCAACGTTTGCGTTGTTGATGCACTTCATAGGCTCTAATAATCCCCATAAATATTTAGCTCTCATTTTTACCACAGGGTTTTTGGTATTGAACCCAGGAAACCCAAATTTGAAGTTATATCCTTTCAAAGAATATTTTATATAGCCAACACCCGCCAAAAAGTGAAATTTCATTTCCCCATCTTCAAATGCTTACTCTTTTTGAGTGAAATCATGCGTTTAACCATGTTGGAATGTGTCTCACACCAATAATTTCTCCTTAAATGTAAAAACCGTTCTTCTTATGGCAAAAAAATATTGATCCAACAGAGCAAGTTATTTTATATATTTTTGGATAGGATACCAGCTCCCTCCTGATATTTCAATAATATTCACAGAATGATGCTTTGTCACATAAACTACGAGAAGGGGCTAAAAATAGAATCAGCATAACAGTAGTGCATTCATGGACTTATTTTTCAGTTTCATTATTTAATGAATGAGTATTATCATTATCATCATCACTGGTCAAATGTGACATTTAGTACGCCTTTGAAATTTACTCTGTGGGCTTGTGGTGAAGTCCCTTGCCTCTTGTTTGCGATGAGATGCACAGAGAATAAAGGGAAGTTCAAGAAGACACCACACCAACATTTACTAATGTCATAATGCACAAAAGCCCAGAATTCAACCCCCTCTCCATCCATCCAAATTCAGTAATACGAGGGTAATTTGAAAAGTTCTCTGAATGGAATAGAAATAAACAACTTACCTCAGTGAAACCTTTTTTTATTTTCCAATGTAGTCTCCTCGTATAATAATGCACTTGGTCCAGCAATGTTCCAATGTCTTGATCCCATCTTGAAAATTAGATTACTTCAGGCCTGCAAAATACCTGCCTACTTAGGCTGTTGGTTCTTTGTTTGAAGAGAATCTCCATCCACAAAGGAAAGTTTTGAGCTTGGGGAAGAGATAGAAATCTGATGGAGCCAAATCAGGCGAAAAAGGTGGGTGTGGCGACAATTCTTATCTTAGTTCATGTATTTTTGCCATGGCAATGACACATGTGTGAGCATGCATTATCTTGATCGAAGATGACTTTCTTCCTTGCCAAACCTAGCCTTTTTTCATGTATCATTTGCTGTAATTGGTCCAGCAGGTTAGTGCAGTATTTTCCAGTAATTGTTTGACCAGAGGAAAGATAATCTAGCAGCAGAAACCCTTTCATATCCCCGGAAACTGAAGTTATCACCTTCCCTGCCAACTGTATTTGCCTTTGCTTTCTTTGGTGGTGAAGAATCAACATTTTTCCACTGCTTTGACTGCTGTTTTGTCTCTGGGGTACAGTAGTGGACCCAAGTTTCCAGGATCCTTGGTTTCATCTGAGGTCACAAAACAGCTAGGAAAATCTTGTTAGTTGCTCTTAAAATGGGTCAAACACTGTTTTGCAATTTCCAGTCTGATGCATTTATGATCCTCCGTCAAGAGTCATGGCATCCATCTAGCAGATAATTTTCTCATATCTAATTCCATGGTTACAATGTGATATACCCATTCAGATGACATCCCTTACGCTCCAGCATTTCCCCGCACTTTCAGTTGATGATCCTCCATAACCATTTTATGCACTATTGCAATAATTTCTATGGTAGTGGCATATTTTGGCAGACCACTACTACATGGATCATCATCTAGGTTGTCCTGATCAAATTTGAAGTCATTTTTCAACTTGGCAGCAGCCCCTACTAAGGAGCAGAGTCCCTCAGAGCGTTCTGAAAGTCTGCATGAAATTTCTTTGCTTCATACCTTTCGTTACCAAGTATTTAATTACAGCTTGAATCTCAATGTGTTCTATCTTCAAAAATCACTAGATGGGAACAACAACAGAGAGGCTTCCACAAAACAATTATCTTCCCAGAGCACTGATACTTTACATGTATACTCATAGAGGATTACCTATTACTATGCGGGAAACTTGTGCTAGCACTGACATCTGGTGGCAGTACCGAGAACCTTTCAAACTACCATCGTACAATGTTTTTGATGACATTCTTTCCTGCGAATCTTTACAGAAGTTTATTTAACCTACGTTGAATGATGGAAGTTGATAATAACTCGGACATGCATAAAACCTGAGGCCCACACTGTATCCACTATTATGTTTGCCACAGAAATTTGTGGCAGGGAACTGTACAGGGAGGAGAAGGGCCAGATTGAATTTGAGGGAAGAGAGGAGGGGAGAGAGAGGGGGACTGGAGATGCATGCGTGGACAGAGGGAAAAAAAACTATTTTCTTAAACTTATGCTCTGCTGTTCCACGATTATTTGCCCAGGGGACAATCACCCAACTTCTCAGAGCTCTTTGATTGGCAGGGGCTAGATAAGATTGTCAAAACAATTTTTCCATGCCAAACGACCTTTCTCCCTTTTTTTAATAGGGTTTTGAAAGGGTTCTCAAGCCTGCTTCTCCATATTGTCCACCATATCTACCAAGATTTTGTCAAGACACACTGCGCAAGAGGCACACACACTCCCTCTCCCGAGGCCTTAAAAGAAAGCCCCCACCCAATAGATGCCACTCAAACTGAGTGACTGTCTCTACTCGAGTTGACAAAACCAGTTCCTTGGGAGGCCATAGATTGACTCATCAGAGTGAAATGATTTTGCCCACATGGAGCACAGATTGTTCAGTTGGACCAGGTGCATCCAATGACCAAATGGAAAGACATGAGCAACACTCCTGGTCATGCTCCTCTCCAAATCGCTAGGGTAGGTAGCAGTTGAACACTGCCAAAACACCGAACACATCCCACGCTTGATGGAATATGGGAAGCTAGAACTTGGAAGCTTGTCTCTCATTATTAACCGGGGAACATTCAGGGAGAAAACTTTTGGGAATGTATATTTCATTGTTCATTCATTAATATCAATCAATCAATAATCATTTAATCCTTTAACCGATTAGCATTAAGAATGACTCTGGAATAATAATTCTGCATATTACAGTAAATAAAAATTTCAAGTTGTGTTGGTTGGAATCAGTGGCATTAAGGACTCAGTATTAGTCAAAAGTGGAAACAGCATCTGACAATAGGACTGAGGGTTGAGTAGCTCATATACGAGCTACAAAGTAAGTACTCTTTCATCAGGTATCTTAACTTGCTAATTCGCATGTTAGCTGAGTTGTTTTGGGAGATTATTATGGAAAAAGGGTATCTTAAATGCCACAAAATAGTTTTTTGGAAGATCGATGCATGATTTTTCTCACACCTTAAGAAGATTTCAGAGCCAATGGAAGGCACAAGAAGAACATTTATTTAACAGAAGTTGAAATCAAATATGTAGTTATAACTTGCTCACTCACTCCAAACATCTAGTGCTATTCCTGGGAGCAAGGAAAGACTTACGCAACAAGAATAAAACAAACCCAACCCTGTTACCATGTGGAATCACACAGAGCAACCCAAGGCAATGCCACAGGGAAACACATCAGTGGAAATGGGAAGGGGGTCTTGGGAATGTTCATGAGTGGGAGGCATGAATGGTTTCAGGCATATTGTAAAAATATGCACTATCCCCACCCAAAAACCCCTTTGCGCAACAAAATGAAGAGGGCAAGAAGGATAGTGCCACCTTAAAGGAGAGAGCAAACACTTCCATGAGTTCAATGAGGAAATGGAGGCCACTCTGAAACAAACAACACAGACATGCAAAGTGCAAGATGGGGTGACCAAAAAAATCAAGTAACTAAGAAAATAAAACAAGAAGGGGTCTGGTTCTTCCAGCCTGAGGAAATGCCTCACATTGGCATAACACAATCACACACTGAACGGGAAACCCTTCAAGTGCATATTTGGATTCTAAAAAAACAAATGAAGCACATCCATTCTGAATAATTGCATGCTTACACGATATACCACATGGTGAATGCAACCCCCGAAATGTAGTGAGCATCAGAAAAGTGAATGGCCGTGAATTGGGGAGCCAATCACTTTTCCAACACACAAAGCAAGGCTGGTTGGAAGCTGATGACGATTCGTGATGGGAAGGTAATCCAAAGCAAAGAAAGTGTGCCCAAGTGGGGAGTGAACGGGTAGAAAAGGCAAAGAGACAGGGAGAGAGCGGTGGGAATGCTAGCCTTAATTAATAGGACTCAACTCTTCAGACCAATATTAAAGAAGAAACAAAACAGAAAACAAGAGTGTAACAATCAAAAGACTTGGTAAATAATAAACCAAAAAAAGAAACAACTGGGGATGATTGCAATGAGAGAAGCCATGCACAGAGTTGCCTTGATAGATGTGAAACCATGACTTGATGGTATGCATACACATAGTGGAAATAATTAAAAAAATTTGCAATTCCGAGGCAACATATGGCATGCTTTATTGAATGCCAAACATTTTCATACACACTGAATACAATTAGTACAAACACAAATTCATAAACATTTTAAATTAATGATTGGAATAAAAAAGTTGTTAAATAAAGTCAACTGCTCCAATGTGTTATCAGCAAATATTCACACAAAGAATATTCACTTTATCCTGAAAAATAGTTTGTATTTCTATAAATAGTTTAATTTAGATCATGCACTTACATATGCTGTCATGTCCATTGCTTTTGCACCTGTGAACACCACTTCAGGTTCATTTAAAAATACAGTGAAAGCATTTTTGAAAATAGAGATTTGGGCTTGTCTCTCAGCTTATGGGCGTGGAATGAGAGGTGCAGTTCTTGAGTGAACAAAATAATGCATCAGAATATAGCTGTATCAATAGACAGTGCTAAATGATGAGATCCATTCTAATGGTGTCACACAGTAAGTAGAGCCAGCAGCCATTAACGGCAAAGCTAGACATTAATTACAGTACAAACTCAATAATGGAAGAATTAATAAAATGTAGCTGAAATCAATTTCTTGAATGTATAGTTCCACCATGTGCTACAGTCAATAAAAAAAATTTAATTCCAACACAAATCTACTTTATACCGTTTAAAAAAATCAGGGTTAAAACAACAAAGGAAATAGGAATGTAACAAAAACATTGACAATCAAACAGAAAGCAATAGCTGTAACTATACAAAAATACAACATATACAATCAACTAAAACCATGTAACAATCACAATAAGAGGATTATACATACAATCAACTGGAAATGACTTCTTTGACAACAACATAAAAGAATTTACACAGTACTTCAGGATGCTATATGTACACAAGGAAATATTATTTTTAATCCAAACAATAAACTTATATTAGATAAAAGAGAAAGTGTGAGAGTGATAAGATACTCAGAGAGAGAAAGAGCAATCCTAGCAAAAGATATTTAATCATAAATGGGTTCCTCAACCACAGCAAACTTAAGCCTTAGGAGAGAGTTAAAGACAGTAAAATTTCATCACATCCAAATTCTTTCTGACATGTTCATGGTAGCATCTCAATGCTTCCACTTGATTCACCCAAGGTGTGGGGAGGGGTGGGAGCACTAAAGAAATTGGATTGATCAATCTCACCAATGCCACTGGCTCTGGTGGGACTTTGGAAATTTGACAAGAGATAACACTGCCTGTGATTCATGCTCAAGCCATGAATGGCATCCAGATATGGTAAAGATGGACAGCCAGAGCTTCAGGAAATGGTGTGCCCATTGCATGGACCATGTCATGAGTCCATCTCAGAGGCTGGTACATAATATCTCATCACAGCATCCACCAAACAAAGACATAACTATTATACACAAAAACAAGGTGAAGGAAACTCTCATCCAAAGATAAATCACAAAATATACAAATGAAAGTGTCGACCAGGAAGAGTCCATCTCATCACCCAATCTAGGATGACTTGCGAGTATTATCAAATTCTCTCATTCTCACATAACTCAGCAAAATATACGGCCATACTTCTTTTTCCCATGAAAAGAACTAAACACTGACATTCAGTGACACTTGCCAATATTTACCATGCAGATCAAGGTGGTGTTTTTTTATTCAGTACACTCAACTTATTGTGCTGGTCACTAAAGTGGTTCATGCAGTGGAAATCCCTTCCATGAAGCAAACAGAAATCATAATACAGAATATCCAAAAACTAGAAGTAATATGCATTTAAGTAAGGAAGGATTTGCATTGACAAAAAGTAATTACACCTATTTGAAAAATCTTCATTTGAAACAATTAAATACCACTGAAACCACTTCAAGTGTCACAGAAAATGAAATATATCTTGATTATGTTTGCACTTCCCCCTTTACTTTCGCTAAATAAGCCTCCAACACTATTTAATTCAATTACAAATTCATGTTATACATGTGTTGAGCATATCATATTTTCAAATACTAAAACATTAATTAGACATGAGAATAACAGATTTATTTACTTTATTTCACGGCAATTCAAACACAAGATTATTCTTCCAATAATTTATGTAAAGAGCAAACTGTAGCAAATAAAACCAAAACAGCTTCATGAAAGATTATTGACACACAACTAGTTTTTGATGGCAGGCTTACACTTTTTATGAAATTCTCATCAATTCCCTGTAAGTTACCAGGAAAATATTGCAGAAATTTTCCTCTATGATTATATAATGGAAACTATTTCAAATAAATGCCCTGTGTTATCTTCATGTCTGATAATTTTGATGCACAATTATTTGCAAACTATTTGGAAGAAACCACTTTGTTAGAAATAGGCAATGTGCAAATATTAATGTGCAATTCTCACCAAGGAAATTTTTCTTAATAACGCTCATCAGACAACAGCTATGTTTGAATTTAGCTTTGGGAATTAGTGCCATGCGAACACACTCAACTGACAACCACAGTGATAGGCCATTCCTTTCCATCCTCACAACTGATGCTGCTACCAATGTACACAACAGTTTCCCTTCATAACTGATAATTAAAAGTTGGGAAAATCAAATGCACAAAGTTTTGGGCATCATGCGACTGCTTTTTGTGCTATACATTTACATTCAGTGAATGATTGGAGCCCTATTTATTTGAGCTCATCACAAGTTAACTATTACTGTTTATATGTGCACACCACAAGTGGCTGATTAATGAGTACAACCAGTTTATTGAGCCCTCGGCCACATCCCTTCCCTTCTCCTCCTTTGCACAGAGTCTGACTTCCATCCATGTGCATCCCCCCATAAGCAGGAGGCCAAGAACCACACCTCACGATGCTTGGTCCCGAGGGAGAGAGCTCTCCACCCACTCCCACCACCTGTCCAACTCAACAGTGCACCAGCATCAAATACACCTCCAACCACAACCGATGGAATTTACATGACTCCACCATTGACAGGTGAGTCATCAAACCCTGTTACACAATCATCATGGTCTGTAATAAGAGAATTTCAACAGGCGTAGTTTTCTGAGCCTGCTATTCATTTTCCCAGTCTATAATTAGAATTTCAAAATATTCAAAAATATAGTTCACCATTGCTCAAATACTCTTATAGTAATATTTGCCACGTTGTATTTTATGTTAACATTAGTAACAAGTATCCTGAGCCTCCACAGCCTTCAATTTGCTTTGTTAGTCATGTTATATTTCAAATTCAATGAATTAATCTTCATCATGTCATGTGTTAATAGTAGGGTAAATAGGAATGAAATATAATATGACCACACCATACTATCCGTTATTTCTACCATTATTCTCATTAGTTTTGCATCAGCACAAATAAGCATGCTGCAAAATATCATGCATACTAATATTTTACAGTTCTGATTTCATTCAATGTTTCACTCGGATATATGGCCACAGTGCTCACATGGCCATTTTGTAACAATTCACCATCAAATTAAAATTTAGGAGGTTTTAAGAATTTGTTTGCAAGCAATGAAAACTCTTTTGAATTGAAAACTATCATTTGACACATTGAATTTCATGGGGCAACCACCACTGAATACAAGAGAAATGAATTCATTAGTGGTCTAAATACAGCTGACCAGACTCAATGATATTTTAAAATTTTACAATTATGAAAGTCATTCAACCAAAAGGTTCCTGCAAAATGTCACTGGCAATCTTCCTGATTTCAATTAATTAATTAAATCAACTCCTAGTTTGATGTAAATATAATGTATTGCGCAACAAAATACAATATTAAATATAATAATTAGCAATAACAAATACGTTCAAATTCATCAATGTTTTATGAGGAAATTACAGGAACATTTTGATTACCCTCAAATGCACCTACTACAAGTTTTACATCATAATATATTAGCTTTATTTGCCTGACTGCTAATCAAATTATTTGACTCAAATCTATTTGTGTATGAGCAACACTTAGAGAGCTATGGATGTAAAAGGCATAATTGCAAAAATATTTTCCCTGTATTTTGGAATAAACAATGACTAAGCTTCCTTCTGAACTAATTAAGTGGAATGGGCATTTGAGCATTGATTTACAAGGGAAGGCAGCAACACACTGAGCTGCTCCGTTCCACATCCCCTCCATCTCTCAGCAAATCCTTTAGTGAGAGCTTAAGTCAAAAGTCCATGGGACCCACCCATGCAAGGAAGAACTTTAGAACAACTTCCTACAGAGCATTGCTCTTCATCTGCTCTGCCATGTCCAGGCTGGCAACATGCAACTCTTGCCTCATTCCAGAAAGATTCACTAATTCCACACAAATATTCCAGATCCCTAGTTTTTTCTATCCTTTCCTTTCTACCTATAACTAACTACCTTCTTTTCTATCTAGATGCTATTTCAGAAGAAAAAGATGGCTTTACTACCAGTAAATAGGTATCCTCTTTTTAGGCGAAATTCAGAATGCACCGCCTATCTTTGAAAGAAAGATGATGTTAATCTACTCCCATGCAAAAACTACCTCACTGATTCAGCTGATGTTTGGCACAGAAATGGGTGGGGGTCTCACCTCAACATGCACATTAAATAGTAGAGTTAGAGGCAGGAAAAAGAGGGATATGGACCAATATGCACCACAATGTCATTTTTGACCTCATTAAGAACTTGGAAGGGTTGAAATTAGGATTTTCTGAGGAAACCATATGGTAGAAATGGAAAAATTCTAATGCAGAAACCTAACTGGGGTTCTGCTCCCAAGAGAACCATTAGTTAGAAATTTCGCTCTAAGAACTAAAACTTTGCAAAGAAGGGGGAAAGAGTTTGGGTTTCATGCTGCAATGAGTTCAGTAAGGGGATGGTGATTAAAATTTCCATGGGGGAGTGGAATAAGAGGTTCAGCTTTCTTCTGGAATCTACAAGGGTACACCCATAATAATTTAAGGCTAGTGCATTAACTTCCCTAACCACTAAATACTACATACTTTTGGACATCTAGGGGAACACAGGAATCATTTTATGTCCCTTTAAATATCTTTATCAACTAATTCAGAGGCTTCCAATCTACCACACTTCTTTACAACACTTCCCAGGCAGTTATGGATGTGAATCATGACGTTAAGGCAAGTACCAAACAATTTTTCATAAATTTGAACTTTGTAAAGATCTTTCAGATCCGACTGCTTACACGAATTATCCAAAGGAAATTTATCACAAGAAGTGGTGGCACAGGTCTGATGTAAGGCAGAAAACTGATAAAATAAATATTTAGTTTTTATTACCACTATTCTAAAATAGTCTCTTCAGCACTTCTACAACCTAGCCTACTTCTGAATGTTGCCATTGAGAAAAGGAATGATCCACTCAAGAGATGAAAGGTTTTGGTTGTTCAAGTACCATGGGACATTACTGTTATTAATTTGTGAAGGCATTACCTGGAAGTGTTTCCAATCACATTCCCAACCTCCATTGAGATCTCTGTATGTAATGTGTACGTGCATGTTATTCAGGTCTCTTAACCTTCACGGTTGATTTTTCTGTGTAATGGTGAGAAGAGAAAGTACTAGCAATAATTTTATGGACCTTACAATTTTCTGAACTGTGAATGGAATGAATGGATAGAATAGAGGTAGTTATCAGGAGAGGAGACTGGCAGCCGAGGCCATTTGCGCCTCTAGGGAGAAGTGGGGGTAATTTGGAAGAGGTAGGATGAGGATCAAGGAATGAGGGAAAAGGGTTGTCAACATATTCAGTACTACCAAACTTATTTTCTACATTCTGTCATATTCAAATAATTTCAGGCATGAAATTCCTATTGGCCAAATAACATAAAAGAAGGGGGTATAGGAAAACATCGAGCCATTAATATTTTTACCAATCCCTTATTATTTGGTAAGTTGAAATTTGAAGGTCACTATAGATTCTAGACGCACTGGAAAGTGTCTTAAAAAGGTGACATAGATGGGGGATACTTGTCAGTTGGTATATTTGTACTACAATAAAGGGACCCAATACTTAGCTAAACCTTTTCTACCACAGGAACCTACATGATACTCCTGAAATATAGGGAAACAGCCCATTGACATGGAACCACAAAATTATAATTAAACACAATGTACTACAGTGGTAAGAAGGTTTGGGTCCAGTTCTCAGTTTTCAAGGAAGAGGGAGATCCTTAGTCATAGAAAAATCCCTTTCCAAACAACGACTTCCACACACTACATCCAAGCCCATAATACTGATAGAATTAACCCAGTTGAGTTCCACTTCCACCCCCCAGTTTGAATACAGATTTGGTGTCAGTAAAGCACCACTCAAAGCTCCCAAATTAACCTCCTCATACTTTGTGCATGTCATTGAAGAAACATATTTATGCGACCACATAACCACCTGCCTGATATTTATCATCAACTTTGAGAAATGTTGGGAGACATAACGAGCTCATTCTATTCTATTGTTATCAACCCGAAGGTCAGTTTGAGAGGTGAGGGTACAGCTCTTAGATTAGCCCTATACAGCATGTGAAATTCACACATTAGGGTAATAAGGGGGCTAGTTCCTTTCCTTGTGCCACCTATGGTTTCCCAGAAAGATCTGGTATCCAAAAGAGCATACATATTGGGTGAAGCCGGGGGATCACAATGGCTTGGATTCCCACCGAGTCCCGGGTTCGAATCCAGGAGACGGCAGATATTTTTCAGTAGTATCCTAATCTCTACTTGAGGTGTTTTGTGGAGAGCACTTGGGGTGAGTACGCCGTCCGTCAAATGGGACGTTAAAATACAGACCCCTTGGTGCCTTTCTTTAAGAGTAGGCTAATGCCAATGCCAGGTTTCTCTCCACCCTTCCTCCTTTCCCATCTATCCCGATGCCATGCAAATGGCCTTAATTGTCAGTCACCTCCCGTAAAAACTACTACTACACCTAATTTGATTGAAGCTTAGGGTGCCCAGAGGTATCAATCAGAATTTAACGCCGGCCCTCCAGTCAGTTGTCCATTACTCTCCTATGACTCAGAGTACCACACCCCCATAAAGATGTCGTAAATAAATTAGCCTATAAACAAAGCATTCCTCTCCTAATTGAAACCAAAATCTTTTACCTCAACTTTAATCAAGATTTTTATGAGGGATAAAGATTTAAAAATGGTTGCTTATTTATTGCAAACTTGAGAGCAGAAAGCATGGAGGGGAGGAGTTGAATTATATCTCTTCAGGTAACACTGCTCATGTAGTCTAGTTCCCTCTGCATTCGTGTAGTCAAGGCCTTGAGGTCTGATTGAGCGAATACTCTATTATTGCTTCTGTTGAAGTACTCTATGTATGATCAAAGTGAACTGCCCATCTTGATAAGAGACTATTTATACTAGGTTAAAAGCAGACCAACTACCTTAAGGTGGCAATAATTCATATTGTACACATAAGCAAAGCTGGATGACATAACTGAAAAACCATTTCCAAGATAACGTAGAAAGAAATAAAAATACTATGACATAACTTTCCAAACTATTTATATAATGATTATAAATAATTTATGAAGTTTGCACATAGTATAGTTATTTCTAGCCACAATTAGATGGAAGAATCTTCTATAAGCAACCTTTTTTTATATATTTGACACCTTTCCCAATTAGTAATAAGTTAATCCCAGATAATTTTGACCCCTGGTTTAACAATTAGTCTAGTGCACCTTTTCAATTAAGGCATAGTTAATGCTATACCCTATGGCCATTGTCTTCAATAACTTACATCTTTTGACCAATTTGACTAAACACACATTAATTCCTTTCTCCACACACTATAACAGTTGAAAAGGGACGTGTTCTTTAGAGTCATCTGGGCTCTCAGTAATCCAACATTTAACCTCAGACCTAAAATAAGCAGAACTAAATTTAGTTTCGGCAATCACCAGGGTGCTAGCTTTTTACTGCTTAACCTTACACTGAAATGCCAAACACATTTGAAGGCAGAGCAGTAGAGTGGACCATGGCCATTCCAATGAGAATTCATACGTCAGAAATATTTTCCCACCAAATTAACTATATGCTCTCCATTCTTGGGGTAGCATACCATAATTAGGGCTCAAATTTATAATTTGATAACTAGAGATTGCTATGCTTTCTCTGAGCGACGGTAGGTTTAACTACACCCGGCTCCCATTTACATGGATTCTAGTCTACAAAAAGAACTTCAATTGGTATGAGAGGTCTGATCTCTCAGAGTAGTCTGAGAATTGTTATATATTTTACCAAAATACCTTTCAAACGCCATCGAAATTCAGATGAGAGGTCACCTAGTACAGTTATTGTCTGGTATTTCAATTTTTTATGAAAAAATCATGAAAACATTAACCATCAAACAAACATCAAAACCATTCAAGTTCTTGTCTTGGAGTTTAGCTGAGAAGCAAACTTCCAGAAGCACAGGAATGCCCATGCTATGGAGATGCCCCTAAAAATAGACACAAGAACACAATGGCTTAGTTTTCACTGCATCCTAGGAAGGGCAAACCTTAGGCAGTTTCTGAGTATCGTCAACTTAACCAAAATAAATCACAAAATGTTTAACATAATTGTGTTTCTTAGAGTTAAAAAATGTATCATGCATTCTATTTCACAAGATGACAAGAAATGAATGAACACAAGGCATTGTGGTCTTTGATTTGCAGACTTTCAATCATTCCTACTAGAATTACTACAGCTCTACAGATTATTGTTACCAATAACCAGTGCGATTACACATAATGATCAACAAATAACATGAATATTTTCAACACCTAAAAATACCCAATAAAAGTTTTTCAATGATGACAGTTGAATATTTTCCAACTTATAGATGAACTCCATGATTGTGAATTCCCCATAATAAGTGAATTATAAATTTCTGTATCAGACTCTTGACCAAGCAAAATACAGTTCAATCCATGCCATTCTGTAATAACTTGGAGCTGGGATTGGCATGGTATTTGAGTCATCTCAGCATGGATCAAGCGACATGTCATTCATCCCCTCAAACCCACCTCTAGCCTGAATTGTAAGTTTTGATCAATGCTCGGCTCACGGACATAGAATAATGAGAGCTGCAGATGATTTCACTTATGCTTGGCTCCAAACATCATACGACTAAGGACTCGAATATGATAATAACTGATTTATTGTATCTAATATAGGCACTGTAATGGCATTAACAACAGTTGATACTGAAATACAAAATTATATCATGATTTTACATTTTTTTTATTTCCACCAACAAAAATTAAGAGCAAGTCAGGCTCAAAATTATTAAATATAAGGTCACCACATTGGACCACTGAACCAGGAATATGGATGAGTGATTAAATAATTGATAATTATCAATTATATAATAATGAGACATTGGAAATCTCCCTATTCATATCCATCACTCTTGCCTTAATCTCCTTTTCAACATTCCCTCCCTCATTTCATGTTTGAGATAGGTGTTGTCTTTCCCTTTTACTTCTAGTCAGTCCTTAACACCATTCAAATTTTTTTTCCTCTCCATTATTTCCACTCTGCTCTCCAAATTACCTTGGTTTAATTAATTATTTCCCTTTTTTCTTAATTCTCCAATTCCAAGCTATTGTTTCATTTTGTTCATTCTGCAGCATTTTTTAATGTCTTTTCAAAGATATCCCATCCCTTTGTACTACTTCAGAGTCTACTTAACTGATTCCACATCCTTGTGTTATTTAATTTCCGTAAGAGGTTCTACATTTCACTTATGCAACCACTTTCACAATTTCAATTTATTGAGTATCAAGTAATTTAGTTGTTGACACTAAATTAAGACATAACATTTCACCTGTTCTCAGGAAAGGGTGTGGGCTGATGATGATGTTCTACAAGCCTGATGCCAATCCAATTGATGTACCCTGACATTTTCCACCCGCACTTAGGTCTCTTGTGGTGTATAAGCCAGGTGTAGGTTATTACCAAATTCTTCCAACATTGACACTTTATCATTTTCCCACCCTGGCCACTCTTGCTTCAGTAACTACATTCCCCCATCTCACAGCTCCCTTCCAAACCCACACCACTATCAACTGGTTTCTTCCGAGGATGCTTCGAAATTACTTCCTCCAGTTAATTATGTACTATAATATATCAATTGCTTCCTTCCAATTTCTCATGGCAGATACACCTCCACTATGAGCAAGGTTGTTAAACCTGTTTTAATGTCCACTAATAATAATAATAATCTACACCACCCACCTCCATATATGTTTTATATGCTTCTTTCCTAATTTCCTTTTCTGTAGTAACCTGAGCTGACCTTCCTTCACTATACATTAGTTTGAAGCTCTACCACATTTCAGACTACTTCTAACGCATTTAGGTTTATAATATCCCTTGCGATGCAATCAATTTCCATATCATGATTTACCTCAGAACATCCAAAAACTAAAAATGTCCTTTACCTTTTCCAAATAGCAACTGCAATAAAAGATTTTCTACCACCAAAACTCTCAAATGGTTTTATCCAAAATTTCATTTTTTAGTCATTTAATTGCTTGCTTTAAAAAGTTTTACAATTTTTTTGCGCTGATTTCAGACATATTGAAATGAAATAATTGACTTTGTTATTCCACACACTTTATTTTGAAAACACAACCCAGGTTTCGACATTGAACGTCATCATCAGGTGATGATGACGTTCCTGACGAAGACCTGATGATGATGCTCAACATCGAAACCTGGGTCGTGTTCTTAAAATAAAGTGTGTGAAATAACAAAGTCAATTATTTCATTTCAATATGTTATACAAATTCCATAAAGTTACGCCTGAGACAACAAATTTTAATTGAATTAAGACAGTTAAATAAAAGAAGATACTTCCTTTTAAAGTGCTTGTTTTATATTTTTAAATTTGTATCTGAGGGAATATCTACTACACTTCCGAGATACGTAGAACTCTTCTACCTGCTCTAGTTTTTGCCCTCCTATTTTAATGTTCAGCTTAGCCTTTTTCTTTCTGGAACATCGCATAACCTTTGTTTTATTAATATTGATTCTCATCCCATATCTATTGCACTGAATTTCTAATTCACTCAGCAATGCCTGCAACCCCTTGGCTGACTGACAAACTAAAGCTTGGTCATCAGCAAACCTAACTGATTTTACGAATTCCCCGCCTACTTTCATTCCTACCTCCAGTTCTTTCCAAGCCTCTTTAATCATTTCCTCCACATATATGTTGAACAGCACCGGTGACAATTGACAACCCTGCCTTACACTTCTTCCTAATACTGCCCATCCAGACTCTCAGTTCCACACGCGCACCTCAGCAGTCTGAGACATGTACAGGTTGTGGATTAGCCTCCTACCCCTCCAATGTATTCCTATTTTCTGCAAAGTACTCATTTGTTTTTCCCAATTCACTCTATCAAATGCCTTTTTGAAATCTACGAAACAGGCAAATACCTCCTGGTTGTATTCTATATTCCTCTCGATTAATAATCTCATTACTGCAATGGCATCACGTTTGCCTCTCCCCTTCTTAAACCCCAACTGATCATCCCCTAAGTAATCAATTGCCTTGCTCTCCATCCTTTTGTTGATGATCCTGAGAACCACTTTAGCTGCATGGGAAAGCAAACTTATTGTTCTACAGTCCTTACATGATGTAGCCTTTTATCTTTTCCGGAATAGGAACCAACACTGATTTCATAGTCTCCCGGCCAGATTCCCTTCCCATAGATGCTATGAATCAGTCTATATAGTCTTTTCCTAAACCTTTTAGTAGTTCCGCTGGAATGTTGTCCATCCACACAGCCTTATTTGATTTCACCCCCTTAATTCCCTTTCTATCTCATTGCTGAGTATGCCTGGACCTAAGCCATCTTCCTCTATGTCATGTTCCTTTTCTATGTCTAACTTTGTTGGTCTGAGTTCTTTACTATACAGTTCTTCTATATATTCCTTCCTTCTCTCATGGATCTTTCCTCTGTCAATTATTATCTTACCCAACTTATCTCCAACTGTTAGCAGAGATCATCCCTTCTTATTTCCCGATAGTTATTTAACCTTTCTGTATAGTGCACCAATTTCACCCTTCCTCTGCAAACTTTCCATATCCTTGCACTGCGTCTTTCACCATGCTTCTTTTGCTTTGTTTATTGCCATCTAAATTTATTATTTAACTCTTTGTCCTTGCATCTGCCTAGCACTGTTTCAATTCTTCCATTTCCTTCTCTCATTTATCTTTCTAATAATAATCTCATCCGTGATCTATGGTTTTCTTGTCCTTTTCCCATTAAAGGTTCCTATAGTTTGTAAGCGATTGCGACATCAATTTTCAGTAATAAACTTTCCACATTGGCATGATCAGATCAATTAGGTGATACCTCATTACCAGTTATATATTATTCAATGTGCTGCACTCACGACAACAGTGATTTCATTTCCATCAATGGATTACGTGGCTTACAAGAACAGTGTAAATATAAAATGATCGTAACTACAGTCGTGAAGCAATGAAAATAAGATAGCCGAGACCGTAAACTTGATTGGCACAAGGTTTGTCAAGGGGGTGGATAAAAACAAATTATGGGGAAAGATAGGGAGCACACTAGGTCACTTGATGAATACTTCAACCTCACAAAGAAAGCTAAGTTAATAACGAATAAAACGAACTTACAACCACTCGATCACTAGGGTGGGTTAAGGAATAACAGTCACTCTTGTGAATCGCATTTACACACACACTCGGGGTTTGAAAGGATACCACCTATGCCAGGGGCCCGTTGTACTTTCACAAGAATAAAAAACAATAAAAATCAAAAAGGAAAGGCCCAGGTTCACTTTTGCAATCCCTAGGGTGTTAGATCTTTGTTCCCTGTTTCTGAGCACACCCAAGTGAATGAGCGAAAACTTGTTTCCATCCATTTTATTTGTTTTTGCGTGATAGATGGGTCCTTGGCATAGGAGGAATCCTTGTAAACCCTGAACAAGTGAGTCAGTGCAATTCACAAAGATCAAACACACCCGAGTGATTGCAAACATGAACCTGAACCTTTTTGTTGGTTTTTATTCCTGTGCGATTACAACAGGTCCCTGGCATAGGAGACATCCTTGCAAACCCCGAGTGTGTGTGTTTTATTTTATTAATTTTGCTTCTTTTTAGTGTGATCGAGAATTACATGGGTCACTGCTACCCAAACACACCTTAGTGACCTACCGGGTATTCCTTATCTTCCCCCTTACTTGCAACTTTGTTTTTACCTCCCCCCTTGACAAACGAAGTGCCACTCATGTTTACAGTCTCTGCTATTTTGTTTTCATTACAAGTAGAGTTTTGTTGGCACAACTGCAGTTCACTGTGTGAACACTTCTTAGTTAGTTGATAACCATTCATTTGAGACGAAGAGATGGAGAGAGAGAGATACCCTCCACCTCTACCACAAAACCAGCCTCGATCTCTCCAAAGGCACTTCTAGATGGAGGAGGGAATTTTTCAGTAAGCACTAGTTCCTACTTCAGTCCAAAACAACATATCTACTTTTCACACCAGGCATACAAAATATAAACCGAATGCCCATATTTAGTCCTTTTTAAAAGCACTTTGAAATTTCTTATCACGTACAATGGAAAAGAAAGGCCTCCACCACGGATTGAGACCACACAGCCACAAGAAAGAGATGCTATCTCTATTAAGATGACTTTAAGTGGTACTTTCTAACTTTCATTGGCACTGGAAACAAGATGCACAACAGTACAAATTATCACAAAGCTGGAAATTCCAGCAGTTGCTCCCTCCTTTGGGATATGCCAGCCAATGGATTGAAGAATGGTATCTAGCACAAAACATACTTAGGACATTGATTAAGTCAACCAAAAGAAACCTCTCTAGCATTTGCATTATCAGCCAGGCCCTTTGCCTCTGCACCCATGTGCACCATTCTCGTAATTGATTTTAAGAATGCTATTTATGGTATAATTGTAAACAATAAATGTTGGCAATTACATATTAAATTAAAAATCTTTTCAAATAGATGGAAAAATTACCAGAAAATAAATTTGGAAATAATATATTATTTATAAAAACAGAAAAAATGATGAAGTAATTACACAACTTAGGCATCCATCATATGCTATTTTTACTTTCGATAACTATTACCACTATTATGACAACAATAATTATAAGAAAAGTGCTAAAAAAAACTTTAATTTGGTTTCAAATTGACAATTTTCAGATAATTATATTAATGTTCCAAATTGTTATTGAATAATAATTTTTACTCAGAATATGAGGATGCATCCCTAATAATGCATGTGGCAACCTACCAATTTTGGTATCATAATAAAAAACTTTCCACATCAATCATTATTGCCTAATTTCTGATAACAGAAGAAAGGATCATCATTCATTGGAGAGTGATCATTCGGTTCTCATCCACATAAGATATCTAAAGCCTACAATTTTGGAGACTGGGAGTCTTTTATTATATTTTATACATTACCATACAGGCATACCGAAACTTATAGCTGGCTCTGGTTTCTTGAAATTGTGCTCAATTATTTGTTTTTAAAAAAGTAATAATTTGATTCTTTATGATAGAATGATTGATATTTTCCATAAAAAGCACGATGAACTGATCTCTTCACGAGATCTGATCTTGAGCTTATCGATTTCAAGATCTCTAGTGCATCAATTTTAGATTAATAACCAACAGTTATGGAATCAGTGATGCACATCATAAATACATTTAACCTTTTCCATGAAAGAAAATCGTGTTCACTCATTCCGTCATATTTTTGTGTTGTGGTTGGCAGGTTGATTTAATTGCGCAACTGGAGCACAGTTGACCAAATGTACAGTATGGAGGGGAGAGGCAGCCAGGAGTACGGCATGTACCATGAACATGCAAAATATGCACTTGTTTATCATTGACTTATATGGTGTACTGAGATAATATTAAAATCTGAACCCTTACAAATCTGCTTTGCATGGGCAGCATTGAAGAGCCAAATGTGTATCCTGGCATGCCATTCTGTGTTTCATCAAAAATAAAACATTTGACCACTAATACCCAACTTATATATGACACTACATACTAATACAATATACCCATTGAGACAGGGAAACACCACCTTGCTCCCATCTCTCTCTCTCTCCCTCCCTTTACATCTTCGGAAACAATGTCATGACCCACCCCATGGCAACTGTGCAAATGCCCACATTAACTGCATTCCTTGCAGAAATGACAACGCACATTAACAGTTAACTCCAAAAATAATTTGAATAATTTACAATACAAGAGAAAAATAATATTGAGAATTTATAGAAAGAGAAATTGGACATAAAGGGGATCAAGCATATTTACAAATATATATTAGTCATTTAATGCTGAGGTATTGATATAATCAGTGTAATTTAAGACTTCGGTGCATACTATATACGTGAATTTGGCACATAGGAAAATGCTCATAAATTAGAATGCTACAAACATTTCCAAACAAAATAAATATAACGATAAATAGGTCAGTGTAAAGTATACAAAATACAGGGGCTAACACTAAGAAAAGTCAATGGCACAAAGATCTACCAAACTACTGCTACCTACTCACAAGATAGAGGATGACTCATTTGGAAGCATAAATGACATGCAACCACAATAAATGACAAAGAATTTGATTTTGCCACACCCACTCCCCACAAAATATATGAAGCTGAGAATGAGAGACATCCATTGGCTGGGCGATTATCAAACCAAAGCTAAAGTATCAAATTAATTTTATGGGGGAAAGATGAGTGAGGCAGATTACACACACCTATCCCACTTCAAGGCTGTCAAGACCTTAGTTGATTACTCTACACCATGACACTTAAGTGCCAACTAAGGCATGACATAGCATTATGCCAATGCCTGGGTACTCTGCCATTAATGTTAAAGTGCCAGTCCCAAACTGGACTTCTTAACACAAGGATTCACATAAAACAGGAAAGTGAGCATAGCTTTATTCTCTCCTTAGGATGGACGGCATATCAAATACACAGATAATAATGTTAAGGAATTTGGATGGTAGGCATTTCCAATTACAAGGACATTTCCCAAAAGCATCATAAAAGTTTAAAAAAGGGCCAAGGGAATTTGTTCACATCGCAAACCACAGCATGATTTATATAAAAGAAAAAACTTCTGAGAGGGCACAAAAAGCAATGACATGTATCTTCACTTTGCATGAATGCCTTCCTTCATTACTGAATACTGTTTCCTCTAGTGAAAACCTAGCTCTGTTTAGCTAGGATTCAATGGCAATATCCAGATGAGGGGGGATATACGTTTTCACATATGCCTCCTTTGATGCTACCATCCATTAAATGCAGGGGTTTGGTTAGGGGAGAGGGGAGGGGAGAGGAGACCACCTCACTGCTTGTGCCTCTCATGACTTAAGCATATTGCCACTGCCTTCTCACACAGCATGCATTCAGGCGATTGTTCCTAAGTTTGTGGCTGCTGTTCGTATGAGGATGAACGACTTGAAATAAAACCTATTCACGAACAAAACTGAAACACAAATAGGATCTTACACAAATAATTAGCTAAACAAAAACGTTTATTATGCATCATGCAAGTACAGTCTCCACATTTTCTGTGGAAATAAATCATATTTCACATTCATAACATGTAAACATTCACAAGAAATAAGTCAAGTGGTTCACATTAAAGTATACATTTGAGAAAACAAAGTGCCAAACCAAGCTTGGAAAAATAATTTTCAATTTGTAAAATGATAAAAATTAATTAAAAGTTCCAAAATTTAGACAACATTTTATAAAGGAATAAAAAATGCAATAAACAAATCAATTCAAAAATGCCTCAAATATTAGTAGTGCTTTAACTATTCACAAAAATAACATTCTTTACTTGCACAGCCAACAACATACAATGAAAATTAAATTACACATATGTTACATAAATCATATAAATATCTACACTCGATTCATTCTAACCATTATGCAAATGTTTCCTTTGGGAAAGAGTAGTGGGTGGTAGGAGAAGTATGGAGAAAGGATTTGGCATGCAAGGGCGTGATGTTAAGACAGGAATTAATGTGGCACAGCAGGGATCCTACCATTTTGACAATGTTGCTCTCCAACCATATCGGAATTTTGACCACCAAATGCTGCCTAAAACAAATAACATTTGTCAATTTCATCCCAGGATGGTAACTGTTACCTAAAAGCTGAATGTTGAACACCACATGAAGAGAATCAACTTCATTAAAAAGGAATATCATTAACTTTTTCAACAAGAGAGAGACATCTTTGAAAACTGGTTTGAACAAAACTTATTAAGAGATAATTCTCCTATTCCAACATTTTAATGAGTTATTCATATTTAAGTAGGCAAAGGATTAGGTCACCTCCGAGTGCAATCATATAACTTTCCAACTTCTACTGTTGTCCCACATGTGCATAGATTACTTGATGATGTTGATACACGAGAATCACAAACCAATTCCTTCACATGGACTCATTCCACCACATGGACTCACTACACCAATGGTGAGATTAGCCCCCAAGATAACGGTCCGCTTCCAACCAAGAAAATGAACAAAGGCCTCCCTCTACACCCAGCCTTACCCCACACCACCAGCATAAAGCACGACCATGATGTTCACAAGCCACTGCACAAGGCAGTCCATTCCCAAGTTCCTCCTGGCTACTCTGGGCCACTAAGGCACAAGCCAGTATGACAAACATAAGTTTGATGAATATTAAAGAATATTATGAAATAGTCTTATTACTTGGACCCATCTGTGTTTTTAGGCAGATTTTTGTGGATGCATCAAAAGATGTTTCTCAGTCGTTCTTGGCAACAGATAGGGAGGCCACCGAACCTCAATATCTTCCGAGCAATTCATCACAGATTGGACAACTCATTTACAGCTTATGGACCTTCCACCACCAGAGGAGGGATGAAAATGGCTCTCTTTCAAGTTCTTTGGTTCTAAATACACTCTGAAAGGCATACTTCACTGGAGGCAGCACAGCAGACACGACCCTGGACCTTTTCTACTGATTGTGATATTCAGGATCAAAACTTATGGTCACAACAAATGAAGGTCTGACTACTTGTCCTACCAAGGCTTACCCCATCAATGCTCTGAAGGGAATGGCAATATGATCTCAAGACAATGGTAAAAATAGCCCCAAGTGCACCCACATATTTGAGTGAATGGTGTCAACATTAATCTGCGATTCTGTACTGAGTATTCATAAACCAGTGATATAGATGCAGAGGGTCGAAAAGACAACCACATTTTGCATATGGTTCCATTCTGGCAATATTCAATCCATTACTCGGCAAAAGGCGCAAGCTTCTGTGACCGAACTTTTTCAAATATAGGACTCAAGTGAAAAGCTGATTCTGTTTGTCAATATTCACACTTCATTGTTTTTGAGAGAATCAGATCAGTGTTCACTGTGGAAGTGCAAGGCTGTTTCACTTCACATCCCTCAATCAAAAAGCTTCGCAAGTCTAAAGATAGTTTCAAAAAGTAATTATTTGGAAGCTGCTCTATCACAAGAAATGCTTCAAATAATTCACTACTTTCAGTGCTCCACAATGTTGGATATCTTGGTACATCAAGGGTCCCCCATCCATAAAAGGATGCAAGTTCATGTTACTGTACTAGGAGATACACCCTGGAGTAGACACAAGACGCAAACATTCTGACTGAAATTAATGTGGAAATTTTAAGACCATAAGACATCACGTGACAGGAAATGAAAGCAAAATATTACCCAAATAAAAAACATAGCAAATGTTTTGCTGTAAGGATTTTGTGATTATGTGATTTTGTGTGTATGTGATTTTGATGCCCTTCCACAAGAAGAGACAGAGAGAGCTTAGGATTTTTGAAGTGGTGAGGTGTGATGTGCATCATTCCATGCCAAGAGCTTTGTGCCACCCACCCTCCAAATATCAACCATGGAGTTGAGGAGGGGGAGCAGAGAAGGATGTGCACCCGTCAGGAAACCACACTATGTGAGCAATCATGCAGTTGGACTACAAATGCCCATGATCATCATAAATCAGGAAAATGTCCTACAGTACGATTCACTAGACTGGAACAACACAAGGAAGTTTAAAATAGGAAAATCCATCACTTGGGTGCAATGTTACAATCAACTCTGTCAACCACTCCTCAAGGAAGGCACTGGTGTCAACCACTAGTGTGCTTGTTTGCCCGTATAGAGAGAGAGAGAGAGTGACGCAGTCCAAGGCAAGCTGGCTGTCTATTCCATTTGTTCACACTTTGGTTTAGAATCACAAGTTCAACCTACCATTGTTACCAAAACCAAAACATCCTTCCATAGACTACCTCATATTTCAAATAACATATTCAAAGTAAAACTTATAATAATAATTTTGAAAAGTCAAGAAAAACATGCTCAAGCCTCAAACGATTGACAAGAGAATAAAATGAAATACAAGCTACCTCAATTCAAAAAATGCTATCAGGCAAACGAGAATGTAGCACATGCCATTGAAAGTTGCAACACAGAAGGGTGATAAAATCAGAGGAAATGAAACAAGATAAGCAAGAACAGGGAAGAAAATTAAATCTTATAAACTAAATCTTATTGAAAGTACAACTGTGAATTCCAAAGAAACTGCGGGAGATGTCACAACAGTAACTTTCATATTTAACAGTAACATCAGTAAAATCATTCGCCTTGACCGGGATCATTCATCCCGGTCAAGGCAAATGATTTCACTTGATTTTTACACTCTGAAATTTTTGCATTGAAATACAACAGTGGATATTAGGATGGCGCGAACCCGAGCAATCTCCAGGTTGTTGACACCCAATTGTGTGAGCAGCCAGTGATGGAAGGCATGCAGTGGGTGCCAGCCATCACCAGAGCAATGGTCTAAGTGGGAGGAGGGGAAGGAGAAGGTCGGCTCCACATGACTATCACAAGAGTGACCTCCCTCATGGTAAGGAATGAGGCATCCAGGACACCACTCAGCCAACACAACTCCCTTCCACTAACAATCAATTGTGACACAGATGTGAACTCAAACACATTTGAACCATGAAGATGGGCGATGAGTGGATGAGTATTATTGTATTTTCAATCTTATGAGAATGAAAATATAATAATACTCATCCACTTGAAGCTAATTAGCAGCCCAGTGCTCAGGAAAACAGAAGTCACATGATACTGATTCATACCAAAGTTTAAAAGGAAGACTGCAAATAAACTCAATTTACACATTATTTGCAAAACCTTAATGGATGTATTTGAATTTATGAATTGTATATGCTTCTTTAGAAAAGTTATTTACGAAAGACAAAAATTAGATTGTCCCATCCAGTCTCAGCTATCTGTCTTTACCTCCTGAAGTTTAAAGGCAAAACTTTCATCAGGAGTTCAGCTTTGAAAACCTAACCTGGCAAAAACCTACACAAAGGTGATGAGAGGGGGAGACTACAAGGCATGCATCAAACATAACGTGTGCACATAGGGAGAAAGGGATGACAGGCAGCATCCCAAAGGCACAGCAATGCAAGCTACAAACAGAGCTACGAGGACAACAACGGGCCCAGGAGAGGGAGAAAGGATGGGGCTGGCGGACAAGAGGACCTGGTGAGGAGGTGGCTGCATGAGCATGTCGTGTCTATGAGTGGTACTGGGCCCCGTTGTGCACCCCACCCACCTGAGTTGAGTTCCCGGACGAGAGTGGACATGGCATTGGTGACTGAGTCGGCAGCAACAAGCAGGTCGTTGCGCAGGCTGCGGCCAGACGAGGGGGGGCCGGATGAGGAAGGCGTGGGGGAGGTCCCACCGCCCCCCTGGGACGAGAGGAGCATCTGCTGTTGCTGCTGTTGCATTGCAGCGGCCTGCTGTTGCACGTCGGAGGGAGGGGGCGCTGAGGGAGGAGGGGGCGGGGACTTGGTGGAGCGGGGCGAGGAATTGGGCGTGGATCGGGGCGATGACTGATGGTTCTGTGGAGGGGGTGCGTGCATTAGCCGTTTGGAGGGAGGGGAGTAGATGGCAGAAGGAAGGAAACAAGAAGAAGAGCATTTACACAACGCCTTTGCAGTTGCGCATCTGCCCCAAACACCATACCACACCTTGGGATTTTCTGTACTTACATTAAAGAATAAGAAAATGCAAATGGCCAAAGGTGAGTGACAAAGCTGGGGACGATTTCACAAAAGTTTCTTGACTTATATGAGACACATCAAAGGTGCTTCAGAATAGAGAGTCCTACCAGGAAAATTTTTAATTTGTATCAACAGGAATTAGCTATTGTAGTTGCTGAGACTATTGTCTTCAATTCCCTTAAGGCAATGAAGACAAAGATATGCAATAAAGGGATTGAGAAGAATTGTGGCTGTTACTTTACAAGAAAAATGCTAAACTTTCAATTAGTATCCAAGAACCTCTTCAGCCATATTAGTGTCCAACTGGCAATTATTTAAAATAGTGGGAGCCGTAGATTAGCCAGACTAAATGTTCAATGCTCTTGGGAGCACCAATAGAGGGATGTATGGGTTGATGGGTCAATGAGGTCTCAGTAATAAAAATCCAGAGAGAGATGTTTTACTATTAAGTAAAGGCACATATAAATAGCCAGATATTTCATCATGAGTGAGATGGAAGAGGAAGAGAGAGAGCCACAGGAGAGCCCGGCTTTTTGAGTGTGTAAAGTGAAACTGCACACCCTGGTGGGGAGGGGCCATTATTTTGGGGTAGAAAGTGGGTGGGGGCCCAAGGTGAAACCTGGTTCATCAGAGTGTGACCAAGCATGACAGTGCTTGGACTTTGAAAAGTGCCCTAAGGGGGCATTTGAGCTGTGCGTGCAACACACAAGTTTACGATGCACCCTGCAAGGTTCTTTAAATAGTTCCCCAGGCTATGCCACTTGAAGGGTGCTTGCCCCTGGTGGTACGACCTTTTTACATTGGGTCATCGTGACTGCATGCCTCCCATAGAAAAAATAACCTCTGTAGCTGGAACATGCCGGTGGGAACAAATTTCACCCCATGATTCTAATGGAAAGGAGAGCTTATGTGACCACCAAACCAGGCACCTCATTACGCTCAACTTCACAGGAGATTGAGCTAAAATTTAATCAGTATCACACACCTGCGTGTGTGTGGGCGCCATGCATGCATCAGAAATAAGCCAAAAGTTTTTGTATACTTGGGAAATCTACACTCTTAATTTAGGAATCAATAATATTATTAGTATTCCGTCTTTTCCACAACATAAGTCATCTGTTTCATTTGTTATATGTTTTCAATTTACTTGTTTAGTAGGATAAAATAAGACCATATTCCTCACTTTTTAAAATAAGTTGAACAAGTTGAAACTTTCAATTATTACTGGTAATCAAAAAGAATGCCTTCAGCGGATTTCCCTTTGCTAGTAAACCTTTGTGAAAAGTTCATTTCAATGGAAGGGTCTGTATGCACAAGGGCTAACAGAAAACATGAATTAGTGACACAGTTAAAGAAAACACTTTCATTTTAGATTCCAATATCATATTCCTCAAGTGATTCCACAATAAATTTAATGTCTGTTCACACAACGTCAAAACTACTGTTTTCTCTATGGCTGGAATCAGTCTGTGTGGGTAAGGCAGGGATTAGGGAGTGTGACGTGAATCTACAGGCTTTCCACTCAGAGGGCCCGGGTTCAACTCCTGGAGACTGCAGACTTTTTCAGGCAATCTTTTAGATTGGTATCCTGACCTCTACTTGAGGTTCTTTGTGGAGAGCTATTTAAGCTAGTACGCCATCTGCTGGATGGGATGTTAAACTGGGGACACCTTGGTGCCTTTTGATAAGGGTAGGCTAATGCCGATGCCAGGTTTCTCTCCGCCCTTCCTCATTCATTCCTAATAGCGCAAATGACCTCAGATGTCAGTCACCTACCCAAATAACTACTGCTACTGTGGGTAAATCTAAGAACCCCTATTTGGTAACTCATTTTTTTGTTTGAAAGTAAAATATTCATTATAGAAATAATCAGCAGTTTTTATAGAGAAATTATATTTTTTATGAGAAAAAGAATATCAGTTAAGAAGTCAGTTAATGAGGTTCTGCTTTATTTTCATTTTAACTATGTGCATACCATTACTTTGGTAATACAAGCATTAAAACTAATCTCACTCTTATAATCCATTCCATTGATAAATAAAAAGTAAGTTAACAGGGAAATGTCACTGACTAAACCTTGATCGTATCTGGCCTGGTAAATAGCTCTCTCTCGCTCTCTCTAAAGAGATAGACTCACATTTGTTTGCCTTAGTGCTTCACCTATCAAATGACAAAACTATTGACACATACATTTTGTGTACAATATTTCGGTATTTACTTTTTTGTATGATAACGCTATCACAAAATATCATCTAAATAAACCACCAAATATCTTTACATAATTTGAACAAATTTAATGGCATACTCAACTGACAAAGTTACAATATATTATGATGATAATACGTAAACAATTTTCTATGTAATTTTAAATGCATTCATCTGCCAGACTAAGTGTCATTTGTGGTATCACTACTAGGTGTGCCAATGGTAAATGGTTAATGACACTCATCTGATATTGGTGATGACAACAATGAACATCTACCAAAAACCATAATTGTGCCTATTTGACCTACAAGTATGTGTATGCCCTGTGTTGTACAGCCTGTGTTGCATGCATGGACAATCAAGTGCTTGAGCTGGGTGCCTTGTCCAGTGCCGGTCCACGATGACACATGACCAGAAACATAGTAGCACCCAAAAACAATCTACCACAGAAACATTGTGAAGAGCTTATCACTTGTGGGATTTGTAAAGGTGTGGCAAGATTCAGGGCATGCAAGGAAGTAAAGGAGCTCAAATGACTCATGTGTGTCACCTACTTGTTAAATGCAAGCGATTGGGGCAGCCACTAAATAAACCAGAGTCCAAAAGCAATGTCCATGCTGCAAAACTCATTTTCCAAAGGGTTTACCGATGAATTTTTTCAATGTTAATGAACCTCTAAAGTGTACCGTGCTTTTTACAGCTCTCATGCAGAGCTGTGATAATCAACAAACGCAATTAGGAACCTTCACAGAGTAGATGAAACTTTGGACTGTGCCAAGGACTACGAATACATCAATATCACCATGCATCTTTAATAATGCATGGTTTTGTCCCGAGCTCATCAAAGACAATGAAACAATTGCAAATGTGGTAACTCATTCATTGTTTTCCTAATGACACACATTGCTTTACTCCTCCTAAATGCTAGCAGATACTAACATTGCAACTAGGCTATGGCTACTGTTTGAAAATGCGGACCTTCATCCTGAATGTGTACGCATTATATGGTGGGTGTCAGCCATTGGTATTCATGAAAGTCCCATCTCACACATTGAAACCTAAAGGCGGTAAGCCTTGGTCAAATCAGTGTTTCCAGCACCCAAGCAAATTCCCTCAGCAATGACAAGGGCACCACCAAAACGAGAGATCAGGATTGGTTCCTGTGCCCCTTTCGCACCGCTTTTGTCACTTCTCCTTTTACCTATTCCCTTCTCACATTCCAAGGTGTCAAGTGCCAACATGGCTGCCAACTTTGGAATATTTTTGCCAGAAGTGCACACCACTCTTTGGTGTCATGGTGAACATTAGTTTTGAAATGTTAGGAGACAGTAAATAGGGAAAAAATCAACACTTTTCCCATTTCTCTTTGCCATCACCTCTTACTTTTATGAGGTAATTCCCTCCCAATTACCAAATTTCACCAGGCCCAGCAAGTAAATACAATGAAACTTCAAATTTACATCCCCCAAATTTGGATGCGTGTCACATAAATATGAATACTTGATTTTTGCAGAGTCCACATCTGTTTCCAGGTTACATGTCCACATTTTAAAATGTACACAGATTTTGGCCTCCCTCAAGAGATGATGATCCGATATTTATTGTATTTTGTCCCTTTCTTTGCTGCTTAAATGGCATAAATGCTTACGTCAGGTAGGTATCTTGAATATCTTTAGTTTTTGAAACAACTTGAAATAACTTGATTGACCTCAGGGTAACATAATATTTCACTTTCGCGTTGATTAAAATTGCAGGTTGAAAGATTTTTTTGCAAAAATTGAAAATCCAGTGGAAGTTAAAAATTATGTAAAAAAAGATGCAAGTGTGGTAATATTGACTGGAGAATAAAAATTGACATTTCAAACCCAAACCCAATTTAAGGGAGCAAACGAGCTCCAGTTAGACAAAGACAAAGTCGGTCAATACTATCACATAAATCCCAAAAGGCCTGTTAAGTAAAAATGACAGTTAAGTTATAAAACATACACTCATATTTTCTTGGGGAGGGATCAATACTGCAACTGGGGGAGATATCAACTGGAAACTTTCCACAGATTGTGAATTGCTGACTGTGAAGCAAACCAAAACAATGAAGTAATGGTAATCAGTGAAAAAAATGACCGAAATATATTGAATCTTCATTCGTTACAATCATACGGTATTGATCTGAAAATATCAAAATAAGCATTTCGAATTCTATCTCCCTAATCTCTTGACATTTTGTTAGCTGGCCCTTTTAAGATAAAAAAATTGAGGTATTCATGTACACTGCCCACATTTTGCTGTCAAAAATAAAAAATTTATCGTTAACATTTCCCTTGGCATTCAATAATGGAGTGCTCCCCTAATCTAAACTTCAACAGCAAATGGTTTTTTCACCACCTGCTGAACCAACATTTTGAGGTGGGGAACACACTCAGTAGGCGATGTAAGTGGTATTCCTTATCCTTTTATTGCGGAGCCAAAAGATCTGAGCGGTTGGGCAATGGCGGCATATCGAGGCAACTGGTACAGGACAAGTAACTTGGAATTTCAATGAGAGCAGATTCAGAGAGTGGACCATCAAAATAAATCAGATTATGCAAAAAGTGTGCCCACACAGTTTTACATCAAAATGATGAACTATGCTACTAGACAATGCTGCCAAACACTGATAGCTCCTCCCTCACTACCACCAATAAAAGGCAGTCTCAACAGAACATGTTCCCATTTCAATCCTTATGAACACCATTCCAATTCACTACATCCATTGAAAATATTGGAATTGAATAACAACTTTTGCTTGTGACCTATTGACCCATAATGTACCTCGAAAACTATCTTTACATGTAGTAAGGCACAGACAGCTATATCACAGATGTAAAAGGGATTTTGTTGGAATATGGAGCACTCCTTGGTGCCTTTATAATCACCAGAACTGTAATGCAAATAGATGTTAAGAAAGGCATGAACACTTGATTCCCTCCAAATGGAGACACAGTTCAACTCTCCTCCATCTTCGTCAAGATGGAGCGCTGCAGGGGGGGGGGGGGGCGCAAAAATTATGTTAGCCGTCAAGTCAAAAAAGGAATAACAAGAGAAAACAAAAACAGAGGAAATAACAATTTCATCAACAAACAATATCTGCAATAACATTTTCAACAAAATTCATGCTATGAAAATACTGGAGCCTCCTCCCTTTCAATGTTAAGTATCAATTGTTCCCCAGCAACATAAACACATGTGCACTAACCCACACGTCACTTAAGACGAAAAATAACTCACACAAAATCAAAAAAATACCCTAACACAATCGCTTGCGACTTTCTTGCACAGACATTTCATGTTAATACCTCCTAAATGAAATAAAATATTGACTACATTACTCCATGAAATACTCTTTCAAACACTTTTGGCTTCTTTGGCCAATCATAAAAGGAAACTGTAGATGACAGAGCAGGTTGCGCAATTCAGGAGTAATTAGCTTCAGGTTTCCTGAAAAATGTCCACCCTCCAAGACTACACTCGGTCAAGGGCAATTATTCAAAAGACAAGTATTGACATTTTTAGATCATCTCAGCATCTAAGTAAAGGTTACTAATAGTTGGATGACCTTCAATGGGCTTTTGAAGAGTTAATTCAAATTAACATTGGTTTACATCTATTGCATAAATGGCAGATTTTTAATGAATTACCGTATTTTCCCATTGATAACATTCACCTAATGTATAACCCACACCCAGAACTTCGTAAGTATCATGAATTTGAACAGATACTGCATGCCCAGAGCTTCATAGTTATCTTGAACGCATATAGATGCCACGCATCTGTATATACAGGTGTATATACAGATGCGCGGAATGAGCATATATATGTGCGTGTACATATATATGCATGGAATGCGCATACATATGTACATACCTGTATGTAAATATATAGGCGCATAAAATTGTAAATAAAAATACATCTGTATCCATACATCAACAGATGGTAACAACCAATGAACACATGAAATCATAATTGCCTGAGGCTATATCTACTATAAGTATACAGAGGTTTAGAGCCAGGTGATTGAAATCAATTTAAAACAACAGAAGGATCAAAAAATAAACAATGTTTACCAGTGAACACAATATGCCACCTTATTGCTTTTTTGCTATGATTCGTAAGTCGAAATGAGACATAGGTTTTCGTGCCCTTATATTTGCTATAAAAAGTAACTTTCAGCAAATCAAATATTAAAAAAATAAGAAAATGAATGAAATAGAATTTTCTTGTTTTGTTTGCTTTACTTCGCTTTGTTACATAGCATATAGCTTGTAGTATCAGAACTCAGCTGTTCTTGACACCCTCCAAGTTCTATGAAAATGCCGCCTACCAGGTGATTGTTTCGAACCTGAATTGAGTTAAGCTTTAGTAATTTAGATTTTTCTCAAGAAAATTACCCATGGAGAAGAAAGCCATATACAGCAATATAGAAGTCATCAAGTTCGCGAAAGAAAAAGGAAATCGCGGGGCTGCCAGGATTGATCCATTTATAAATATTTTAAATCAAAGTTATATTCTAGTTGGGAAAAGTGGATGATGTCAGGTACAATAGACTATACAGAATCGAAAAGGATTAAAAGTGTGTCTTATGAAGGAATAAGCTGGTGGATCCTGGAGTGTCGGCAGGGTGTCAGAGTGACTTGTGTAAAAAATGGATTTAAAAAAGCTTTAGGCAATATTTCCACACCAGTGCTAGAAGATGAGGAAGAGTTGGTTTTGGTGAGTGAATTCGGTGATGTGCCTAAAAAGATAAGAAATGCACCTAATTCATTTAATTGTGACTAAGGTGACGAATTTCTTGAATTCGAGTGGTCTACCTATCCTAGCATATATTACATGTGTATATAATACACCGTACCCTCTGTATACGTGAAGTACTATGTATTAGAATAAAGAAGTAGTACCTATTAGAATGAATGAAGTATAAAAATTTTATGTTTCTTCTTTTTCTCATGGATTTATGAGCTGAAATAACTGTAACAGTAGGAGATCTATATAAAATGGATTGCAATTAGAAAGGCATGCTTCCAGACTAATTTATTTTTGTGAGACTCTTCTTTAAATTATTGTGGACATAGGTATGAAAATGAGTAGAGTTTTTCCATTTCCATTGCATAATGTGCATCGTCATTTTTTTGATCATCTGAACATTTTTGTATAGATAACTCGTGCGTTATTGATGGGAAAATACGGTACTTGGACACACAAAAGAGATACTTAAGTCTTGCCCACACTAATCTCTCCCTCTTGCCCTTCCTGATCTACGAACTTACACATTCCTAGTTTTCCAGGAACCCTATTCATCAAAATTTAATATAAACAGACTAATCAGTGGAAATTCGGCATTTTCAGCAGATGTCTGCTACTGTCAGCAGTCAAACACACACTACATAAGTGCAATTAACATGCAACAATGATGCTGCAATACTCCTGTGAAAATATTTTAGTAGCAAGTAAAAGTTGAATTATTACAAAATGATAGCATTTTTTTAAAAGTCCTTCACCTCTATTCGTGGGAATTCTAAAGACATTTAAACAATTCCTACTGCCAGTCACTTTTCATGAATCCTTGTTTCCATTCTAAGGCTTTTCGAGTTTCTCTAGTTATGTATGTAGGCATTTCAGATGGCTTGAAGAGTAACTTTGCAATACATTCATATTTCCATACACTTTTAACAGTCAAGTCTAATAAAATCAAATATTAACATCTGTAACACCTAAAGACTTGTAACAGTTCAGATAAAAGGTAAATTTAATTTCCATAAATGTTCCCGACTCACAGCAACCCTGGAAAAAATGATCCTAGGCAATAGTGATAATCATGTGTTTAATTACAATAAGGTATTGATTTTGATTTCGTCCCTTATTGACACATAGATCCCATTCTCAAACTTCCTAATAAAAAGACATGTTTTCCTGAATGTGGAATGTGCTTGTTTATGCTTTGGGACTAGCTGCTAAGAAAAGCAACTGAAGATTGTTATGCCAAGCTAACACCCAAGGCATCAAACTACTCCTCTCTTCTTGGTTACTTAATCTGACAGGTTGTGATTCCCGAGGACTGAAAAACTAAGATTATTTCTTACAGAAAAATGCCTAAGAGTGCCTATGCTGTTTGATCCCATTAAAGACATGGAAACAAGAGGAAAGCTGAACTCAGCCTATAGTGGAATGCTTACTGATCCCCTAACTTCCCAGGCCCAAGCTGACCAACCCATTTATCACATGTTATACTCATTTTATACTACTATGTAGAGTCAATGGAAATCAGCCATTTTCTAAATAAAAATCTTGACAGTTTGGGGAGCACAACAAAGTAGCACACCAATACCTACGTTCATTTTATTAATTTTTGTTAACAAGTTTAATTGTTACCTGATTGGTCTGCAACTGCAATATTTTGCACATAACATAGGCCATAGGAAGTATTTTTAGTGTTATTCTGTAATACCTCCCTCACAAGATCTCTAATTCCAATCTAAATTCATTACACTCAAGGAGACACCTTTGAACAAATGGCATTGTCACACAAATGCATTCCTTAAGTGCTTATTCAGTAAAGATTTCAGTGAGTGTCTGTGCTGCCTGGTCATTAAGCTTCCCATACTGCCAAAGATCCATACACGATCAAGTCATGTTTAAATAAGTTATGTACATGTGTTTAATTATATACAAATGCGAGTGAGTACTCTAACCCTGCCCCACTGCAGGAAGAATGTCCTCCTCTCGATCTAACAATAACATCAAAAACGTCAACAACATTGTTGGCAACAGTGGCTGTGACAGACTACTGTGCACTGCTCGGGTGCCCTTCTCCCGAGTGAGGTGGGTGGAGGATGTGGTGCCCCCCTCCTCCCGACCCCAAGGATGACGATGGCACATAGTTGCCCATGCCGTCCGGCACCCTGCCTGCAGCCGCTGCCCTGGCACCACGCATCATGCGGATGTCGTGGTGGTGCTGCCGCTGGCGCTGTTGCGTTACCTTCAGCATCTTCATCAGTCCCTCCAGCTGCACCATCAGCTGGCGACGGGAGTCCTGCAGTGACCCCAAATGGCTCTCCAGCTCATCCTTGCGCCTCCTCAGCGCGCGCAGTTCCGCCACCAGTGCTGGGTTCTCCATCCCACTCCCTGCACCATTGCTACCTCCCCCGGCTGCCTCCAGTTCCTGTTGCCTCCTGCAGCGAGAGAGGAACAAGACACGCACACACTTGGGATGGGGGCCTCATATGCCTCAACAGCTCACCATGCGATTAATGCAACGGGTAGAGTCCACACACATCCCCTCTCCCCCTTCTCCACATCCAAAAATAACTTCCACACACAATCAATCCTCACAAGTTCGAGCCATCTTATGGGCATTTGTCATGCAATGTGATTTATGGAGCACAATCCATATTTAATCCAAGAACACCCAAGGCTAAATTGAAAGCATACACAAAAATTCACATTTATATCTGCAGATTTTGTTTCCACAAAATCATTCACTCCCTGTATCCACAATTGTCAACAAGTCATTATTTGCCTTATCACATTAGTCACAGATTATTTTGTGAATAATTTATCAATTGAAATTAATCATGAGCAAATATACGAAATGATGCCCGTCTAGAAATATGTAATATGAATCCAGATTTTCTAGTATCACAAAACATTTTCAAGCACAACAGCAATACGAAAGAGGAGGGGAATTCACTAAATTCAAATTGCAGCTTGCTTTCCTTACAGCATCAAAAAATACCCATTGTGTACAGTGAAGTTTTTTTTAAATTAGAACCAGTTGTTCAAGATGGTCACCACCTACTGCACACCTGATAGCATAGGTCATCACCTTCCTCAATACCTGCACATATTCATTAGTCCTTCCTGGCTTCCCATTCTCAACTACGAGATACATGTAATAAATCACCTGTCTAAAATTGATAGGGTTTATTACTAAGACAAATCATCTCAGCTGAGATAAGCCTCATGATGTCTCAGTTATGAAAGTCAGAGAATACCAAACAAATGAGACCTTGCAAGAAATATATATTTCACAGGAGAGAATAAGAAAATACTCATACAACTTTCAACTTTAGAAATCCTTCCATGAGGGCAAATCTCTTTAATCAAGAATTATTCGACATTTTTAGACTTACTGCTAACCCTTTAAGTGCAGCGGGACAATATATCGGTTTTTGCATCTCGGGCACAAAGCATGACAGGCCAATATATTGGCTCAAACTTTAGCTATTGTTTGAATTGCTAAAATTAATTAACTTTTTATTGCATCCTGTGTATTCTTTCTCATATCAAAAATATGACTTCTCTGCTTTAACTAACAGGCTTTTTTTATTTAAACAAAAATAATTCTTGTAAAGTATAAATCTTACAGTAATTTTTACATTGAACTGTTTAAATGAATGGAAACTCAAGTCTAACGCTATACTCTTTTCTTTCTCTGAGTGATCTGTTCACTATGACTTTCCACTGAAAAGCTAATTTGTTTAATTCTACAAACTTTTGAATGCCTGTTGATGAATCTGTTTCGATACAAACTGCTACGACTTGGGCAATACAAAGCTAGTGAAAGCATTACTACACAAACATGTAGGTTTCTCTTGCCTTCTGTTCAAGGTAATCATTGGGGCTCTTTGTAATCCTATGACACGGTAAGCTTTTTTCTTTCTGATAATTAAGGCTGGTTTCTTTTACTGCCTCCAGATAATAAGTACATTGTAGATAGTATGTGAAGAACACAGTTGGTAATCTTTTGGCTTTGATTTTTCAGTGTCCTTTTTCCCTTGCAAGCATGTGGTTTCCCAGCGAAGAGACTTCCTCCATAATGATTGGCAAAAGCCACCCTATGGTTTGGAGTGATTGACGAATCCAAGTTTACAAAATAGTTGAGGCCACGAGCATATCACAAGGTAGTACAGTGTTTTTAGTTTTGCATGAAAAATTGAGTGTAACAACAATCTTGGCCAGATGGGTGCTGTGTTTGCTTACAGTGGAGAATATAAAAAATCATTTGGTCGATTTGGAGGCTGGTTTGGCGCTCTTCTGTCTCATTCATGATGAGTTTCTGCATCGATACACAACAGTGGATGAGGCAATGAAAAAATGCTACTGCACTCCAGGGAGAAACTAACAGTCAAAACAGTGGGGTAAACATAAAGGCAATCCAGCCTCAGGGGCATGGTGTGAAATCAACCAACAATGTGATGGCCATGGTTTTTCAGGATGCATATAGTATCATCTCCATCGATTACCAGAAAATAGGACAAGCGGTAAATGAAGAGTATTATGCGTTGCTATTGCTCCAGCTGAGTGAATAAATCAAGAAAAAAGACCTCATTTGGCAAAGATAAAAGTTCTCTTCCATCCAGACAATGAACCGGTGAATACATGTGCAGTTTTGACAGCGAAAATTATGTAATTGAAGTTCAAATTATTACAGCATCCACCGTATTCATCAGATGTGGCCCCCAGTGGCTTTCTTTTATTTCCCAGCTACATTAAATGAATCGGTGGAAAATGATTTATGTCAAACAAGGAGGCCATTGCCATCACGGATGCCTATTTTGAGGACTATCTGAAATACTACTTTTTGAAAAGCTTAAAAATGTTGGAGAATTGCTGGGAAAAGTGTATTGAGCTAAAAGAAGATTAAAAACCATGAATACAGTAATCAAACCTAAATTCGGTTAGGTAGGTGATGATATAGTTCACCCAGTACCAAGCCCAAAAGCTTGTGAAAGTCACACATCAGGGTATGGGGGCCAGTTCCTGTCCCAGTGCCAGTTATTTTTCCCCAGGAAGATCTGGTACCCAGGATGCGGAACAAATTTCATGCAGATCTTCACAGAATTAAAATTTTTTGGAACCTGCAGCAGAAAAACTTATCTAGTGTGCATTTTTTCCATTAACAGCAATGTGTGGGTGTCACTCCAAGATATCGTCTTTTGCTTTGATAGTGCTCTTCAATGATATTCTCTCACAATGGCAGCAGCAGTGTTAATACTCCCTTCAGTAAGAGTGGCTTGGCCTTCATGTCCACCTTCCATTGAAATTGTACACCCTTTTTAAACATTTCAAAACATCTTGTAGCTGTACTAGAGGGAACATTAGACTCTCCAAAAGACTACTTTAGAATATCATAGGCCTTGTCTTATGGCTTGTCAAGGCAAAAGCAACATTTCCATGCAGCATGGAGTGTTATCTCCATTGCTGAACTGAATTAGTTTCAAATTGCTATCTATGTCCACTGCTCATGCAACACCCAGGTAAAATCAATGAGACTTCTACCAAATTTCCATGACTCATTATGCTAACAATTAAACAAAGTAAATTGTTCAAAATTATGGGAATAAAAATTCGTGATCACCCTTTGAAAGGCCCCCATCTTCCTCCTCCTCCCTAAAAACTATATTTACTGCAGTCCTAGTTGAAGTGCAGCTTGAGCCCCCAGTTTGTATTTTAAGAGTGTCTCCTATTGCATGTTAAGGTAACACCTAGCATGGTTCGTACGATATGATGTGAGCAGGTAAATTGGAATTCACTTAGATGCTTAGGTTATTAATTGTTCATTTTGATATCTTTCGATGTTATTTCTCCACATTTTAATGATGATACTATTTTGACACAAAGGAAATGTGTAAATCCTGGCTACTGACCACATACCAGTACATTATTTGTAGTGACAATGAATGTGGAAAGTTCAACACGAGTTTTGTCCTGCTGCACTGACTACACAGTTTTGTCAGCAGCATTAAAGAGTCATGCAACATAGGATTGTGTACGCATAACTGGCTGTAAGAAGATACATATATTCTTGTAATTACAATGAGTTGCTCATAACACTCGTTTGTGAACTTGGCTATTTACTGCAGCGGTTTGTAACCAAATGTGAAATAAAACATTCAATTTATACATGCATGAAGCAATATATCATTCAAGAGGGCATGATCACAAGTGAAAGTGATTGTGATAGGGTTCACTTTACAATACCATCACAATCTGATGGGTTTGGCAGAATGCATTGGTATCTTAAAGTGGAATCCCACTGTATTCTCACCAGAGAAGATAGAAGGGGAACGATTTCTTGAAAACTTTAACAATGCCATCATGTTTCTCTTCTGAAAAAAATTCAAATTTGACCACTATGCACAGCCACTTTCATTGCAATAGCACACAGAAAAGCATTAACCATTTCTGGGACAGCACAACAACATGCAGGATTAGCAAACCTGTTTCAAGAACATGCTTTAATACCATCAAAAGAAGCAGTTACCACTACAAGATACTGTACTTCCACAGGCTGTGGATGGATCAAAAAGGAATCATTTGAAACATTCTAATCATGGATTTCCCCAAGCGTGGAAATATATAAAAACAATGAAAGATGTCAATTAAAAATTTTAGCTTTACAGAAATTTCAGCAAAACTGCTCCAACTATAAAATAGCCCCACAGTCCACATAAATCCTTTTTTCAAACTAGACACACCATCTGAGGTAATTGCTTTTATAACCTAGGGTAAATGACCATAAAACTCATTTTGGTATCTGGATTACTTAGTTTTTTTCCATTACTTTGCGTTAAATATGGTGATTTATCTGCTAAATAAATAAGGACTTTCAAAATTTGAGCAACGATTTTGCCAGTAGAAAATATTAATTACCCAAATTGCAATTTTTTAAATGTCATCCAATATTTTCTCCCCTTGTTAATTTTCATGAACATAAGGACTACTTGGAAAAATGTCAATGACAGGATTTCTTCACGACGATTCATCATTCAAACAAAAGATGTTCATGTGTACAACATGCCATACAGTCACATCCGAGTATCCTAAAACTTGGTCCATATCTCGACTAATACAATGTGGGCAGTAAAGGTGAAATCACTACTGACTGATCCAAGAAGCTTCCAGGAGCGGGTAACCACCAATTCAGAAGGCTACAAGCTAAAAATCTTTCATCAAACGAACACTTTAAATGTTCATGGTCACACACAGGAGGAAACATATAGAGTGGAACCTTATATAACGTTCCACAATTATCACATTTGTACCAAACAATCCACTCCATCCTTGGCAAAAGTAATGTGACACAGCACCCACCCCCCAATCACACAACCTCCCCCCCCACATTTGGCCCATTCTTACATCAAACTTAGCAGTTATCCATATGTATTCCTGCCGCTTCTGCTGAGGACCTAGGAGGATATGCAGAAAGTTTTACACATGCAAAATTTGCTCTCTGGCGCTTTCACCTGGAGAGGCTGCCACGTGCCATGGATGCACTCTACTTTCAAATTGGAATGCTCATCCATGGGTGTGATATTATGCAGTGACTCGAAGAAATGTGCATTAGGGGAGTCATTGCATATGGATGGAGGAAAGAAGAAGAGGGGAGGAGGGTGGGATGTAAATGGCATGCCAAACAAGCACCCCCTGCCCCCAATAAGCCTGCCCATGTTTTATATAGCTTCACCAGATGTACATATTGTTATAGGTAATCTAATGGTTTGGATGGACACAAACTGCCTAAATACGCACATATTATGCCCCATTAAAACGTTCTCTCTAGATTTGGGGAAAGAGTAAAGGGAGAGCTACGGGACATTGTGACAGTGTTTGAGGGACAGTTAGGAAGTAGCGGGTGGAGGGTCAAGGCCACGCAAAATGTGCCCTACAATCTTTTCAGTGTTTCTCACCATTTTTTGCCAAGAAAATACACAAGATGGTAATGAAAATACACGAGGGGTACGGTCAGTGATTTGCATTATGTAATGAGGGAGAAAATAACCCAGTGTGACTTTGGCCCACATGGGTAATCACATAGCTCGGAAACGTGGGATGCAATTAGTCACATTCATTCTTCGTCAAGTGGAGAACTGGTCTTGTGCCCCCTGGTGCACTCATTAGCCTCAACCTCTGAAGGTTGTTTGCGGAGATCATGGGCCTGCCATAAAGCACACTATACTTCATAAAAGCTGATGCACATTAACACAGCTTGTATTGATTCTCTATCAGAGTTGCCTCCTGCTCACTTGCTCCAAGCACACACAAAATAGATCCTTTCCAAAGTTGCACCCATTCGCGTGGGTGCATTTGAAGGGGGGACTGCCGTATGTAATGCCACCACCTGAACTTGATCCACTGATGAAAATACAGGTTCATCCACATTCATTCCTTCAACACTTCAACATTTTGCCTTTGCACATGTTTAACTACCCTCAGTCTTCTCTTATCAATTTTAATTGAAATCAAATCACTTGTTGAGGAGGAACTCGGCAGATATTCCATTGCATCATTGAAGAGAGATCACAACTTATCCCATCTCCCATTAGCAAACATTATATCTCCTAATGTAGATCTAATTTAGCCAATAATAATTAATATTAATGGAATGAAGTAATTACTAGGCTGACGTTATCCCAACAAGATGGAATTTCTGTGTTTGTGTGGGAAAGGGTGGTTAATACAGAATTTTATAATTATTTTCCCTTCAAAATTTTGAAAAATTCTGCATCATCAAACTTATTCAAAAATTATTCTCAGTTTCTTTCATTTTGTTTCAAAACAGTGAACAGACTGACTCCAATGTACTCAATTAACTTGGTTTAATCCATCTCATCCCAATGTTATGAACAAACAAAATTACACAATTTTAATTGTAACTTTTATCCATTTCCCTGATATGCTAAAAGCCTACTTAAAATTTTATGGACTACTACATGAAATATTTTTGCCACAAAGCCAGTTTGTACATTATTTAGATCATTTAAGGAGCATCAGCACATAATTTTATCTTCCATATTTTCCCTTGAATTGTTTTTAATGTTAACCCTGTTTAATGCAGGAACTCCCAAATTAAATGAAAACTCTATTTCCCATCACATCCTTGCACTTTGCATTTGATGTCATCTCTGGATTTAAATTCTAACTGGGTGCTATGGGCCCTGCATTAAATTTTAATTTGTACACCGAAATTAAAAGCTAAAACCAACTAACAATATAAGCTTCTTAGTCAATGTGTGTATGTAGGAGTGGGGCAGTCCAGTGCATAGGATGCTGGGCTACTGGTTTAAGGGTCCGGATTTGATTCTAAACAACACCCACTGCTCCACCCAAACTGTGTCATTTTTAGGGACACCAGGTCTTCTTGGAAAACTGCAGGTACCACAAGGGAAGGAACTGGCCTCCCATTATTACCCTGTGTGAATTTCACACACCACTGGACTTAGTACTGCTTGAGCTAAACCACAACCAGTCAAGCCAACCTTCTGGTTGATAACTGTGGTACAGGTTACACACACAATGGATTCTTGTGGTCACAGTTTTCAAGGGACTCAGAATTCTGAACTTACTAACCAGTACAATGTACAAACCAGGGTTGGCCTATGGCGAGCAACAATGGCAATATGGGTAGCATAACTTAATATAACATAGGTCAATCATGACATAGAAACTTATTAATGCTCATTCTATAGTTCACTGGTGATGCCTTATTGCAAAAACTTTCAGTTCATCAATACTATGAAATACATATCCTGCATTTGTCATTCCCTAGCTTGTCTCATGAACAACTAAAAAAAACTGAGACAGAACAAGTGTAAGAACAACTGAGTTAGTTGAGGATGTTATTTGAATGAATAAGAAAATGAAAACTGCTTACTTTATCTGATAATTAAGCACACTTAATATGGCACAGCCATATAAATTTGATTTTATTCCAATTGCATAGATACAATTTTAAGGATAATTAGTGATTCACGACTCCCTTCTTCCAACTATGAATTAAATAGCTATTTTAACTAAATAACATCTATGCTGGGTTGCCTTGAATAAGTTCACATTCATAGAAAAAAATTACCCTTCCATTAAGAATTGAGGCTCAATGAGAATCAGATGTTGCTATTAATGTGTATAAAGTCAGCAGTGCATCAGCTGACGGTCTGATGCCATTCTCAGCTCTCGAGGTCAGTTTAAAAAGTCACTGCAAGACATGTAAATCAAGGCACTTGACTCTTCTCTGGGTGCAGTCAGGATTTTAGTGTATTATCCATAGGACATTGATGCATGATGTTTTCAATTAAAATATAAATTTAAATCAAATTTTATACTTTGGGAGAATATGTATCAATTGCATATATGAGTTTGATGTCATTATGATTTATGCATTTTGGTCATTAGTTACATGTACACAAGATTTCAATAAGTCCTTAGGCATAAATAGAAAAACAAATTATTTTGGGTAATGTTTTTTATTTTTTAAACATTATCTTCTTTTAGCTCAATACACTTTTCCCAGCAATTCTCCAACATTTTTAAGCCTTCCAAAAAGGAGTATTTCAGAGTCCTCAAAATAGGCATTGGTGATGGCAATGGCCTCCTTGTTCGACATGAATCATTTTCCACCAAGTCATTTAATGTATCTGGGAAATAAGAAAGTCACTGGGGGCCACATCTGATGAATATGGTGGATGCTGTAATAATTTGAACTTCAATTACATAATTTTTGCTGTCAAAACTGCACATGTGTTCACCGGTTCATTGTCTTGACGGAAGAGAACTTTTATCTTTGCCAAATGAGGACTTTTTTCTTGATTTCTTCACTCGGCTGGAGCAATAGCAATGTATAATACTCTTCATTTACTGCTTGTCCTATTTTCTGGTAATCGATGGAGATGATACTGTATGCATCCTGAAAAACCGTGGCCATCACATTGTTGGTTGATTTCACACCATGCCCCTGAGGCTGGATTGCTTTTATGTTTAACCCACTGTTTCAACTGTTAGTTTCTCCCTGGAGTGCAGTAGCATTGTTTCATTGCCTCTTCCACTGTTGTGTATTGATGCAGAAACTCATCATGAATGAGACAGATAAGTGACAAACCAGCCTCCAAATCGACCAAATGACTTTCTATTCTCCACTGTAAGCAAACACAGCACCCATCTTGCCAATATTGTTGTTGCACTCAATTTTTCTTGCAAAACTAAAAACACTGTACTACCTTGTGATATACATGTGACCTCAACTATTTTGTAAACTTTGATTCGTCAATCACTCCAAACCATAGGGTGGCTTTTGCCAATCATTATGGAGGAAGTCACTTCCACTGGACGTCCCGAACGATGTTCATCATTTGTAGATGTATGGCTACTTTTGAACTCATTCACCCAATCGTGGCAACTGTCTCAAACACAGATAAGAGCAGATGTGCCATGAACTTCATTCAACTCTGATTTGATCTCTTTTGGTGTTAAACCATTTAAATGGAAATGTTCAATCACCACACAAAACTCATTTTTTTAATTTTTCTAAATAAACGAAAGTTCTTTGCGTCAATTGAATATGAAAATGAAACCATGTGATGGATGATGAAGTTGTAATTTTAACAGCAGAGTAGTGTGAGATGAGGCTTACTAAAGGCATACCTTTTCCTATCCTACGAGCACCATCTTTTGTATCATCTATGGGATTATTGAACAACCTTTGTATTTTTACCGATTTACTTAATATTATGACATTCATGTACATATGTTGAGAGATATTTATCAAATGTAAATCATAATTTTCTTCTAGTTTTCATTTACAGAAATAATAAATACTAGATTTTCTGATACGGCTGCTTCAAAAGTACACTCGAACGTAAAAACATGAGTTTACTATGAACATAATCATCAACCTTAGTAAGCAGTAACAGCAAGGCAATAATACTAATTTTCTTTTGAGTTTTTATGTTTGTTTAAAGCCAGCATCAGGGCAAATTTGACAGTACTAAATTATTTGAAACTACACACCTATGTAATTTGCTTTGTGGCATTTATTTTTGAACCCGCCCGATAAAACAAGAATTCAACAGAACAAACACTTTTTTGGAAACCATGAGGTGTTGCATTATTGAGCTTATCCTTCATCACTGGCAGTTGTCTTGATGCAATATGATAGTCTTCTACAGTAAGTATTAGGAATTAAGACTAAGTTAGTGAAGAGAGCATTAAAATTTAGGAAATAATGACACGAAAAAAATTTTTTGGCATTAAACTATATTAGGGTCCGAAGTATATAAACCTAAGTCTGAATCCTTCAATATATATGAAAAAACTGAAAATTCTTGAATATTATGCATGAATGAACTCTATTACTATGAATGAACATGAATGATTAAAAATTAATACCCTTGATATCTAAGCAAACACAATTTGTCAAAGTAGCATTCATAAATTAATTGAATGCCTTCTGATTGTCTTAATTTTTTTCCTAAATGCCAAAACTAGTGATTTATTTTGTTGATATTTTTAATGCAAGCCTTTTCTTCCATCTTACAACAGAGAAAATTGAAGATCCTTACTAAAGCACTTGATACTTCACTTCAAGGTATCACTTGGGGCTTAATGGACTGAACAAGTTACTTTCCTGTTTAAAGGCAATAATTACATGGTTCATAAATATTTTATGCATGTTCTATGTATATTTTACACATGTATACTTTAGTTTTTTATGTATGTCCATTCATTAGCATTACAAACAGCCCATTGGTGACTGCAGCCCTCAATTCTTCCCTCCACCCTCTAGCAAATGTCATCCGTGGCCCTGGAAGGTTTCCACCTAAACATCCCTCATTATATGCTTAATTTATTTGTCCCTTGGTCTTTCTCGTAAGATCTCTCCTCTTTTCCCTTCCATCATGTGCCCCCAACAAATACATTCTAACTCAATGTGTTATCAGTTCTCCTTTTATGTTTACAGTGCTTCTCTTACATTTTACTTTTCCACCTTCTGCATATTTCTTCATTCCTTAATTCATCTGTTTCTTTGATTTTCATAAAATTTATCCACTATTCAATTATTATTTATGGTTTTTCTTAATCAATGAATAAAATTGAATGAGACTGATGATAAGCTGGGACGAATCTCCATTTTTCACTTCATTCTTTCATTTTCCTTCATGTACTACCTTGATCAAAAATTTCCCGGAATTTATTCAGAAAATTAAAAATACAAGTTTATTCATCTAAATCTATATTGTCCCCTTCAAAGTAATCCCCATCGACTGCAACACACTTATGCCAGCGCTTGATCCAATCCTCGAAACATTTTTTATATTCGGTTTTCGGTATGTCCATCAGTGCTTCCTGCGATTTTTCCATTACTTCCTCTCGGCTGCTAAAACGCGTTCCCCATAATGGTTTTTTAACTCGATTGAACAGAAAGAAGTCACAGGGAGCCAAATCAGGTGAATTCGGTGGCTGTTGGATGGTATTTGTTGCATTTTTCGTCAAAAAATTACGAATAATGATAGCACTGTGCGACGGTGCGTTATCATTGCTGCAAAATCCACGAGTTTTCTGCCCACATTTCTGGTCTCTTTCGGCGAATTGCTTCACGCAAACGTCTCATAACGCCCAAATAATACTCTTTGTTTACTGTCTGGCCTTCTGGCAAAAATTCATGATGCACTAAACCGTTGTAATCCATGAAAACCGTCAGCATTGCCTTCTTTTTTGACTGAACACGACGTGGTTTTTTTGGTCTCGGCTCATTTGGTGAACGCCATTCACTTGCCTGATGTCTGGATTGCGTGTCGTACTCATAAACCCACGTCTCGTCTCCAGTAATGATCCTTTTGATGAATGTGGGATCGGATTCAGCCTCGCAAATCATGTCTTTAGCGACGTCAACACGGTCTCTTTTTTGCATGAAATTGAGGTCTTTTGGCACCAACTTTGCTGCTACACGACGGAAACCCAAATCATTAACCACAATGTCTTGGGCGGATCCATAGGCAATGTTCAAGTCCTCCGCTATTTCTCTGATGGTTAATTTGCGGTTATTGACCAACATTTCTTTTACTTTATCAATTTTTTCACCGACTTTCGATGTCGATGGTCTGCCACTGCGTTCATCATCTTCGATTGACTCACGACCACTTCTGAACCGCTCGTGCCACTGGTAAACGACCGTTTTTTTTTAGAGAATCGTTGCCGAAACACTTTTCCAACATTTCCAACGTCCGTGCGCCACTAAATCCGTTTTTTACGCAAAATTTAATACAAGTTCGTTGTTGCAAATTTAAATCCATTTCTGAAATTGTAAAAAATCGCCAACACACACAGAGATAGATGTACTCTTGGCTACGTAACTTTTGCAAATGTCAAGTTATGACACTAAGATTTAAAGGGAATATCAACAACAGATGTACCAATTTAACAAAAAAAAACAGAACTCAAATCGGAACGATGGGAGCGCCACACGGTGGTTATTCCGGGAACTTTTTGATCAAGGTAGTATTCATCAGCCAATACAGTGCTTTTTTAAGGATTTAGCAGATGTACTTCTCATTAATGACTATTTAGTGATTCTTTTGGAATATATCAATCACATTGGTAGTTTGGTATTCTAGGAGGAATGATGTTTGGTAAGCAAACAGAAGCTACCAAGACCAAATCTAGGGAATGCCCGTGAACCCACCCCACTTTGTCCGAACCTTTTTATGCACTAGATCAACATCGGGAAGCCACCGGTGGTACTGAGAGAGGAATTGGCCCTCTAATTTCAATAAGGTGAATTTCACTTGCCATAAGGCATTGCGCATGTTGAACGCTACCCTCACATATCAAACTAATTATTGGGAGGATTACTATGAATGTGTTCTATCGCATTAAAAAATTGAATTTCCAAAACCTTTGACCTTGGGCAAGGCTAAGAGCAGGGTGGGGGAGGGGGTGTGGTTCTTGGAGGGCGGGGGGAGGGAATCAAACAAAGCCCACACAGAGCGGCACAAGCAATACCTTAACCTTGCAATCTCGCGCATTATCTCCCGGTTCTTGGCCTCCAGCTGGCCAATCAGTTCCCTCTGGGCACGACTCGTGTCCAGACCCAAGTTCGCCTCAGAGCCCACCCTTCCCTGCAAGCAACAAAGAGACATCAAGAGGCATTAGCAGCATATTTCTAGAATACACATCAATAAAGGCAACACAAGTGTAGTTTAACCAATAAAGGCAAACACAAGTGTAGTTTAACCAATAAAGGCAAACACAAGTGTAGTTTAACCTCAGAGCATAAACACAAGCAGTGAATCATAAACGTTTATATTAAAATAGCACAACTACATTTCCCACTTGGACACAACTACAGATGTGTAGTTTTGATTACATATACTGAAGGTCTTATTCAGCTGAATTTTAAGTGCTGTTAATTCAAACCATAGGATCACAAGGGGAGATTTGTTTTTAATGTATGTTTTAAGCATGGAGATTGCACATATAGTAATGCCAATTCAATAAAAGGCTGTGCAGACTCCAAAATAAAAGTACAAATTGAATGAGAAGAAGACCACATGAGATTACTAAGATAAAATGGCATATCATACAAGTTCTGGGATGAAAATTTTTTATTTACCTCATAAGCCATTCTATACTTCAAGAACATTCACTTATAAAATATTATTTTCAGTTTCAATTAGCTATTACATAATTTATCACTCCTTTTCAATGACTGTAGTAATGTGCCCTAACTTCTTCCAACCATTGCTATTGAGATTTTATATGAAATTGCTGACTTATGGTAACTTATGTGGATGCTGAGATGATTTCTAGTTGAATAAGAGTGAATATCACTATTTGCATGAAAGAGAAGGGTATTATTTTTTATGAAGACAGACATGTCAAATACATTCAACATTGAAGGATGTGTAAGAACATTTTAATTTGTCAACAAGGGCCTACATAGTGTCCTATTAGCAACACTAAGTACACATCTAATTACTTTTTTAATTGAGAAAACTTTGTGCAACATGTGCACCCTGATGATCCCCAGGACACCATTCCATTATGATGCTCAGGAGACCAAATTAGAATATTACAAGACTTGTAACACCTATAGTGACACTGCGCTAAGCAGGAACCAAATAGTATACATCACAGTGTGCAGTTTAGAATGCAGATTATTAATATCTATATTCCACACACCTGCTTGTTTAACATGTACACCAACCAAATTGGTATTGGATGCACATATAATTCTTTCATTGTTAAAATATGAATTAATATCCTCTTGCAATATTGCCAGTCATAACACCAGTTCCAGACACTAAGACCTTTTCTGTTAAAACCAAAAGCCTTTGACTACTTTTATCATAAATTATTAAGATTGAATCAACTTCAAATATTATGGAATTAATGCTCTGATCATTTTTATTTCTTAATGGTAGGTCTTTAATAAATAACAAAAATAAGATATGTCCCAATATTGATATACGTGGAACTCTCATCCTAATAGCATACGAATCTGATGTATTTTTACAAATTTTGAAGCCATTTGCACTATTTTTGATCTTCTAAATAAATATGATGATAGTTGTGAGGCTTAATTCTGACATCCACTCTATCTGATTTACTCAAAAGGAGGGGATGGTCATCAAAATAAAAGGCACAAGTAAAATCTAGGAACAAAGCAAGAACTAACATTGACAACATAGTCACCGTTAAGGCTAACACATTTTTCCCAACATGTTACAAATTTTTTCATTCTGTCAGTGAAAACCTCATCTGACTTTCTTGAATTCAGGACTTGACAGCTGCCTTCCCCTCATCGTCCGAGGTGTAATGATTACCCCCTTGAGGATTCTCTTGAGTTGAGGTGAAAAATGAAAATCGCAAGGCGCAAGATTGGGGGAATAAGGAGGGTGTGGAATTGGTTCAAATTTCAGGCTTTGCAGAGCCTCTCCAGTTGTGCACGAGGTGTGTGGACAAGCGTTGTCAGGTTGCAAGATCATTGGTGCCAGGCTGCCTTTAACATGACAAACTTCTTCCTTAGTATTCCAATATGGTTTTCGATAGGCCTTTGAGTGATTCGCCAGTCATCTTGAATCAAATCTTCGACAAGTTTGCGATTTTTATCGCTTGTGGCAGTGATCGAACATCCGCTGCAAGTTTCATCAACAATTATGGCTTTTCCAGGCTCGCAACCACAAAATTTTACTACCCATTAATTTACAGTCGACCTATCAACAGCACCGTTAACATAAACAGCCTTTAAACGACAATGAATCTAAGTAGCAGTCACTTTATCAGCAATTAAAAATGCGATAACAGCACGCTGTTTAACCCATGTTGAAATGGCACCAGAACACGTCTCCACACTTCCACTTCTTGAAATATATTGGATGATTGAAACGAACTCAAACCTGCACATGCACGCTGTGGGGGAATGTTACTTCCACATGCCACCAAGAGTGCTTCTGAAGCTCATTTTGATTGGGGTCTACAAGTATGTGTGTATCAGTTTCCAGTCTACCCTAGTAGTTCTCCCTGGAGGATACAATCATTTCAATACTTGATTCAGCTTTTCTGTAAACAATTTGATATTACTAGAGGGCGAGCAATACGCCCTTGGTAAAACAATTTCATAATTATCACATTTTCCAGTTATTAGCTACACATTCAAAATATAAGTCATCAGTATAAGGTACCTTTATCTCATATTCATCCAAAGCCATGTCTTCATTAACAAAAATATTAACACCACTATTTCACTTCGCTCGCGAAAAACTAGATACACAGTAAAAATCGCACATCTTAATAGGACTTATTTCTTCCTTACTTATCCAATGCTCAGATAGGCATAGAAAATCAAGTATATTACCTTGAAGGTGTACCTATAGTTTGTTTACTTCATTTCTGAAGCACTAAATATTCAAGTAATATATCATAGTTGAACTGGCTTTTGTCAACAGTTGAGAACAAAGTACCTTCATAATTTTATAAGGTTATGATTAACCTTAAGAAAGAGTTATTCAAATAATTCTGTTTTACTGGAAATTTTGCAAATCTAAGAATTCAACATTCCAACATGTTAGCAATGTTGTGAGCACACAATGACTATGAACGGATTATGGACACTGCGTACTTTCCCATTGAAGAAATGTCAACTTACAGGAGTGCGGGCCTCCGCGGCAAGCCTCGCAGCATACCGTGCAATGAGTCGATGCTCATCATCAACCTGTGAAGCTGAAGCCAGTGCCGCTGCAGCTGCAGTGGATGTTGATGAGTCAAGAGAAGCATACCGACCCGGGCTCGAGCAACCAGGACTGCAATGGGGTGAAGGGGATCATTTTTAGGTCTTAGCTGATTTGCACAAGGAATCCAAAGGAAAATGACCAAACCGAAAGGAGATTCAATAAGGAAATCCTCCATTACTTTTGAGAGAAGGGGGGGGGGGGGTGGTTGCTCACCTTCGCCCGGTGGAGCGCCCATCTAGGGACCCCACGTCAAATGGGGACTGGAATGTTGAGGCCTCTGGGAATCCATTATGAGACGGGAGTGGAGACGGAGGCCTGCAACAAAAGGGAGGGCACACAACAGTTACTGCTAAGTACTACACTGAATCAGAGATCATGCATGGAAACACAACTTGGTTTGATATAAAACATAATTGGTCCAATTGTCAGTGTTAAAACATTAGATGAATCAAAACCAAAATATTTATTTCTAGAATGGAAGGTTTTAGAGAACGGCCACATTTACAAATATCTTTTGTCATGGAAGACTAACACTTAATGCCACAAATTCTTTTTTCACCCAAAAGAATCAATAAAATTCAAGTTGTTTGAGCAAATACTTTCAATCCTGTGCATAATTTTTGGAAACCAAGGCAATACAGAATTTTAAATCTTGAGGAAAAATACATGAACACAAGGTCCCTATCGTCTAAAAGGGTAATCGCAAACTTGTTTGAAACAGGATGTATACAATAGCCTGGTAAAATGACAAATACAATGCTATACTAAAATACTTAAGTGCATAGAGAAGATAGAATGCAGAATGTCAGGCAAACGAGGAAGGGGAATGGATAAGATAGGATTGGATAGAATGAGGGGAGGAAGGAAGTATTTAGAGATGAAGAAGGGCTTGTTGTAAAGTAAGGTTTTGGGTTGTTTTTTGTTGGGAGAGGCAAGATATTTATTTCGTAGTTGTGACTGTTCAAAAACTATCATAACCAGTAGATTGTGTAATAATTAAATTATCAGCTCCATCATTTATATAGCAAACAAGCTTTTTTTACGGAAAAGCTTATTCATAGTTTAAAGAAAGCATTTTTCTATAAAAATACCTTCTGATCACATCAATCCTTTGTTTGTATTGAGAAAAAGTATACTACCATGGATAAAAACATTATTTTAGGGATATTAGAATGCATACAGTGTCAAGAAACAAATATTTTGAAACCTCTGGTAGATTGATGCTGACAATACAAAAATTTCACAGTTTAAAAATCATTTGCCTTTAACGGGATCCTGGTCAAGGCGAATGATTTTTACTCACTGAAACTGTAGCATTGTAATGCACATTTACCGGATGACTTTGTTTAAAGTTACGGCCGTGATATCTCCTACAGTTTCTTGCAGATTGATACTGCTAAAATAACTCTGAAGAAACAGTTACTTCGGTTAGTATTTAAGTGTGTTCTTTGATGATCAAGGATAATTAATATACATTCTTCACTAAAAATGGCTAATAATATACAATAATAAACCTTATGTTAAATCCTCCTGATCCCTGGGGCCCTTGCACCCAACTGAAAGGAAACAATGAAATGCCACACCCCCAATAACGTTTCAATTCCATATTTCTAGGACAACTCCTTGATTTCACACTTTGCACGGGCAAGCAAGCCCACACGATTGGGGAGACGAGAGATGTAGGTGGGGTTGTGACATTAACCCCTGCCGCCACCGCCACAACTAACACATACACTATGTGCGAGAGATCAAGCGTCCTCTCTGGGCCTTCAGGGAGGCGTGGAATGGCACTGCGTCCTTTCTCAGGGACACAGCGGAAGGACTTGCGCAAGGAATGTCCTATCTGCTTGCTGGGAGATTTCTGTGAGATGGCCAGGTGCAGTTTCAAATTTGAAGGATATGAAATAAATAAAACATTACTTCATCAGCACATGGTGTTAAAGATAAAAACATAACAATAATAACAATCTTGAAAAATTATCAATATTTGATGATTATAGCTAGTTAATTACTATTTCCAAAAGTTAAGTAAAGGGATAAATGACAAGAAGCAACATGTGTTGAAAAACCCCAAATAAAGCTGTCATCTACAACCAATCACTGAATCAATGGAGACAAGTGATAGCAACTGTATGCTTTAAGGTTATCAATGCTTATAAAATATATAATTTTTACATTCATTTTTTTTGTTTTGAAACAAAAATTATAATGATGGCCATAAAATTTTACAATGAAAATGCTATGAACATGCAACCTCTTGAAAATTGTAAATAACTAAATGAAGTGGTGATTTCTTTCAAGGTGATCAAGTGCTACCTTAAGTTGATTTCTACTACTAAATGAATTTATAATGATAATATGATACTTAATTCCAATAATAAGTCTAAGACTGCATCGGAAATAATTAATGATTCCAGAGGTAAGAAAAATCTGCACCATGAATCTTTGATGCAAGGAATTTTCCCATTCCACTTAAATAATTAAAAGTAGTACCCGTATACCAACACGGTGCTATAACTGCCATATATCAGGCAACTGACATCATACTTAACTTATTAGATGCTTAACACAAAACAATTGAGCTATTTTTTGATTTGTCAAAGGCTTATGATCATGCTAACGATGATAGACTTCTAATTTAACTAAATAGAATTGGATTTAGAGGAGGCATCCCTCTACATTGGATGAAGTCTTATATCCACAATCGAACTCTGATGGCAGTGCTATTAGCAGATGGGTTAAGACATCATCCTAAGTATGCCAAGTTTTCTAAGGGCTGCCACAAGGTTCAACCCTGGGGCCACTCCTTTTTCTGGTATACTATGTTAATGACCTACCCAAATGCTTAAAGGATTTTGAAGGAAAAGTACCAGTTTTGTAGGCTGTTGACACTAATATTATACATAACACTAATCCCAGCCTTGTGGAAAAATCAAGGTCCGTTGAACTTGCAATAAACAAGCGGTGTACAGATAACTATCTAAACTTAAATGTAAATAAAAGCAAAATGGTGCATTGTACATGCAATTAGAATGTGACAGATGGTCTATGGGTGAAAATTAATGACCGAACAATTGAGCAAGTGATGCAATGTAAATTTATAGGTATTTCTTTGTGTGCAAATATTACTAGGGAGGATTATTAAGACACCTGCATGACACTAAAAGCAAAACAGTACTATTTCATTTATACTATGGGGAGATGTATTCAAATATAACCTATAGTATAATATTTTGGGGCTCAGCTACCATTTTTCTAGCCATCTTTAAAGTGCGAAAGAAAGCCATCAGAATAATCACTGGGAAACCTGATAATGCTCCATCAAGGCCTATTATTCCAGAAATTAAATTTACTACCACTTCCATGCATCTATATTATGTTTTTAATTCTATATAAAAAAATTATATCGGCAACTATTCCTTAAACTCTGACTGTCCTCATCATTACACCAAAGGAAGGCACAACATCCATTATGGCAACGTTACAGCTTAAGCATTAAAATTAGGCCCAAGGAAATGGGCAACAGATTATAGAAGAAATTACCCAGAAGTATACAGGATACTACGGGAACTACCCCTTTCAAACATAAATTAAAAAGATATCTACCATCTAACATTGTCTACTCAGTTGAAGACTATCTCAACAATATTCCTGATCTTTGAGTCCATACTTTTAGTTTACAGCAATGCTTTTAGTCTAGTTTATATGAATGGTCCCTGACTTTTAAGGGACAACCAAGTGTATGTTATATTTAATGTGTGTGTGTGTTTGTGCTACATTTAATGCAATTGCTAGAACCATATTTTGTACCTCCATTGAGCCTGTATGCATTTTACTCCTTTTTGACGTGCCTAATATCATGTACATACACCATCCACCTAGTACTTTTGTAAAATGATTTTTGGGCAAATAAAATGTATTACTATTATTATTATTCACTGTAAATAATGGAATCAGAACCAAACCCTGAAGTTAGCCACTGAATAGGAACTGGAATTTAAAAGAAAGTTTAACTGACCTATCACTAATTCCTAGTCATTGTAAGAAGCTAGTTCTCTTGTGTGGTGCAGAGATTATCCACCACACTCAACTCCCTTCCCAGTTTCAATGTTCACTTATCAAGAATTTCCATTTTCAATGTTTTCATTTTAGTTCAACCAATTGATAGCTATGGTAAATTGATTTTAAAGTGAAAATAACTTAAGGTTAATGCACAACTTCGGTGCTACTTCATATGATTTCAACTATACTGTTCCTACTACTAAACTGCTTGCACCGAAAAATAAAAACAAAATTTTGCTCGGGTCAGGTTGCCACAAAGGATGATAATATCTCCAATTATAACTTTAAAAATTGATTTACATGTGCTTTGCCACAAAGGATGATAATATCTACAATGATAACTTTAAAAATTGATTTACATGTGCTTTAAAGTTAATTGATTAATAAAAATAGCTTTTAAGAATAATTACAATTTTTAATCCAATTTTGGAGGAATAAAAACAAAAAATAAACACTATGAACTAAAACAGGATAAATATACAGTGAAAATCAGTTTGTCATTTATGAGGGAGAGTGGGATTTTACATAATTTAATGGTTCAAAGCCATTAATGTCAGGATCTAATACCAATGAATAACATAGAACACAGCCCAGACCATATTGAAAATTACATACATTCTAGGATGACATGACTGCTGAGTCCATAAATTCAAGGTTTCACTTTAGGTGTTATGAGGGTTATATCAAAAGTTCTTGGCCTCACCCATAGATGGAATCACTACTCACATTATTTTTTTCTCTTATGTTGGCACTGTACGTAAGTGTAAGTGGGCTCCATTTGAAATTGCAAGCCATATCATCCAGCTGTTCACTGTATACAGTCATTTGAATCAGCTGTGGTTTGTGTGTTGTCAAGAATGGAAAAAAATTGAGCACTGGGCAGTGATTAACTTCTACGTTAAAGAAGGTTTAATGCAGACTGGAATTTGTTCGAGGATTGTGAATGTGTATGGGGACTCTTCCCCTTGATTTTCCACTGCAAAGGAATGGGTGGCCAAGCACCCAAATGTGGCCTTGAAAACCTCCAAGGTGATAATCCATTAGAGGGGCATCAGAAAAGTGAAACCATGCTGGAAATCATTGAAAAAGTCCTCCATATGATTTTGGAAGGTTGGCACATTAAGTTGAAAAACATTGCTTATACTGTAGGGATATCAAAAGAATGCATTCCTTCATTTTATACGAGGAATTACACAAGTCAAAGCTTTGTGCAAGACGGGTGGCTGCATGTGCTCACCGTGGATCAATAATGCATTCAGACAACACTTTCCAAACATTGCTTGGCATGCTTTATGTAAAACAAGGAGTGATTTTCTGCTTTGATGTGTGACAATGGATGAAGCATGAATTAGCCATTGCACACCAAAATCTGAACAACAATCCATGCAGTGGATAGATGCCAGTTCTTCAGATCTGAAGAAGAAGAAGACAGTGGCATTGGCAGGAAAGGTCATGAAATCGTTTTTTTTTAAATGCAAAAGGAATTCTGTTGATTGACCATCTTGACAAAGGCAAAACAATAACTGAGGAGTACCACTCTAGCCTTTCAATGAAACTAGATGCAAAAATTCATGAAAGCAGACTTGGCTTGAAGAGGAAAAGACCCATTTTCCATCGGGACAATGCCTCTGCCTACTGAAGTGTCTTGGCGATAGGTTGAGGGATTTACACTATGAAGCCCTGGAACGTCCACCCTATTCCTGGATTTGGCTTCCACCTCTTTTGACAATTCAAAAGTTTCCTTGCTGGTCCATACTTTTTGTCCAATCAAGAAGCAATCGTGGCTGTCAACGAGTACTTTTTAGCACTTCCGGAAGTACACTAAAGACATGGGGTAATGGCACTGGAACACCATTGAATGAAATATATCAATTTTAAAGGCGATTATTCTGACATATCAAACATTTTAGGAAACATAAATTGTCATTTTCATCATCAGGCCAAGAACTTTTAAGATCACCCTGATATGTGCTATGTGGAGTTGCACTCAACATAGGAGTGCAAAGGGTAGAAAGATGGTCATTCACAACACCTCACGTAGAGATGCAACATGAGCCTTCTCCAAATTCAATCTAAACACCACCTAGCCTGTCCGCAAGACTCACGTGGGTTGCATGCTCCTTGACGTCATGCTCGTTTGTATGTGTGCCAGACTCTCGGCCCCTCCAAAAGCATTCCTGGCAGAGTTGGTAGTTGTGACACTTTTGGCAGCGGTAGCGGAAGCCTGAGAAGCCCTCCTTACCACATGCACCACACTGAACAGGGTGCACCACTGTTGACAAGAGAGAGCAGAACTGGTCAGCAAAGAACTACGGTATAGAGAGTAACAATCTTTATAATGACTCACATTGCATGGCAACACAACTGATATGCAATTTCTACTATGGATATTACACAAACTGATCCCTCAAAAGCACTTGATAAATGTTTTCTTAAGATCTTTGGATTAACCCAAAGAAGGAAGACTCATGGAATGTCAGAAGTGCAAAGTGGGTTATGAAAAAAGAGCACCAGGTTTTGCTCCCTTAGAATGTATTCCAAAAAAACCAATAAGGCAAAAAAATAAGAGGTATACCTCAGCGCTACAAGTTACATTGAATTTATAACTCCAGTCATCTCCGTCTATGAAATGACATCTAATTACCCTTATGGCTTCAGAGTTTTTGCCATTTTGCCAGAAATTCCATCATTTTTCAATGATACATATTATGTAAAATTTAAGAGCCAAGGAGTATTACTTTAATTTGTGGTTTGCCATGCTGCATCACCTTTCTAATTCACCATACCAAGACATTCTGATGAAATAAATGCACGCCAAAAATTGTTGAATTCATGGAACACAAATCTTTGCTGCAACTCACTTCCCCAATTTCAACCAAAGAGATCCCTGGATAGGCCAACCTTGCAACACTAATTGGCATGGGGTTACCTCTTTGAACTCACAGCAAAACCATACCAAAACACACTTATACAAGATTTATTCAAAAAAAGAGAAGGCTGTATGAATGAACACTTGATTTTATTAGTTACCCTTCAATCATGCCTATCACTTTCAAAATACAGCCTATGGCGGCCAATACAATGCTCCAAATGTTTTTTCCAGCTTTCGAATGCCATCTGGAAAGCTTCTTTAGGGATAGCCTTCAAGTCTGCAGTACAATTTTGTAGGATGGCTTCAATAGTTTCAAATTGGCATCCTTTCAAGGTGGATTTCGAATTAAGAAATACAAAAAAGTTTGCTGGAGCAAGATCTGGAGAAGAAGGTGGCTGGGGGATCACCGGTATGCTGTTTTTGGCCAAAAACTCAGCAACACTCAATGATGGGCGCACCAGTGCATTGTCCTGATGAAATCACCAAGACTTGTTTTTCCAAATCTGTGGTCTCTTCCAGAACATAGCATGTCTTAACCTTCTCATTACCCCTATATAGAGCTGCCCAACCACTGTTTGTCCTTTGGGGACGCTTTCATAATGAATAATCCCATTCCCAATTGAAGAAAACTATCAACATCACCTTCACATTCCATCGTGACATCCAAGCTTCTTTGGGTTGTGGGGAAGAATGTCCTGGGAAGATTTCCACTGTGAAGACTGGGCTTTGGTTGCTTTATCATAATCAAAATCCCTTGTTTCTTCACCTGTGACAATTTTTTAAATAAGTTTCAGTCGTCGTTCGAACGATCAAGCAGTTCCTGGCTGATGTCAAGATGTTTTTGACTCTGTTCATCTGTTGACACTCACAAATTTGGATACTACATGCTCAAAATTTCTGTCAAAATGGTGAAACATGATCCAACACTAGTTTTTACTGGATTGGCAATCTCCCTGACAATTAACCTATGGTTTGCTTGCGCTATATCTTTCACACTGTTGATGTAGTCCTCGTTTCTTGACATCGATGGTCGCCCACTTCTCGGTTCTTCATCAGTTGACGTTTTTCCAGAATGGAAGCAGTTGTACCATTGAAAACACTGAGCCCAACTCATAGATTCCTTGCCAAATGCCTCTTGAATCATTGTATAAGTTTTGGTTGTACTTTTCCGAAGGTTAAAACAAAATTCAATGCACACGTTCTGCTTCTCTAACACCTTCTTTCTCACCAACACAAGAATTTGTGCAGCAGGCATATCCAAGGTTGGACAAGAATCACTGTTGCATGGAGAAAAGTCTAGAAAGGGCCACAAAAGCAAGGCAATGTTTTACTTCTCACAGACACCTCTAGAAGGCGACACCTTACTGATTGTGATCCATTAAGCAGTTTGCATGTAGCATATTTTTTGTACAGCCCTTTTATCTCATTATAAAACAAATAGAACATTCAAAAGCAAAATCATGGCAACTGCTAAATTGCCACCACTAGGCTGTACATTTAATAATAATAATAATACATTTACTTGCCCGGAGATTTGGTTAATAGTCACACACACACAAACATAGGACAAGTCAGATATAAACTTCACAATTTTAGGAAAAATACAATATATATATACGTATGCATACCAATATACTACTATATTTACATATATTTGGTTAAATTGAAAGTGCAGGCACTACACCTAACCACATCTATCAACCTTTTCAATTTGACCAAAGGACCATTTGGCCTGGTATGCATGTAGGTGTAGGCATCTCGTAGCAGTAACTATTATATCTTTTTGCTAGACTCACAATGCATAATTGCAGTGTTAATGTCGACAGCATGCCTATTCAAATTTTACCTGAATGATGAACAGGATTTGACAGTACAAGGACTAAAATTACAAGCAGAGGAAGAAAGCACTGAAATCACTTTATTAACAGATCACAATTAGAACAACTCTTTAACGAGTAAATGTGCCCCTTGCTTTCTGACACACAAAGAGCTACACTTAATGGATGAAGTAAAATAACTTTAACATCTTCCACCTTTTTCTATAACAGACCATTGTAATAAATATGATTTCTAAATTAATGAAGTCTCTAAAATGATGAAAATGGACAAGAATCCAAGAATGGACATTACTTCCTTTGACAACAAATACTTCACAATCTTTTTCCCCTCTTCATCACGATTTCCAGTGCAAATTATTCAGCCCTGATTGGCCATTCTACCATTGGTCCAGTATACAAAATATTTGTCGAGTCATTCAGGTCAATAAACTTCCCATCCCATCAAAAATCCAGCCCTCCACTGCTGTGCACAGGGCTGGCTGGCATTCCTTTTTAGAGATATGAGGTGTTTGTAGCATGTCTAAATATCTCAAAAAGGAAGAATCCTGTTCATAATTCACGACTGACTGAAATCAAACACCAACACACAGCTTGATATTTTAAAGCATTGAAGCAAATATCTCCTAAGTATGGAACCATTTGTGATTACACCAAAAGACCCTATCAACAGGATGTATATGCAAGAAAGGTGTCTTAAGCACACCCCCACAACAAGATATTCCTATCATCGTTAAACACAGCAGAGAGGGAATTTTCACGCAGGGGAGAGATGGGAGGTTAGGTGCAACCATCAGGTGCACAGGTTCTCACCCGTCTCAGAGCTGGCCATTCGATGCAACAGAGGGAGCCAAACGAGGCAATGGGGGCCTGGATCGGACATCATTGTATCCATGAAGTCATTGACTGTTATGCGCCCTGACTGAAAGGCAAAAGACATTTCAAATTCTGATCAATCCTGCCCATACACCCTAATCACAACAGCTTCACTGAAGGGTTAGGAAAATGAAATTGTCCATTTCCACAATTGACCTCGCTTGATTATGAACCTCGGGTCTCTAGATACCCAAGAAATACATTTTTGAAAATAATCCTTTCCATTCCTTTTTACAGTTATTGAAACTTCACATATTCCCAGAGAATCACATTTATAATTAAAAATCCACAACAAAAGAATACCTAAACTTAATTATGCAATTCACCCAACTCTATAGCACCGAGGGTCTTCGGGGACCTGGGCTCTGTACCCTACATTGTGTAACTTTTATCCTTCTTTCGATGGGGCAGTTCAAAGTCCACTCATTCAGCACGCCACTGTAATACACTGTAGCTGTTCCTAAAGTCTATACCCCTCAATTTTCAGTTTTCTCATTGCATTACTACTGTTCACATCAATGTTTTTTCTCGCGAATCTTATTGGAATATAATTTTTGCCCATTTGTGGCCATTATTACTTGAAAATAGGAGATGAAACATTTACAAGCGAAAAAGAAATTTTTGCTGAATTGATCCATCAAGAAATTGAAGACAAAGCTTACGAGGATTTTGGAAGTAATAGTGATGAAAGTTATTTGGGATCAGATAATGTCGACACTGAGGTAGGCAATATTGAGGACAAAGTAAGCTTATGATGTGTCAGCTTTTGGGACCATCAATGAGCTTGTGTCCTTCAGTAGATAGTGTACCTTCAGATTAAATATGCCAAACAAACCCAAGGAATATGGAATCAAAATTTGGGTATTGTCTGATGTAGATAATTTTTGCTTTAATTTTTATGTTTACCCTGGAAAAGTTGGCAGTGTGGTGGAGAAGCAACAGTGAGTAGTGAAGCAACTGTGTCAGTTTTGGCATGGAAGTGGGCATTACTTCTCCACTGAAAATGTCTTTCTGAACTTATCTCTAGCAGAAGAACTTGTGAAAAAAATAATAACAACGGTTGGTACTGTTAGAAAGAACAGAAAAGGCTTGCTTCCATCATCAACTTTAATCTGTGTCAGCGAAGGGAATTCTTATATGTTCTCGTTTACCAAAGACCTCACCCTGGTTTCATACATGCCAAAACCAAAAACATGTCATACTTTGTCGACCATGCATCATGAGCATGATCTTCCAGGAAAAGAAACTAGATTAAACCCTTCAATAAATTTGTTTCACATTAAGAACACCATTGGTGTTGATATGTTAAATAGGCTCATTCCCGAGTATTCCTGTACCAAAGTAAGAAGATGGCTGTTACAACTTTTTTAATGTCCTTGATGTAGCAGCCTACAATAATTTTTGCTACGCAAATTTACATTCTTTTACATTTGCATATATAAGTTATATTTATTTATATATTTTATTTCTAAAGTATAAACCTCAAAAAATATATCAATTTCATTTCTATACAAAAATAAGTATTTTATTTTTCAAATATAAACCATGTTTACACTATTTAAGTATAAAATGTTATTCTTATTCAATATTCATTCATTTCATTCATTCTTTGGTAGTAAATATTGTAACTAGAAATCAATGGTTAATGTCTGGGTCCTCTGTGACCCAGGTCTGCATTCAGCATGAAGCCATTAAGGCCCATACTCTTAGAATGTTATCTTAAAGAATACTGAACTATACATAACTGCAACTGACAGAACTATACTAGTTTTTATTCAAGTTGATATATTCATTTAAACATTTATGGTAGATAACTTTGGACTTTGAAGAATATATCTTATGCCATTAATATCATTGCCATATCAAATGCACAGAGAAATCAAATAGGCCAATGCACATAAAAATCAGAATCAAACCCGCCCATTTTGAAATCACTGTGCAGTAGATGATATTTATGCCATTACAAATCAAAACAAATTGATTTAAATTAAATTAACAGCAACTGGCATCACTTGGTAGAATTGCCTCTAGTTAATCACGGCTTTGTTTCAATGCAATATCATTAGGTACAAGGACTCGATAATACATGGTTTATAAAGTTTAAAAAAATTGAGGTGGACAGTGGATTGTGGGGGGAAGTGGAGGGTTTTTAATTGGGGAAGAGGGTGCACTTGCCCTTGACTGTACTGACAAGTAAGGAAGGAGGGAGAGATCTGTTGATGTTAATCCTGGAACATAATTATGGGTGCATTTTGAAGAAATCAGTCAGAGAGGAGAGTGGTCAATGAGAAATAAAGAAGACACAAAGAAGTATTCAAAGCAGCAGCTCTAAGGGAGAGGAGGACCACTGCTCACCACACCAAATATGCTGGCGGCAAGGCCATCATTGTATGCGAAAGTGGGGGACTCGTAGACGGCAGCGGGCAGAGCGAGGACCTCCTGCAAGTACTCATCAAAGCGGGAATGCGCCAAGTTCCCATTCCCATCTGAGATCTGTGAAAATATATCTGTAAAGAAATAGGAAGGTGGAAATTTACACCCTGCCATCAATTGTGTGCCACATCTGAAAACATAATCACAAATCTTCCAACATATTTACCCAAAGAATAATTTCAACAAGAAATTCTAAACAAGAGATCAAGGGATAATACACTCAACTGATAGCAAGACATTAGATACACAGCAGCCTACTGTACATTTCTTTCAAGATTAGTGTTTTAATTAGCACACATTAATATTCTTATCGTTAAGCGCATGCCACCTACAAAACAGAAGTGAGGTTTGATGGAATAGTTCAGCCAAGTACCCTAAAATGAACAGTTAATTCCCATCACTATTTCTGACTATATATCTTGATAATATCTGAGCATGGTACTATGCCTAAACCATGGCCAAAGAATACCTATTGAAACTGGAATTACTGGATGTGTTTCTAGTGGATTCCATACCAGGGAAACCACTGTTCTGTGCCATTAACTGATTAATTTCCACCCTTTAATTGAGAGTAACAACAAAATAATCAATGATAATCACCATTATTAGTCTAGTCCAATAATAATCACCAGTATTAGTTAGTAAAATTAATAGTCACCATTCACAAATGGCTCAAACTGAAACAAAATACCACTCACAGCGTAGTTTATCCATGAGCTTCCCGGCACACATCGTGGCAAGCGCAACTTTGACTGAGAACACTCGTATCCTGCCGACGCCTTCCCTGATCAGGTGATAGAGAACAAGAGGAAACAAACATTAGGGAGACACGCAACAGACACTTTGTTCAACAAACATGGAATTTAATTGACACTGAAAAGTAATAACATGGCCAGGGATGAATGTCCAACATGTGCAAAGGGAACTCAGCACAGAGGCAAAATATCAGTGTGATTGTTGTCACAATTACACTGACTTTTTGCAAAAAGGTAGTGATGACTGCAATCAAGGATAAAAAACATTTCACTAAGGAACACATGCATCAGTAAGAAAGTTTCGTACACAGGAGTGCACAGTACAGTTATGACTCCTTTAGTGCACATTTAACTAGCACAAGTTCACTATAGCACAAAATGGCCTTTCAACACTATCACTTTTTCCACAGATGACACGTATACTTAATAATGATACAATAAATTTTGCACTCACAATATTCATCATATATATAAAATGAATCTGTGCACTCAATAATAATAATAATAATAATACATTTATTTGTCCGGAGATTTGTTGCATATTCATACATACACAAATATAGGACACGTCAAATATAATTTTCACAATTTCACAATAGAAGAGATACAATATATAAATATATATATATATATACATACCAATACACTAGTATAATTACATATCAATTGTTTAAGCCGGAATTGATGCATTGCGACAATTCAAGGTATTCATTTACAGAATAGAACATATTATTTTTTAAAAGGTTAAACAGCTTTTTCTTGAAAACAGGTACTTTTGTTTCATATTTGATTTCATGGGGAAGTTTATTGAATAACCTTAAGCCCATTGCTTTGGGCCCATGGGCAGTATTGTATGTCCTGACAAATGGTTGGTGCAGGTCATTGCAGGCCCTTGTGTAGTGACTATGGTAATTGTGGTTGGACTTGTAATGGGAAATATTACCCTTTGCATGTAAGATGACATTAAATATATATATGCAAGGTACTGGTAATAAACCAAGTCTTTTGAAGAGAGGTTTACATGGTGCATCGCAAGGAGCATTGCTCATAATGCGTATAATCCTCTTTTGGATTTTGAAGATTATGCCCGCATGGGGAGAGGAACCCCAGAAGAGGATACTGAAAGTAACACGAGAATAAAATTCACCATAGTAAATGGATAGAAGGACCTCTAAATTTACAGAATACCTAATATTTCTAATAAGGAAGCATAGGGAGCTTAACTTGCTGCGTAATTTGAAAATATGTTCCTCCCAAGACATGTTTTTCTGCAGGATTACTCCCAGGAATTGGGTACTGGAATTTTGGGGAATGCTCACACCTTCTACATCTACTGAGATTGCAGATGAAACTTTCTTTTTATTAGTAAAATAAATCAGGCTGGACTTATTTAAATTGGGTTTTAGAAAGTTATGAAGACACCATGCATTGAAAATCTGAGCTACTTCGGCTGCTCTTTCTGTCAAGCTGTCTACTGAGGAGGCTGATACAATGATATTTGTATCATCAGCATACAGTATTGGGTCTATCCCCTTAATGAGCTTAAGATTGTCTGGGAGATCATTGATATAGATTAAAAATAAAATAGGACCAAGTACAGAACCCTGGGGAACACCCAGTGTTACTTCTCTACCAGGGGAAACAAATTTGGAGCCATTTCTTGAGAGCTCAACATACTGATGCCGTTCACTTAGATAAGATTCAATCCATTTGTAGGGCGTGCCTCTTATACCATAGCATTTCAGTTTATATAGGAGTAACTGATGATTGACGAAGTCAAAAGCTTTACTGAAATCGAAAAATAATCCTAAAGTTTCAGTTCTATTATCCAATCCTGAAAGTATTTGATTCACCATGTGATATGTGGCTGTTGTAGTGGACCTTGTTTTCCTAAATCCATGTTGAGATGTGGATAATAGCTTATATGTCTCAAGATATGATACAAGACGTTGATAAAAAACTATTTCAAATATTTTCCCCAGCTGGTTTAACAGGGATATTGGTCTATAAGAATTCATTGCCATTTTGCAACCTTTCCCTTTGTATATTGGCACAATTTTTGCTGATTTAAGAGGGCTCGGGAAAATTCCAGTTTTTAGGGATTCATTAATTAAGAACAGCAGCTGATCCTTAATAGCATTAAACGACCTTTTTATGACTATCCCTGGGATGTCATCTAATCCAGGACTAAATTTGTTAGGTAATTTATTGATTACGTTGGTCAGTTCCATGGCTGAACATGGGAATATATATAATGAATTGCATGAGTTAGGAATATGAGAATAATTTGCTGAATTGACTGAAACTGTGGGATTTTGATGGGATAGATAGAAATCATTCAGGATGGAGGCCATTTTAGAGTAATCTGATATAGCATTACCAGCGGAGTCCTGCAGTTGAAGATCTTGTACATGATGTCGACCCTTTGATTCGTTAATAATTTTCCAAATCTCCCTAGATTTATTGTCTGCATTGGTAAGTCTAAGGTTGTTGAAAGATTTTTTGGCATGCTGTAAGGTTTGGCGATAACTTTTCTTGAGTACTGAGTATTCTTGGCGATCTGCTGGATTTGATTTACTTTTGTAATACACTGCGGCATCTTTCATTTTCTTTGAAAGCCAACGAATTTCATCAGAGACCCACTGACTTTTGTAGTTAACAGAAGAGCTTTTGTTTTTTGTATGCTTCAGGACACGGGGAAAGCAGATTCCAAAGTAATGTAGATAGGTGGAATAGAAATATTCAAAGCTAAGGTCAAAGGACTTCAAGGAAAACAAATCGGACCACTCATGGGAATTTAATAAGTCACAAAAGGCGATCATATTCTGATCAGAGAAATACCTTTTGTAGTATTTTTTACTTTCTTTGGATGTAGACACAGCAATTGTAGAAAGAAGTGGGTAGTGATCAGATATGTGGGCATTAATGGTATTTGTTTGTACTAGATCAAGGTCGATATTAGTTAGTACATTATCTAAAACTGTTTGCGAACTAGCACTCACTCTAGTAGGTTCACTGTTAGTAGCATTGATGTTGAATGACGTCAGTAAATCCATGAATTCCTTTTTAGCTTTCGAATCGGCCATAAAATTACAATTAAAGTCACCTGTAATTATTATGCAAGGCTCATGGATTGACCTATGGATTATTTCCAAGAGTTTCGTCAGTTTGGTCAGGAAAACGCCTAAGTCACTCTTCGGCGAACGATAAATAGACAGCACATAAAAAACAGTAGTATCCATTTTGAAGCAGGAAACACAGCATTCAAATGATTGTTCTTCATTGAGAAATTCGTATGGGTAACCAATGGGAATATGGGAAAAACATTCAGACAGTAGGATTAAAACACCACCATCTTTGTGAACAGTCCGGCAAAAGGCACTAGCGATGACATACCCAGGCACATGAAGAGAGTCTAGTTTACTCGCATTTAACCAATGTTCGTTGACACAGATCACATGGGGTTGGTACTCGTTTACTAGAACCTCGAGGTCCAGTAATTTATTACATATGCACTGAATGTTTATGTGCAAGAGCTTCAAATAACGGGTTATCCTTCCGGCGCTGGTGGGAGGCGTGGCTTCAAAAAAGAAAAATTTCCCACGAACACATTTTTAGGCCAAAAGGCGGCATTACAGAGGGTATCGCGAAAATCTTGGCGTATGGATACCCGAAACGATGTATAATTTCCGCGCGTTACCTTAAGTTGTTCGATCACCAGTTCCGTTGAGGTATCAATCTCCGGTATACTCTCAATGCCATATTGTCAACAGTATATGGACTTAGTTTTATGGGATGTGAATGCGTGTTTGTGAAGTCAAGGAAAATTGGGTAAAAAAAGTATTTTGAGTTCATAAAACAAAAAATCCCCTCAAAATCTAAAAAAAAGGCTTTTTCATTAAATCAGATTCAGTAGTAGTGTCTTGTGTAATGGTGGGAATTACTGTCCTACTTAAACTGGTACTGATAAACATGGTACTGGTAAACATGGCACTGGTAAACATGGTATTGGTAAACATGGTATTGGTAAACATGGTACAACTTCTTGTTGCAGGAATTGATTTGAAGTAGTCATTTTGTCATCCAGGTTGTGCATCAAATGACATATAGACTATAATATACTTAACACCACTACCCCTGACAACAGAGAGAAAGGTTAGTGAACCCCGAAGGCATGGGTTGGTACCTCAATTATTTTTTAACATTCAAGTGAAGTTATGTTCTATGTAAAAGCACAGGGAAAGAAACAAACATTTTGGCCTGCCGGCCGAATTGATGCATGAATGGGCTACTGAAAGATCTCGGTCATTGGACTATGTACTGATCATTACAAGTGCTACATCAATCAATATACAGTATACTCTCAATTATTCATCTGCAGATCATCCATACTGTTCTCTCTTCCCAGCACCTCAAAAGTTTAGTAAAATCACAATCATAAAGATGACAGAATGCTCTTGAAAACATTGATGAATAGCTTTTTAAATAAATACCCAGGTTTAAAAAACCTCTGCTTTCTTAAAAGTTTTTAATTTCACAAAATCAAGAGTTGTTAACTATGTTTAATTATGGAAATTCCCGGAAGAAGAATGAATTCAATTATGTTTAATGTTTGAATTTAAATATTTTGATGCTAGATGTAGTTTTCCATTGTCATTTCCCTTGCATTCATTAGCCCTAAGAATTCCATAGCCTCCTTTAAGGTGAGCCAATACATAGCTTTACTATCTAATAAATAAGTCATCGATACTTGATGGTACATTGTTTTAATCAGTATTCTACAATAAGTATCAATCCATACAAGCGATCCCTCTTTTAAAATTCATCCTTGGCCAGTCATTTGTGTTTTCCTGGTTAAGTGATTGATTTAGCTTTTGGGGGAAAAAACATTCTGCTACTTTCACTTGATGGTAGTGTTGTGTTATAGCAACTCTATAATTCCACCCTCATGAAAATAGCTGAAAAGTGGAAACAATTGTACTTTCCATTGCTCAAATCTGCAAAATCACATGGAATGAAAAACTGAATAACAATCATATTACGTGTAAGTGAGCTAGCGAGATAATGGAATATGAGCTAGTAGTTCAAGATAACTGGCAGTCATTAGAGCAGGTGTACAAGTGTTGTCCAATGTTATGTTGGTACATTAATGACTATTGGCTCAAGGTTCTATTATCAGCGTGAAATAGAGAAATATCTGTTTGTCAAGTAGTGGTAAGGTGTATCTACAGTTCCAGAAGTATCTTCATGAACTGATCACACAGGAATTGGGTTTAGTGTGCCAACACTTTCAGGAATCCTTTCGAACAAAAGTAACATATGGATGACATAATATCTGAACTTTCTATTGACAGATGAAAGATGTGTTATTTTAGATTACCATAGTTCCAGGCTCATTTGAAACACTTTTTTACTCCAAAATGTGCCCTAAAATCAGCCCATTCACCAAAAAAAACACTTACTACTACATATTTGTTACAGCATCAGGCTAAGAAAATGGTTGCCGTAATTACAAGTGTCGATAATATCAATGATTTTAGTCCGTAGTAAGCAACTAGAGTTTTAATATTTCATTAAAAGTACTTATTAAAAAAATTTCCGAATAAATTATAAATAAGTACAATGTAGGGTGCTTAGTTTCATCTATTTCGCATGTAGTGTGCCTGCTAAACTTAATGCACCTAGTGCTAACAGGGATGTCACCCCTCTGTTAATACATATGTACAGTGTATCTCTACCGATAAACTCAAGAGTCTACAGGCATTCACCATTAATTAGTCGGAGAGTTTCAAAAAGTAATAGAAAATGTTTGCTCTTAATACAAATTTCAATAATATCAAAATAATGACAGAAACTAAATGTCACATAAGAAATTAAAACTGTGATAATCTCATGTGATCTGAAGAGAGAAGATTGTCATAAAGTATTGCAGCCAAACTTGAAGTCTAGAATTACGCTTCAGAACATGGAAACAAAACACCAGAAAGGCATTTCTGTCCTGAGATGACAAATTTCAGGGATTCTGCGATGAATACAGGGTTTGTCCCAAAAATAAGTAGAATAATTTTTTGTCACCAATGTAGATGGCTGGAGTGAGAGGATTTGTGGTGGGAAAGGTAATAGGAGATCTTGGGAAAGCAACGTGACCCATAGCAGTCAACTGTGGGCATTTACAGTAAGCAGACTGCAGCTAGACTGGACCTCTGTTCGACAGTCATGTCATGAATTCACGATGCTACTTTTCATGAAGCAATGACGTACGATAAAATTGTACAATAAGCTTGGAAAATTGGGTTCATTGGGCCTTGACCATTTTTAAGGATGCTTTTGGAGATGGAGAAATGTCCCAAGGGATGGTTTCCTGCTAGCACGGGATTTCTGGGAGGGTAACAAGGAGGTTGATGATGAGGAATACCCTGGACATCCATCAACAATACAAGGTGATGAAAATGTGCAAAAATTGAGACATTTTTTTGGTCACAAATGAAGTTTGCATTCTCCGTTTCTTCTTTCTGTGATAGAAAAGAAGATGAACATGATTCATGATCCTAAACAATGTATACATTATTTTCCTTGAATAAACCTTGAACATAATTTACTTTTTTGGCCCAGAGCCCATTAATGCATTTTACATTAATTTATATGGGACAAATTATTGCACTAAACAAGTGTTTTGCTTTACGAGAAAGAGGTCGGAACACGTGAAACTCATTGCACAAGATTTCACTATGTCTCACTGCAGGTAGCTTGAATGCAGGGCATTTCCCATTCTCACAAAATTTATATTTGTAAAACCAAATATATGTTCATTGTGGGATCAACACACACAGTTATGTCCAGTTTTGAGGTTTTCCTCAAATTTCATACTTCTAAACCTCTCATTTCCTGATATCCATGCTTTTATTGTAAAAGGGATTCATCACCTCTTGCCTCTATCAGGTTCCTGTGCCACCATTATCTCTAATGCAATTTAAGAAGAAAATTAAGAATATACCACCTACTATTACATATTTTTTCTACACCAGGCATAAAAAATGGTCACCTTTATCACAAGTGTCAACAATATCACTATTTTGAGCCAATAGAAAGCAATAGAGATTTAATATTTCCTTGAAAGTACTTCCTAAAAAAATTCCAAAATAATTCCTAAAAAAATCCTAGTGGATATTGCCCTCTCTTAATACATTGTATCTTTCTTAATTAACTCGGAGTAAAGAATTTACATTCATGTGCTCCTTGTAAATGGCCAAAGCTTGAGGAATATGTTCAGAACTGCATATTAAATCACAGAAGGAACCCAAGTACTGTTTTGAGAAAAATGATTTTAACTGAAGCAAGAAAATCAACAGAAAATATTTTTAATGCAGATTTTTCTGGGAGAACGTTAAGGTGCGAAAGATTCACGATACAAAAAGAGAAATGGTCTGTGCATTCATACCACTACTACAGTATCACCAAAACTGCCACATGAACACGAAAGATACATTGGTTACAAGGCACCTACCAATGGCATCTGACTGATGGGAAGAATGAAGCTGCCATTGATTTCTAGACATTGTGAGTGGGTGAAAAAGTTCTCGCAGAAAGTTAAAAATGAGACTATCATCTTCGACATGTCTTTTTAAAACTACGGAATTAAAGATGGAAGTGAAGATGACATTGCGTATGAGGAAAATAATGCAGAAATGATTTGGTAGCAATGATAATGAATTTCTAGGACCCTATAATGAATAAACACTTGCATAGTTGCTAATTCTGCGCTATAAAAATTCTGTTTTCTTCATATTAAGTGCTGACATGTTAATCCTTTGAACATTTTCTACCCGAACCAAATATTTTTTTTATATTCTAACCAGAAAAATCAGTCTGCCTCATGGGCAGGGAAATTTGGTAATATTAGAAAATAAATATTTAAGAATTAGTTATCACAAAGTAACAACTATACACAAAACGCACTCAAAAGTGTACCTGAGTGAAATGCAGGCCACATGCTTCTCATAGTTGCTATAATACAGCAACAAATACACTTTATTATATTATATTTAAGTAAAATATTCCATAGGTAACTATCAATGTGATGAATATGAATGATCACTCACTAAGAGTGATATTTTAAATTTGAATCCAAATGAGAGCAGTGGTCCCCTTGAGCAGACATCTAACCGATACATCTTTTTCAAGAGAAAATACTTCTCACTACCAAAAGGTATGCCAACTCACACGCCATATGCTGCAAGAAGCCAGTCAAGTAGGAGTGCAACAGCTGCATCCAACCTAATCTGCTGTGCAGGAGGCAGTCGCTTGTTCAGCGCATGGAACAAGGATGACAGCAGAGCCTCCAATCGAGCAACACCCAACTCCGAGCTGCTCTCCAGCGCATTCAAACCATTCTCTCGGAATGCCTCAATAACATTCCAGATGTCCACAGCATGAACTGGCGGAGGGCAAACAACACAATGAGTTAAAATTCTACTTTATACAAAAGTGAAGGGAGAATGTACGCCTCTTTTTCAGCTATCCTTTGCCAAATACTTTAACTCATAATAGTCAACCAGATGGTTGGTTTGATGGGCAAAGGTGGAGCCCATCATGTACAAAGCCCTTTAAGACATGCAAAATTAACTCATGGTGGGAGGAAGAGCAGTTCCTTCCCTCTGCCAAAATTGGTTTCCCAAGAAAAATATGGTAAACCCAAACCATTATAGCCAGTGAAGCAGAGGATACCCCGAGGAATCATGCAGCATGAAAACCAGGACCACAGCTCAGTGTTTTGCCCTTGTCAATGTTTACCAGCTGCAATTCTGAGTCCAAATGACGAGTTAAACATTAACTAATAGCAGCTAACTAAGGTTCCACAAATTTATAGATTACAATGATGCCATTAATATATCTGCACCAATTTGTCCTATCTAATTTTCTTCTCAATATCAAACTTTTTACTATTCATCATGTCACAAAGGAGAATAAAATTTAGTATATACTTGGATGTAATTAATGTATTAAAAACTTTTCTTTCAATGCATGAAGAATTACACTGATAACATGAGATTACATACTTGCTAGCGAATTTAATAGCCTTCTTGAAATTCCCCAAGGCTGGAGAGTTGGCCTGAACTAGGATGTACACATATCAACTTTATATTGGCAATAAAACACAAAAGGAAGAGCCAAACACAAACAATTTAAGAGGACAAAAGAAAAGAAGAACTAACGGTTGGTTTTCTTCTGCACAAAGCGAAGTTTGTTGGCCGTGCGATATGAGGCGAAGCGTATCGTGTCAAAGTCTTGGTTCCTCATTTCCTGCAACAGCGCCTGTCGAGGGCCCCCACCCACTCCCCCCCCATCCCCCTCGCCATGCGTTGCAGCCATCGCCACCTCCTGCAACAAAAGACAAATAACAGTGTCACATACAACAACTCCATCACATGTTAATCACATGAACAGCAAAGGGGATAAGTAGCAGATGGTGAATACAATGCAACACATACATGCAGAACAAGGCTACAATGATGGCAGCAAAGATTAATATGACACTAGTTGGTTAACAATTCATTGGTACAGAACTGTTTTTCAATAGGGGAACTAATTTGAACACAAGAGAATCATATACTTTTTAAACCACATATGTTTACAGAAAAGGAAAGATAGGCTTTCATAGAAATTGTAGAAATGAATAACATACACTTTTGGATTTTGCAAGTACTTTCATGCACAATAGTCGATGAAAATCCACAAAGATCTCAAAACTAAAAGGAACATCACTCCCATCAGATTTCCTGATTTTTATTTCATAATCATAATCTGAATATGAAATTCCCCAAGATTATTTTGAAGAGCATGAGTCATTCTTGACTTGTTCCAGAATTTCCCAACTTAGTGGTCAACCCGACAACAAAATTACGTCAGAAACAAAAATAGTCAATCTGCTTCTCTCATTGCATCAAAAGAGTGAAGTCAGTGACATTTCAACTTTAACAGTGTGCTGAACCAATCTTGATTAGCTGCTGAAGTAAAAGTCACGCATGACTACGAATGCCTGTGATGGTATTTTGTCACAACATCTTGTTCCTTTATAGCCCCCAAAATTTCTGAGTTTAAGACAACACCTCGATAGCTCACTGGCTAAAGCACTGGGCCGGACACCGAGGGATGCGGGTTTGAATCCCAGTCAAGGCAAATGATTTTTACACTCTGAAATTGTGGCATTGATAGTTTCGACACATCGTCGTCATCCTTGGGTACCTCAGATAGTGAAAGCATTGAAGAGTGCATTTTATGATATTAATTAGGCAAGATTTAAGATGGCTCCTAAGTTGAAGGAGATTCAGAGTTTCTTGATCTCCATCCAGGATGATAGGTATAGGGTGAGCATCAAAGCTAAGAGAACAAAGATAATAAGGTCGTCAAGAAATGGGAAAACTTCACAGGACATAAAAGGGAGGGGAGGGGCAAAAACTAGACTCGCAGGTATGACGCACTTAGGAATTACTTCAGATGAAAATGGGTAAATAATTAAAAACATTGAGTGGAGGATTGCACTAGGCAAAAGAAGCTTTATGACAAGAAGGAGTTAACGACAGTGGGCTCAAGTATAAATAAAAAAAAAGATTGTAAAACACAATAATAGAGCATAGTTTTGGAAAAGTCCTGGTTGTTACGGCAAGAGGGCATGCATATACTGTCGGTTTTTGAAATATGGTTATGGGGAAGATTAGATAGGTTGAAAAGGTGAAAAGGAAAACAAATGAAGACGTATTGGGTGAATTACAGGGGGGAGGGAGAGAAAGGGAGGCAGAAAAAGAGTGGTAATGGAGGCGGCAGATTGCTGGGTACGTGAGGTAGGAAGATGAAAAGAGAATAGGCATGGTGGATGGAATGAAGGGAAGCAGGAAATAAGACGAATAGAAGAATGGTTTACTGAAGTGTGCGGTCTAAGGATACCGACTGTTATGAGCGGCAGGGCTCAGAATTGTATCAGTAGATAGTCCATGGAGATTCCATCAAAATCCTAACACTTTATATGGAGCTAAAGTAGTGATGAAAGGGTAGTATTATTAACTATTTTATTTTTTTTTCTTTTGAAGAATCTTCAGCTGGTCATTTGCCTTATATTTATTTAGGGTACCACAACGACTATGCTTTGAGATTCCCCCATTAATATTCACATACTTTGCTTCAATTTTATGTAGGACTCCCAGTCATTTTTTTAATTCTCCATTTGATGAGCTATCGTTAAAAGCCTTCTTCTACCCCATATAGCCATTTTAAATTGCTAAACATTGCATTTCCTCCATCTTTCATGTCACTCAAATTTCCATATAAAGGTATCATCCAGTTCCTTAACACTAATTGCTTTTAGGTTAAGTGGAATGAATTTTCCTATGCTTCAATATGGGTTCTAAAATAAAACTTGGAACAATCTCTTGAGCAAAATGTTACCGCTGCAATCTATACTTTTAGGCTGGAGCATAAATGTTCAAAAGAGGCTTTATGATTTATTAATAAAATTGGTGACTGACACAACCAAAGCTATCGATGAAGTCTACTAGACGATGTTTACTAGATAAACTAACAGTCAGTGTTAAGCCACCTAGTTGTTATTGGCTATCAAATTGAATCCACATTTCTGGATCAATCTGATGATAACTATTACCTTGAAGAGTTCTGCACTCAGATTTACAATCTCACCATATATTGGTATTCTTTTCTCCTAAATTTCTTGACACTGAAATATGCTGGCATCAACTGTTGTACATCATATCATTGTTAGATTTAATTCAGGAAACAGTGATTGCTTACTTGATGGGCATCTTTATAAAGAGGGTCATTGAGTGGCAGCAAATGTTAAGACCTAGAGCAAATCTTCAGTCAAAGATACATGGTGGGAAGTAAAACAATTTTCCACTTCCTCTAAGTGCATTCAGGTGCCTTGTGGCAGTAATGTCGTCGAGCAAGTGGCATGTTGCTAAGTTTACAGCTTTCACCACTTTTTCAATGTAACCATTGTCTAAAAAATCTGTTTTATTTTCTTTCAGCATTTAGTTTGCCTAAAGCCAAGTTTCCTGTTTGCTCATGCTGTGCATTTCTACCAGTTCCCTCACGGTATAAATAAAACACAACCTACTGTTCCTGCTGCATCAAAGATGAATATAGAGAGGCTACCTATACTGTTATTTTTTGGCATGGTTTGGCTAGGTTTTTCTACTTAACTGATATTTGTTTGGTTACCTTTTCAGTATTTTATACATCACATTGAGCCACATCGTCAACCAACTACGAACTCATGATGTATGATATTGGAAAGATGGAGGATTAGGAATTTGAAATTCATGTTTGCAGCATTTATTTTCCATATGGTTCAAAAGAGCTTCTGGGTAACTTGTCAACAAGATGGGACAATGGCATGAATTTTAAAACATAAGAGTCTTATAAATTTAAGAGTGACATCTGAATTGCTCAATAGAGAGAGAGAGGTCTGATTACTAATGATTTTTAGCAGGCAACAAATCAAATGCCTTCAATTCATGTCAAATATCCTGCCCCCAACCCCAGAGTAATTCAACAATTTATCAAAACTGTTATGAATCATAAGTACATAAGAAAAGCTCACCCCCAGTTTAGTCACTCTTCATCTGGGGTTATTATTTCTTCTTTAGTCCAGGAGGTTTAATTTGATAAATTATACTCCCTAATCAACAGTTTTGCAATATGTGAAAAATAGAGCCTTTGGATGTGAATCTGGTTCAATATACAAAAATCCTCTAATCAATGAAGTTATAACCACCTTAATATGTAAAAACTAACATAAGAACATGAGAAAATTTAATGTGATCAATATAATAAGAATGATGACAATGAAACCTCCACACACTAAATTTGTGATGGAGAGTAAAAGAAAAAACGACAATCACTGTTACCATTAAGAGCCACAGCCAGACAAACCACTGAGCATAACAATGAACCCTAGAAGTGTGGGCCAACAGAATTAGAGAAAATTTAAGAGATTTTTTCACGACCTTAAAACCACCATTATAAATAGCAAATTTGTTTCACAAGTAAAATTATGAATATTAAGAATGAACAAAATATTTGCTTTCCAATGCAACATTTCACCTAGTAATGTAATTTTAATTGGGTCTATATGTATTACGATATTGAATAATATCTTTGAATACCTTCATTCTGGCTAGTATTAACATTTCACAGATTTGGTAACATTGCGTCCAGAACACGGAAAAATTAAATGAAATATTATCAATCGAAGAGCGAAAAAGGAAAACATGATGACTGGGGCAAAAACAAATTGGAAAGGTAATAGTGAAAGTTCAGGAAGTGGATGGGAGTCCTTGGTGTAAGTGTCGCAATATTAAGATAATGAACCACCAGTCTGAATCATACAAAACTTACTACTTCTATTGTGATAGTGATTCACAACTCCTCCGTTATATCAATAAATACCCCGAAAATGGATAAATAGTTTACGCAAGGCACAAAGAGACTTTTCTCTAACAATAAGCGCCAAAAGGAATGTAGAATAAAAATCCTAATCCACCCATTAAACTCTGCCCTTTGGATCCACTATAATGAGAAACGTATAAACATCTGCTTCATAGATTTGACAGTGTACCCGACTACATACCTATTTGTCCCGCGAGTTGCTCGAGGAATCGGTCATTCGATTTTTGAACGAAGTGATTTTTGAATTGATAAAAATAAGCAAAGACATATCATATCAGGTAAAACATTAAATTAATTTAACTCCATAAAATCTTGCACAAAGTCATTACAAAAATACGGTAGAGAACCTGAAGGTATGTTCCATTTACGTTATATATTTTCGAAAACCTCACGATCCCAAAAAATGACGCAATTTAAAAATTTGGAGGAATGGATACATGACAGATACACAGGCATTTGAATACACGGTCGGAAAAAGTGTCATAACAACTCTAGGGTATAATGTGTGCCGCATAGGGGTTAAATACTAATCAGTCGATCTAGTTTTCCAGATTTTTACCTTTGAAGCAATGTGAGCAGTAATCAAATGTTCTACATCATATATTACTATTCCGACACGGTATTGATCCAACGGAATTCGAAAACACAAACTCTTTCGAGTGAGATAAAACACAAAAAATTGAAATGAGAATGGTCCGGGGTAAGATGCGCCAAAGATGGAGTATGATGGGGGAGGTTGAGCGTATGTGAACGGTAAGAATTATTATAGGCCACTGTCCCAGGAACTTCCAAATATCCTTTCCATTATACTTTGTTCATTTTCATTAACTTACAAAACTCCTCCAGATTAGTGAGTCACGGTGAATGGAGAAAGAATGAGAAATGTATTTAAGTTCGATAATCTAAAAATGAAAGTTGCCTTTGAAACCACAGTTCATCAATTCATGTAACAGTTTTGCTGTGCAAAGAAGAATGATTATAAAAGAACGATTTATTTAACTAGGGCACCATAGACGTGTATCGTATTGAGTAATTACAGGAAACTTAAATCCAAGCAATCTTCAATCTAGGTATCAAAGGGATCAAGAAAATGCCATTTGCGGCGACAGGCATAGCTAACTTTGGCAGGTCAAATGGGCAAAAATACATGTCAATAAAAACATAACAAGGAAAATATTCAATTTGGCAAAAATGCACTGCTGAATCACAGTACAGTAGGTATAAAACCATTAGGCGCTTCAAACACGAAATAATTCTACGACAAATGTGTGATTAGCAGTAAACAGTGTTCGCAAAATAATTGTGACAATAAAATGAAGTTGACACGACCATTTTTTAACAACCGCGGCCAATAAGACTGCACATAAAAAAATAAGACAGTAATCATTTTCCATACCTTTTCTTCGGATTAATGGAACATCGGCTACTTTACACCTTGGGTCGACTAAATTATTCCAATTGCTTACAGTCAATACCGTCAATACACACACGTCAAAGTGATCCTTGCTGTTTATTGAAAATCCAACAGAGGGCAGACCAAGAATGTAACACGATCAGTTCTTTTTCCTGTCTGTTTCCCAGAATTATACGGTTAATTCCTTTTCTGCGGCTTTAAGTTTTCATTATTAAAACTTTAACGCGTACCTTTAAGCTCATTTACGAATCTATTATAGGTAGCAATGCACTCTATTGGTTTTTCATCAAATCAAAAAACAATTGAGTTATCAAATCATGACCGCGTTTTGAATCTTGTCGTCTGTGGGACATTCTACGCAATGTATACATGTTAATTATAGTAATAATTTGAACCTGTGAAAATGCGCTCTGATTTGACGTTTTCTGATCTGTTAATCCAACGTCAATTAATATGTGTTTTCCATGTGTTATAGGTGAAAAAATGTCATAAACCTCTATCTCATCAGTTTTTATTCTTAACACTGAGAGACATGCTTCTGAAAGCACGTAAATGACTTCGACCTCATCTTTTACTCCACTCTGGAGTATCAAGGAAACATAAGCACGTGCCCATACATTTTAAATGGTGAAGTCAATTGAAATCTCACGTAAGCTGTTCGTTTGAATGAAAAATAAACAAATGCGGATGATCACGAGAGAGAGCGCCAACAGAGATACTCTTATAGGCATACCTGGTTCCCAGGTAGAGGGTCCCAAGAACCTCTTACCCAATATCTTCTGATAAGTCTCAAGTTAGGAATCACCACAGTGTTTACATACACTGGCATACGCATGGGATGAGAAATAATCATAAGAAAATGAAGGTAATGGGATTCCTTAGGAATTTAAAGGCGAAGATAATTGTTTTTGCGAGAGAGCATAGAGTAGAACGTGCAAAACTGTTCATTTATTTGAGAAGAGTTTTTTATGAGGGTAGGCAGAGTGGTAGTGTCATAAAAAGAAGAAATTCAGTAGGTGAATAAGCATTTACAAAGAGGTGAATGTTGATTATAACCATCTTAAGTTAAGGTATATGGAAAAACTTCTGAAAACTTTAATATGGAGCATAGTTCTTAAACTTAAATCATTGAGACAGGAGGGTAAGCATAGTTTGGACATGTTTGAGATGTACGTGTGGAGGAGAATGGAGAAAATAAAATGGACAGAAATAAAAACCCACGAAGAAGTATTAGATTTGGTAGGGAAGAGAGATAGAATTTTGAATAAGACAGGACAAATGGATGTAGTGATAGTGAGAGACAAGGGGATGCTGGAGATGGTAAAACAGGGGAGAATGCTGGGTAATTAAGGTAGAGAGAGTAAAAATAAAGCATTTGTTTAAAGCATAGGGATGTTGGACAGAATGAGGGGAGGAAGGAAGTATGTGGCAATGAAGAGGGGCTTATTTGTAGTGTTTGTTGTTGGGTAGTTTCATTACGACCAAGAGTTGTTCTGCATACACCAGCCACAAGTTCACCCTTGTTAGAAACTAGGGATTTTCTTCTCTTGTAAATGTGATATGCGTGATGTTGATTGAATGTCCTCCAGTTCGCTTTGTCCAAACCATTTTCTTTTGGCAGTTTGCAGCTCCCCGTTGTAACATCTATTAGCATACATTCCTTCCTCTCTCCCTCTAAAAGCCTCCTCTAAACATTATTCACAAAGTCTGTGGCATAATCAATTTCCTTTCTACTCATAACTAAGTCTATACCGGGGTACCACTCATCTCCCACCCTCCTATTCCTCAACTGTTCTCCACAACTACATTTCAAGATTCTCCAAATGTCTCATTTCTTCTTTCCAACTGTCCATGTTTCAAACCTATGCGACAATGGTTTACATATAAAACAATCTGTTTTTCTCTTTCTTAGCCCAATAGAGATTACTCTGTATGTCGGCAATCCTTTCGCCCTCACCAAGCTCAATTTCCCATTGATACCATGCTTTTCATTTCTGCTTCCATTCCAAACCACAGGCCTCTCAAAATCAAATAAATCTTTCTTAGTTCAGCTTTTTCCCTTCCAGCATTCCCTTACTTGCACCTTCTGTTCCATTTTTTATTATTTTTGACTTGGGATGTTTACCTTCATCCTATCCCTTGTCGTTATCCTCAATTCGGCATTCCTCTTTGGTCTCTCTTTTTTACTGCCATCTGTTAACTTGTTCAAGGAAATCACATGATGGCAACCACTGAGGCCTTGCATCTTCCACTGTCAGGCATGGCATTCAGCCTCATAGTTCCCTTTCCATAGTTCCCAGGGCTAATATTTTATGAGCTTCCATCACAGTTTGGTGGAGAAAATAATTTAGGTAGTTTCCTGTTGCCTTCCTCAATAGTATTTTAAACATGACACCATCATCCACAATGGCCACCCCACTGAGTCAGATGTCTTTTCAGCCACCTCACCAAGAAACTGATGCTCAGAGATCAATATTTGGCTTGGCTCATACCCTTCAACCTATTTAGCATGGGCTACTACTAGAAGCAGTTATCATTACCATACCCCTACCATGACGTCTCTCTGGGTGATAGGAACACAAAAGGGATCGAGATGGTGCGGGGGCTAACGTACTGGCTTCCCACCCTGAGGGCGCGGGTTCAAATCCCGGCGGTGTTGAATATTTTTCAGAGGTATCTCGATCCCTACTTGAGGTGCTTTGTGGAGGGCACTTTGAGTGAGTACGCCGTCCGTCGGATGGGACGTTAAACTGTGGACCCCTTGGCGCCTTTCGTAAAGAGTAGGCTAATGCCGACGCCGGGTTTCTCTCCACCCTTCATCCTTTCCTATCCATCCCCTATGGCGCAAATGACCTTAGCTGTCGGTCGCCTCCCCTCAAAACTACTACTACTAGGAACACAAAAGCTCTTAAACCAAGTCAAGGTTATAGACAATTGGGAGGGCTAAAAATATAGTGGTAATAAAAGAAAATAATAAAAATTGCAAACACACTTAGCACACTTTCTTTCCATATTTGGCTAATATTCTGGCTTCTCACCTCGAAGGGACCAAGTTCAAATCCTGGAGATGATAGTTTTTTCAGTGGTATCCCGATACCTACTTGAGGTGCTTTCTGGGGAGGCCGTCCGTCGGATGGGACATTAAACTGCAAACTCCTCATTGCCTTTCATTAAGAGTAGGCTAATACCAACGCCAGGCTCCACTTCACCCTTCCTCCATTCCCAACCAATCCTAATGGCAAAAATGACCTCAGCTGTTAGTCACCTCCTCACATAACTATTACTAATACAAATAGAAAAGAAAAATCAATAAAACAAATTCTTTATCATGCAGAAAATAAAATATATTTAAAAACTGGGGAAAAAACATGGGAAGAAATTACAACCATCAATAGTTAGTGGAATGATAAAAATAAATATAACAAATTCATGCATGTAATAATTAAATTTTGTATAATTCAATCTACAAATAGTTATTTATCTATTAAAAGGTATTGCAGTGAGCCCATAGTAGTCACTTGTGTCATGTTGACTTCCTCCTGTTTACCCTACATCAAATCCTTCTTTAGGGCTGTGTACTTTCTACCGGTCTTGGTGCTGTCCAAAAAACTCCTTATCCTGCCTACCTAATGCTATGCCTTCCATCATATCCTTATCTGTGTCCCCCATCTCCTCTCCCGATTTCCTCCTTTGGAAGCTTCCCAGCCAATTCCTCATTCTTCCAATAGATTTAACTTCACTGTCAATCTTTCTCTCTAGTCAACTTACGATTTCAATTTTTTAATGATTAAGTGAGGAATAATGTAATATTTAATTTATTTTTCTTTTAATTCACTGAAATTAAAATCCTTCAGCAAGAGTTAAATCAACTTAAATATAACATTTTCAAGTTTGGGTTAATTAGGAATAGATATATTTTAGCAAATTTTATACAAGGGCAGCTGCATTTTGCGGCATTATTAATATCAAGGTTCGCCTACTCTCATCAATTTAGGAGATGACTGTTGGAAAAAAAATCTGCATTGGCCGTTATATATTTATTGAACATAGAAAAATTGATTAAAAAAACAGATAAATTAATTGATTTATAAATGGACCTCGTATTTCAATGCACATTTATACTATAAAATTTTATGAAAGGAATGTCAGTTTTTGTTGGATGGCACTGAAATCTTCCAAGGTTGCATATGTTGCATATTTCCTTGGTACTTGGTCTGCAATGCAAGGATAACTGCAATAAGGGATTAGACTGCGATATTGCAAAAAATATTGGCCAATATTACTCATGACCAGTCTCAAAAATGAAGTATGTTGTTAAAAATGCATGTTAATATGTACAGTATTTAGTCAAGACATGTTAATGAGACAGGTAAAGCTAATATATATATATATATATATATATATATATATATATATAAATTATATATATATATATATATAAAATTATATATATAATATATATATATACTGCCAAGTATATATATATATATATATATACTACATAATCGCTAACCTCCTATCCTACAAAGGAGGGTGGCCATTTTTCTTTTCCAGGAGTTCCCATGGCTTGATTTTGGTAGGAGCTTATTTGCATTGAACCCCAGGAGGACTCCGATTCCTGATTGCCAACATTAATTCTCTTGAGTTGGTTGCACATTATCCCATTCAAGAAATCAAAAGTAGAATCCACGCCCATTAAGAATTTTGCATTTGCCAACCCATCCATGCCTGAAACATGTGCAACAGCAAAAGAAAGATATATTAATGCTGAAAAAAATAAATATTTAAAAAAGCAATTATCTTCATAGCTCACCTCTTCAAATTAATGCATATACTCCTGAAGCACCATGATGACTAAATACTTTTGCAGCTAAGTTTACACACGTTTTCCGGACTGAGGTTGTGGACAAATGAGCCCATTTAAATGAAATATAATGAGGCATATTAATGCATCACACACTTAATAATTAATTCCAAATTATGTAATTATTGAAACACATAGCCAATCTTATGGTCAATTTCGAACCATGATAGTGTAAATATTAAGCTGTGTAACTGAATTCAAGTGTTTAAACGCTTTCTTAAGATTTATGAGAAGGATAATTGAAAAATGCGGAGGAAATTTAAAAAAGGAACCTCTAGCTCCAACATTAATGATAACATGTGGGTCTATCCATTTCAAAACTGTAAAAACGGGAGAATGTATGTACATATATGCAAATTATTAGAAATAAAATCATGTTATGACCCACTGTTAAAGCTTTCAAACTGCAAAGTAAACAGTTAATATTGTGACAGCAATCCACCTGCAGAATTATTATAATAATTAAAACGACTACAAATTGAGAGAATACGCGAATTCTTTCATATATCACTAAATGTGCCAACCAATGACACAAAGCCCATTGCAGTGGATGTGTTGGTAGGACAATTTTGGAAAAAACTGCAATAAAAACTATTTTCCCCTAATTGACATCCTTATGTGTACCACACGATTAATGTACATATGAAATAGCTCTTGATCGTTACTAAAGCTACAAGTGATTCCAAAATTGATGGATTGGCAATGAGTTCGTTAGATGTGAATATAAATACACAACTTACTTCCCGCCAAACTCCCTCGAAAAATGTAATTATGTACCTCCTCTTAATTTGCAGCCAAAAATACATCTTTCAGGCTCCACAGCTGCATTTGGGAATGTTCAACAAAAAAGAGCACAGAAATCTCAATGTTTTTCAAACCTACTATGGCTATTTCAGTTTGAAGTGAAAACGGCTCCCTCCCTGGAGTACGGTAGATTTGAGGAGGGGGGATAGGTTTGTCTGCTTCTTTAGTTTGAAAACCCACTCGCAGATGGCTTAGAATAAGGACGATTAAGTACGGAGTGGTAACACTGGCCTGGTTCGCGCTATGTCGCATGTTTTCTGTCGCATACTGAAGGTTTAGGAATGTCAGTGTTTATAAAATTGTAAGTGTACATCGCACGTAATTTGCCCTTTCGTGATATTTATAATTTGAAAGGTAGATACTTGGCCGAAATGTTTACATTTTTAAATGATACAGTATACCTTGCGTAACCGACATCAGATTATAACCCTTAATTTTACATTTGCAGTTAGGCTAAGAACGCATCGAATAAATAAAAATGAGTTCAGGATTTATTTCGGAAGCAGAATTAGAAGAACGGAGACGATTCAGGCAAGAAGAATGGGAAAAAGTGAGGAAACCGGACGAGCCAATGGGTAGGTGAATTTAAAAATGCTTCATCCACGTTTCTATCAAACCTAATCGAAGTGTTTTTACTGTTTACTTGTACCCCTTTTAATCAAATATTTTGAAATCTCAGAGGCCCCAGAGGAGCAGTATGATCATCGTTCCTTATTTGAGAGGCTCCAAGAACAGAAGCAGAAGAAAGAAATGGAATATCAAGAGTCGATTAAGCTCAGTGAGTCGTGATTTCTTTATCCTTCTATGTTCGTAATTTTCTGAGGTTTTGTTTGAAAATCGTTTGTGATTAATTTTCAAAACATTTAAGTCTAATCTTATTTCATTATTAATATGGCGTAGCTTACCAATGTATTGACCAGATATTTGTGGTGGTAGTAGAGAAGATCAAACGATAAAGTTTTGAATTGAGATCGCATGTATTCTCGGTTAGAGGCTAACAAATGTGTCTCATTATTTTAGAAAATATGATAAAAGGCCTGGATGATGAAGAAGTGGAGTTCCTGGATTTAGTAGAGCAGAGAAAAGCAGAAGAAGAGAAGCGTAAATGGGCCGAAGAAGCCAAGGAGATACGTGATTTTCGCGAGGCGGTGGTTACTCTGCAGGAGCAGAGCCTCACGGAACGGCTGACGGCAGAAATAAGACTCCCTTCCACCCTTGGGGCAGGGAATTCGAAGCAGAAGTCGCTGTCGATCGGATCCAAGAAGAATTCCCAGCACCGCCTCCTCGCGGGTGCCGTTGTGAAGAAGAGGCCCCCAACAGAAGGACTGGGATCTTCCGAGAAGAGGCCTCGCCTGGAGAGAGTTAATCCATGTGAGAGGGCAATATACTAAGTAGAAGTTTAAGTTGTTGGGGAATATTTTTGATTTCAATCCTTTGTTTCTATATGATCATTTCTTAGCAACACTTATACAAATCAAAAGCCTGTGTTACCAAGATACCAGAGGTTGTGGGGAGAGAAAGTAAAAGTGATCATGAATGGCATATGGAGGGGAGGTTAGAGAAGGGAATCAGGGACAGTAAGGGAAAGTAACTGGAGGAAATGTCAACAACAAAAGCATATAATTATCTCGTGGAGATAAAAAAGGCCATTTACACCGCGCCTCATGAGTTCTTGTCCATGCCACATTTATTCTTCCACCAGTCTCACATTAGACCAAACACTTTTAAATTGGCCAAGAAGGGTCTCTTTTACTGGAAGTAGTCCGCACATGAGAGGTCTCCCCTCTTAAGTCTGGGATTTTCCTCTGAAAACGAGCCCATTGCCTTGATGCCAAAAGCATTGGGTTTTGTCCATTATTGGTACTCTAAAGTTCCAATTTAAGTTGTGGCAATTAATATATAGTGGGATTACTAGTACCCAGCATGATTAAGAACCATGTTTATAATACTGAATTATTTTTAGTTTTTCAGACTTTCTACCTCACATAATACTATCCAAAATTTCAATTATCCCACCTCCTCCTAACCACTTGCTTATCCAACATACCCCTTTTCTCTATCTATAATATCCCGTTGCCTCTCAGCAGCATAAACATTTCAAAATTCTTTAAGTAAGACTTTTTCTTCTTTTATTTGCCAGAATACAATTACAGAATTGTGAGAATTGGAATCTCTTCCTAGACCCTCCGGTATTAAAATCCTTCCATCTGTCTACTCTCCTTATCCAGATTATCTCAAATTCAGTTGTTTTTCTCTTCCATCTGATCCATTAGCTACGTGCACGCACGCAGGGAGAACTGGTGGTATGAAATCTCATCTTCAGGATTATCTTTCAGTTTTTAATGCTTTCAGAGATGACTCAATGAGGAATGAACAAATGTAGCAGTGACTGCTTGCATAGGTCACTCACTTTTCCTTAATGTTGTGTAGGGGCCTTTCTCTTCAAACTGCATGCCCCTTAAAGCATGTGCAAGCACGCCACTGTAGGATAGATCCTTAATATATACACTGGCTGCTGTGAGTATCACTTCTCTAAATAAGAAATCTCTGAGAGAATAACATACTGGCACATTTTTTAAGAGTATCAATTTGTTTGTTTAAGTGACTTTAATCAGTATCCTTACTTAGCTACCCTGGTGCTCACAATTTAGCACCACTAGAATCTGTGATTCCAATTGTCTTGATGTGTATTGATATTTGCTGTCAAGGAAATGAGTACTTGAGGTAACAAATCCCATGCCAATCTTACTCGTATTGTATGTCTGAATACCTCAAGGTCAAGCATAGGTGTCAGTTTATAAACAATGATTGCTCGCAACTTTTTTCTATTTATACCCTAAATCTTTTGCCATGGCTGAAAGAACCTGGTGACTTACAATCTGGCAAATGTTTTAAATTGAGCTGTGTCTGTTATTTTGTATGTTTTTTTCAGTTTTTCTTGCTTGTGCTTGTTGTATTTCTAAGGTTCAGCTATCTCTTGCTGAATTATGACAATGGTTTGCTGGATGACTATTTCCTAATATATGGGTACTGTGTAGTAGTCAATGGTTTTTAGTGGTTGTCTCATCAGTATATTGCAGAGAAAATACATTTTTATGCTCCAAACATTTAATTTTTGTTAAATATTTTAAAAAACAAAAGAAATTTTGGGAGTATTTTAAAATACAATTATTAACCAGTTTCTTTTGAAATGATGCTAGGGAACTCACATACACTGTCACTAATTCTTTTTAGTCTTATTGTAGAGTGAGCATGCACTTATTTTCCAGTAAGTGCATGCAATTATTACTCTTAGGAATTGTGCTGACACCTAAAACACAGTAATCAACCCAAAGGTCGTTTTGGTAGGTGATAGTAAAGTTCACTGAGCACTAAGCCCGACAGCGTGTGAAATCCATACATCAGAGTAGGGCCGCCAGTTCCTTTCCCATGCCCGTTATGGTTTCCCAAGAAGATCTGGTGCCTGGAAAATCACATAGCTTGGGTGGAGCTGCAGGTGCCCAGAGTGCCTTGCCCGGGAATCGAACCCGGGACCCTCCGGTCAGTAGTCCATCGCTCTACCCCTGGACTACCACGACTCCCCTATAGACTCACAATGTGTTCATTCGTAGATAGTACTTGACTGACTCACAACCATACTTGCTTATAACATGCGATTTTCATTTATGGGGCCTTGCTTATTATCTAACTGGGCTCTAAAACATTGCAGATAATTTTGAGATGCATTGTATGAAAGCTACCCATTTAGTGTGAATCATGCATTGTATCCAAGCTACAGTGTGTCCCCAATAACCTGGCTGACAATCAATAGTCTCCTGTATGGCTGACTAGTCCATCTTTGACATCAGAAAAGATATGCATGTTCTGTGCTAAGTTAGCAGTGGTGTGGAGGGGATGAGGGAGTATCCTATAGGAAGGTGAGAATAGGAGTGGTTGGTTTTGGAATGTGGCGTGTCATTGAAGAGCAAGTGATGCTGCAAAACGCTTTTCGTTGATTCAGGCAGCTTTCAAGGACCAGTCACAACGTGCATTCATGGTGCATATTTGTTTCATCTGGTGTGGCCCTTCCAAGCACCCAACCTCCTCCCTCAACATCCTTCCATTACTGTGGCTTATTCTCATGTGCCAAGGTTCTTCCAAAAAAACTGGTTTGGTTCTAATTTTGAGCCTTGCCAATGAACATGATGTATATACTTATTTATCAAAGCTATTAATGTTGAAATTAAACAGTCTGGGTGTCCATATTTTGGCATTGTTGTTGTCAATCTTAAAGGTTATGCTGAAGGATTGAAAACCAGGCAATGCAGCATTTTACCATGTGTAGTTTGGTTTGTAATAAAATATAATATGAATAATAATAATATTGGGATGCATAATAAAACGGAAGTAAATACAAAAATATGATGCCCCAGAATTTTTGGAAATAGTCACCAGCGAATGCTGGGTAAAAGGTGTTGTGTGGTAATGGGTTTAGAACAATGAGGACTCATGCATCCATTTGTTATTGTGTCTTGTTGCTGATTAGGTGTGGAAGGAGGTACAGAGGCATCAACTGCTCCCTCGGATGCTCCAGTGGTCAGTGATGCTGTGGGAAATGGCAAAAGGCAGCACCCGGGTGATGTGGGAAACAAGGGGGAGGATGGGGTTGTTTCAGACGACAATAGTGGTGGCGGTGGTAGCCTCCAGTGCATTGGTATCCTCCCTGGCCTGGGCAGCTACCCAGATTCCAGTGACAGTGACCAAAGCTCGAACACGGACGAAGATCTGCCCAGCATGTTCTCCGGCTACGACCTCTGCGGGAGGAAAGTTGGTCCAACTATACGCAAGGCCAAACAAGAGGGAAGATAGTGTGACTGAGTCCCGTGCATTCCACTTGGTGCGAGTATAGTAGAACTGTCAAAAGGATTATACATTATGATCAAATATCCAGATGTTCTGAAATAGAACATCAGGTTTCCCAGCAACTTCTCAGTGGTATATTTATTCAAATAGGTAATGTTAAAAAATAAATAATATAACAGTTTATCTGCATTTGCTATTTATTGTGACCTCAGTGTGAGAGGAATGAATTTTTATCAGTAAATATTCTATGAGACGCCTGAGTAAACACATTAAATTAATTCTATTAGGGGATGAACTTATATTACTTATCTGTTAAAGTGCTATATAAATATGAGTGATTTTTAAAGAAACATCTCAATTATTCAATCCCAGTTTTTCTTAATGGTTGGTTTTCGGAAGGTTTGAATATGTAATGTTCTCTTTATTTTTCTTTACAACTTTTATTTACCATAGTATATGGGAGGAGGCACCCTGGGCTCAATCCTATTGTCTTGATTGGTTTATCAATCAGACTACTTTGCAATGAAATTCCTTCGACATGCGTGAATTTTTCATCTCTTCAATTCATGCCACCCGACATTAATATCCCCCCCCCTTTTCCACTGGAGTGGCTATAGTTAAGGCGAACACAAGAGGAATGACCTCAGATGTGCGCAAGCATGAGAAACATTTTAATTGATTTTATTTTCCGACCCCCAGGATAAAATTTAATTTTAAGAATTGGTCAAAATTAATACCAGCATTCTTTCTGGCAGCTCTTCATGATTCGTTGTGACGCAATTAAGTGCTTTTGATGTAATATTTGCAAAATTAATAAATATCTCTGGCAGTGGGTGGCCTAGAAAGTGTTATTCAGTCTTTTAAAAGAGCGAGACTGCAAGGTTCCTGTGGTAACTGCTCTACTTCTATGGGGTAATTCTATTTCTTCAAACCTGATTAATGTCTAGGGAAAATTTGATTCACCCTGGAGCTGGATCAAGTTCCTAACTTCCAAAGTCAAACCCTAAATTTTTCACAATTCTTTTTGCATTCTGTTTTCTGGAGAACTTAGTGCGAGATGAAAACAAATTGCTAAGTTTTATTCAGTGACCTTTTTTGCCAAAAATATGGAAATCACAGAAAAGCAATAACAATGAATGTTTTTAAAAGTTTAATGTACATGCGAGAGATGAATGCTTCTGGAGGTCGGCAAGGACAACATTCTCCCACTGTGATGTTACTTGTCCCTTCTCTCAACTTCACCCAGAGCTGTTTCTCAAAAATTCGATATTTAAAGGGACTTCTAATATTTGCTGTTAAATTAGATGAATTTGGAATATGTCATTGTGACAATGATGGTTTTCCATTTTAACATTACTAACTTGTTAACAAAGCCCCACTAATTAGTAATCAACCTAAAGATAGGTAGGAAAAGTGAGGGTAAAGATCACCAAACCATTATAGTCTGTGAAATTCATGCAACAGGGTAATGGAGAAGGTACTTCCTTATCCGTTACCCATTTCAGGGAGCATATTCTGGCAAATTAGTGTGTGGATCTAAAATACATCGACATTATCCATCCTTCCTACCGTAATAGTATGTATGCCAGGGTTGGCACCCTAGCATACATACTATTTTATCACACTTGCATTCTTGTTATATGCTAACTATTAATGATTTGCTAATTTTGTGTCAATTAAAATGTATGATGCATAGGAGCACTGGAAAAAATGATGGCCAAAAAAAAATAATGTGACATCCATCAATGCACATAGTTGGAAATAATGTTCAGTTTAGATGAGGAAGGTAAGTGTAACAAACAAAGCATGCATGAGCCCTAATTCTGCTATATTCAGTAAGAAAATTGGTAAATATTCAATTGTTCCCAGCTCAACTGTGTGGAAATTCATTTTAATTAAATGAAATTGGTCTTTAGGCATTTACAAGAAATTCAACGGGACCCTTTCTTTGGCTCAATGATTTATATTTATTAAATGGTCAAGCTTAATAAATTCAATGACTTATCACTTTCCTCACTGGCATAAAGAGAGGTGGGAATGAGGAGGTGAAAAAGGGAATGTAGTGGGGCAAAGGCTAAAAAATATTCCTTAAGGATGTCTGAAGAGGTGATAAATTGTGAGTTTTTCTGATGAATTTTTATTAAGCTGAGTCGTGATATAATGAGTACATGCACAATATGTGCTCAGTGAGGACATAGAGTATCAACGAAATGGACTACATAATAGTAACTTGCATTTTTCTTCAATTCCAAATGTTCTGACTTTTTCCCACCTAAATATCACCAGCAGTATGAACAAGGATCACTGTAATTAACGGCAGAAGTAACTGGATTTCGTAATTTTCCGCGTAGAATTGGATTTCCCCCTATCGGTCCCAAACGAAACTATGATTTTCTTCTTCGGCCTAATTTCTGAAGCAATTGTCATGTGATCGATCGTCGACGATAGCGAAAATGGCCAGCCAAAGTCAAGGGATTCAACAGCTTCTAGCAGCCGAGAAAAGGGCCGCAGAGAAAGTGGCAGAGGCCAGGAAAAGTATGTTTAAACAATTATGCCATTGCATGTAAGAGCATGGATTGTGTGTAAACAATTATACTATGGTGGTCTGCATTACTTCACGGAGTTGATTTTTCTTCATAGAAAAGGCTCGTCGTCTAAAGCAAGCAAAGGAGGAAGCTCAAGATGAAATTGAGAAGTATAGGCAGGAACGTGAAAGGCAGTTTCGGGAATTCGAGGCTAAGGTAAGTTTGCATTCGAATACGGTATCCGTTTGAGAAATCTTGGCTTCTCACGATAATTTTCTTCAATGTTAGCACATGGGGTCACGTGAAGATGTTGCTGCCCGCATAGAAGCAGATACTAAAGTCAAGATAGAAGAAATGAACAAGGCCGTAGTGATGCATAAAGAAGTGGTGAGTGTAGTTGTGTAAATACACGACTTTGAGTTTAGTTCGATGGTGAAATACTCACTTCATCGACTGACTTGATTAAAAATAAATAACTGCCTATAAAAATGAATTTCCGGGGTCAAAAATATTATATTTGTCTGACGAAGTTTCTTGATTAAAGTGGGACCCATTAGTTTTAAATTAGGTTGATATGGTTTTGGCCGAAATCTAGTTTTTCTGGACAATTCAAGGTCCTTCCGAATAATTAATTGTTCAACAACAGCAAAATTTTTATTACAGGTCATTCAGCGTCTCCTGCAGTTAGTTTATGACATCAAGCCGGAACTTCATAAGAATTATGCTGCTTCCCTTGGTGGCCAGCACTGATTCACTGGAGTTATGTAAAATTTGCATTTGGTGTTTGTATCACAATTCTCTGTAATTCCATGGAAAAGTTAGGTAAGGGATAAATGAGACTAGATTGGGAATTAGTATGAATAATAATTATTTAATTAAATATAAAATTCTTGGTGTATCTAACACTCGGCATAATATTTTTGTTTAACCATTGTTCAATCTGAGTAAAAGGCGCACTATTTTTTAAATCTGTATAGAATTATGCATATTGCAATTGACTTGTGTTATTCGGTAATTTTTCAGAACTGAGTGAATGTTGCCAGTTGTGTTCTTTGAAATATAAAGCCACGTTTTGTAAATGGTATCAAAAGCTTTAGCTGCGTCTTGCATTGTAAATAAGTGTTGTAAATCATGTAACTAAAGTATTTTAAATGTTCCAAATATATAATGGTTATCGCTGTCCATTGTTTAATAATGAGTACGTAAGTTTCCAGCATTTGCCCAAACACCTGTAACCCTTGTTGTTCATCATGCATGTGAGCACAAGGCTTATGCATGTATGAATTATCTTCATGTATATCCTTCATTCTGATTGCTGCCAGCTGGGTTAGTCAGGTGAGTAAGGGACTCTCGTGCTAACCCAAAGGTTGAAAGTCCCAACCTGGGTATAATGTCAATCACCTGTGGTGGTTTGACCCCTGAAGCACACCGGATGACAAGCCAAAGTATTATTGGGATCCCCATGGGTATCCAGATAGCAAAAAGATTGGAGGAACATGCACCATAAATGAATGGAATTCTCTCTCCATTGTACCTGTGTTAAAGATTTCAAATTACTAGGTAGTTAAAGGTGTTTTTTCAGATATATGCTTATTTAATATCTTTTTTGACACAGCAGATGTGTCATCTTGCATGTGGTTTCAGTCACTTGATGGGGGAAAAGTATTCGTCAACTTCACTAAATGAACCTTCAGAGTATGGCCCAGTTGTGTCTCTAAGCACATCAGTTTTCTGTGCATGATCTATGAAATTTATTGGTCGTCGAGAATGGAAGTTCATTTAAGATTTGAAACCCTGTAAGCAGTTAGGCATGTTCAGTTTAAAGTTAAAAAAATATAGATTTCTTGAATTTTGTTTTATGTATATTGGTATTGTTTTAAATGTGAATTGAATTATGGCAATTTAAATACATTATCTCAGTTGAAGCAGCTTACTAAAATTTTCTTAGAACTGTGTGTTGACATTCAAGTTTTGGCTTATCAGGAAAAAGAAGGTTGTTACCTTCTTTGTGCCAGGTAGGCAAGGATAGGATTTCACTTGAGCTATTATAACATGAGCTGTTACATGATTAGCAGCAGCGAAGACCATGTTAAAGTAAATTGGTAATTTTAGGCTTTACTTTGTGGAATTTACCCATTATGGAAAGCACAAATGTCAACTTCACAAATTCCACTTAATGCTAATAAGTGGATTTGAAAAAGTTCTAATATTTTCTTTCCTTCATGTAAGTTTTTAATTGTGGGTATGAGACTTTTTTTTGCACATCATGGGCACATGGTAAGTTTTTGAACTGCAGTAATACACCAATGGCATCAAGTGAATGAGCTGAGTGCATTAGAGTGTAAATGTTATTCAATAAAAAAAAAAAAGACCTCATTTGTTTCTACTGAAGCATTATTGTGGTAGCGCACGGCCAAGGTGGGTAATAATTGGACTCAGACTAACCATTGATGCACTCTTCTGTCTCACATTATGCAATGCATCCTATACTGCAATAAACATTAATATGTGCTTGCTTTCCTTTAATTCTGCCTGACATACCCTCTCCCCCCTCGGCCAGTTGCTTAAAATTCTCTCATCTGTGCATCCATCTTCAATCTTATTCTCTCCAGCTTCCTTCCGGAATTCTACCTCTAACAAACAACTTTTCTCAACTAAGTCTAGAACTACTTCATCAGTCTTCCATTCTGTACTCGTTTCATTCTCCACATCCGAAAAGCTATCATCTCCATTTGTCCTGCCTGAATGAGCCGGCAAAACCACACACTTATTTCAAAGTTTCTACTGATCATTTAAAATTTTGTTACTTTGCTGTACTGCCAAGATCCCAGTTATCAACTCCCTTGTCATTGCAGCTCTTTTTCCCCGGTTCAAATTCTTATGGCCCTAAGACCAGAATCATTTATATGAAAAAACTTATATAGATGAACTGTTCAAACAAGTTTATGCCCTCAAATGTTAACATTCATCTCAGTATTCCTAACTATCAAGAACCTGAAGACTTGTTTCCTATGTAGATTATTGCTCATGTCATATTTGCAATCAGTAATTTTCGCAGCAATTAACACAACTTAAGCTGATAGGCTAATTAAGGCTTGACTGTACTAAAATCTGATTGGTCCAGTTCCTCACTTACCCTTCCTTGAGCCCTCCCCATGCTTGGCCCACCATTGCCTCTGCATATGTGTACATGAAAGCATAGTGAATAATTCCCAGCCATACTCTCGCTTAGAACTGCCCACCCAATTATCCATCAGCCTCCCACGTCTCCACTACGGTCTTAGACATTCAAATAAGTCTCATATCCCTCCAGCTTAATGTAGGGTGTAGCAACATAACTTCCTTTTTTCCTAAGCAAATTGTATTTAAAAAAGGAAGTTATGTTGCCACCCCCTGTACTACCTTCTGCAATACATTCATTAATTGTACACAATCCACTCTATCTTAAAATATGTGGTTCAAACAAAGTGCCTGGTTTAATAACTTTATAATGGTGGCCTAATTCAGCTCTGGCATCACAGTTACCCAACACCTTTTCAAGCCCAAACTGATCTTTCCATAACTATACATGCGTACTCAATTTTTTGGTTGATAATCCTAAATACTTCCATGGGTGTGGAGAAGATCAAACTAGTACTCCTATAGCAGTCCTCAAATGCTGCTGTTCCTCCTATTCTTGGGGTAAAGATTAATATCAATTTAAGTAAGTGTTCACATAAATTTTCTCCATCTTAAATGCCACAATCCAGAAAAAAACTCCTTTATTTCCTAAACAATTGATTCATTTTGAAGGGATGTTATCTATCCCCACAGCTGTTCCTTTCAATTTCACCATCATCAAGTAAACCTACACAAGCTTGATGGCAATCCTTATAAAGGTATTCTTTTTCTGTCCAAACTGGTCTAACATCAGTGGCATATCTTAGTCCTTATTCTACCTGATCTGAATATCTGCTTCAAGCAATGTCTCCTCTATTTATGCATCTCTAATGGTTTGAATGGGTCTTCATTTCTTGGCATTCCCCTGACATACTGGATCATAACAATTTTTTCCTGTTCACCCTGAGCACATTTTATTCATTGAAAAATCAATTGGCCCTGTTTGAAAGAAAAGAATAAGTTAAGGATAATTATTAGCAAATAAAATAATAAATTTACTTCTCAACAAATTTACAGAAAGACAGGTATCCAGTATGCCAAGTGCAAACACAACTTTAACATTCATCTCCAAAGAGCTTGTATTTAAAATTGCATACCGCTTCAGAAGACACTTCTGTCATCACCCTGATGACCACAAACAACAGAAGAAATGAAAAGAGATCAAAAAGTCAAGAAATGGTGATGATGACAAGCTTATTTTCTTAAAAAAATAAATCTTTTGGTCAACAGCACTTTCCATATACCACCAGGAGAGGATATTTCGGTGCAAAGAGTTGAATCACAGGCACAGTTTAATTCATTCAAATGACAAATTCTCTCTTTCCAACTACTTGGAGCAGCTTACCCATGCCTCAATCAGTACATTTTCTTGTCAAAGTACAAATTAGGGTGGCGGTTATTAATAGATTACAGGTTATTAATATATTCAAAAATACATTTCAACGAAATGCATACAAGAAGAGAACAATTATGCACACGGCCACAACAACACCCAAAATAGCAGCGTCTCGTCTCTTGCGCAGCATTATCCTTTGGGAAATACTATTTATTAAAGGAAAGCGATTTGATAGGTCATTCATTTTTGTCTGGAACTTCTTAAATGTCAAACGTTGTGACATTAAATGCTCTCTTGTCTCAACTGCTATGCTGATTTGGTCATCAAGCAACCTCTCTGAGCTGAAATGAAAGGAACATGATGTTTGAGATCATTAATATCGTAATATCCTTAAGGTTAAATATATAAAGGCTTAGGTTGTCAGTTGATTTGAATGCCAAACAAGCCTTGTAAGCAGTGTTGGGCTCATTGCCCACTTAAGACAAATTTCATAATTTCTCATTCAGAGGATATCAAAAAATATTTTAAATTAACTAAATTGTAAACAGCTTCAGAGTATAAGTTGCCAGTCTTTCTCTGAGATTACAGTGGGGCATGATTCCATTGAACTTAGAGAATATAACAACCTTTCGGTGGTTCCAATAAGAATACTAAAATAATCAATGCCATATTAAGAACCTCAGCCACACTTAAACATTTACAAAAGACAGATAAAAGTGAGTGAGGCCAGGCAGACTTTGAGCATTACAGGCAATAACATATAGAATATGAGAGTAGATGTCTTATTAGATGAAACATCACTTGTCCATGCATATGGAAATCTTCAAAATGCCCAATTTTGGGTTTTGAAAAATCCAATAACCATCCACAACCACATTTGAACTCTCCAAATATCACCAAATGGTGTAGGTCGCCTTTTGTGCAACAGGCGATGAACTACTTTTCTCTGCAAAAGCTAACATCAATCTCCAGACAACTTGAATTGGACCAGAAACATTGAAAATAATAATGTCTTTGGTGCATTAAACACAGCTTGAGAGCATTTAAATTTCAGCACCAGGAGCGCATGTAGCACATCCTGTCATCCAAATCCACGTGAATACCAAGTAGTGGTGACTCAAGAACCACCAGCAGCACTGCTATCAGGGACATAACTTAACTATGCACTGTTCAAATAAGCATCAGTCTGTGTATCCCCCGTGCGTCAAAGACAAACCAACTAAAAACAGTTCTGGAGGCTTTGCGATTCAGAAGGAAAAGAATAGTGTTATAACTTGATCCTTATGCATCACGAAATAATTCAAGGATCTTAGCCACAATATCACCCATAGCATACTGTCACCTATCATGCTCCAAGCAGTCAAGACTTTTAAGTGTATAGTGAATGCAAAAATTTCAGAACAATAGGAGAAGACAAAGGGATTAATATATGGATTTAAATGATATTCATAATTACATACATAAATTATTTCACTTGTTCCCCAAATACCATACCAAAGTCTCTTATAATTCCAGGTTTTCCTGGCTTTTCTTTAGCATGTATGGTATATCTCAGGCACGAAATGACATCCTCTGCAGTCTTCCCAAGTGAGCCATGTTTGGCCCATGTCTTTCATATTATTCTGTCGTGTTCCAACTCACAAAAGGTGGCCAGGGAACACTTTTGGGAAGTAACCTGAAATTGTTGCTCCAGAAGCAAAGAGTGTTTTTAATGACCATGTCAATGCCTGAGCAGAAGGAGAAGGCTGATATGTAGGATTGAAGAAAATGGACCAATTCACATGGACAGTATGGCACCATTTCAGTTATTACAGGGATTGGTGATCCAGGTAAGTTTTTACATGCCATACTGAGAGGGGGCTTCCTTGTCCATGTTATGTCTGGAGAGGTTGAGCGGCACGAAAAGAAGGCCACAAACAAACACACCCAACAGCAACTTCTTTTAATGTAGTCAAAGAAGGCATTTGAGTAAATACTTTTTCATGTTACTTTAATATGCCTTGACTGTGCTTAAAGCTAACTAATGCTTCAATGTATCCTGGACGTACCTCCAGCGGTCAGCTATGAAAGAAGCCAGTGAATAAGGAGCCATGAACAGAAATCAGCAGCTCTCGACAGGGTGTGATGAGGCCTGTCCTTGGATACGATAGAAGTATCAAACAGGACAGAATCTAGCGAAGGCACCATAAATAGGGGGCTGAAAGCTGTCAATAAATATGCTTTCAATTACCCAATGGAGAGGGAAGCCAAATTTCTTCTTCATACAAGTAAAGATGAGACCACAGAAATTGGTACAGCAATACCCTTTCAACCACAGGCACAGTAACTATTACATTAACAGCTATAGTGCTGTGAGGTGGTAAGCAATGAGAAGACATGTTATTACTCTAAAGAACAGTAGCTCATAACTCTTTTCATACTTTTGTTTACAAAAGTCGAGATGGAACTCTTTTGAATAGAATATGTATCATAGAACTATAACATTAACTAACAAACAATTATACCAGAAACCAAAAGTTAATTCCTCCAATGAATCGGTTTGACTCTTCATTTATCATCACATTGTGCAAGAGCTCCAGTTAATCTTATCTTTTTGATGTGAGTAAAGAAATGGATTTAAAATATATATCTTATACAGCACTTTACAATGGGGTTTGGCTCCTTAAGAACATGTAACTAAGTGAATTGACATAAAACAAGAAAGAATTTAACACTTATTGCTCTGATAATGTCATTGATGCATTAATTGAGAATTACTAACACTAACATGGATTTGGATAAATGTATTTCACAAATTCTCTGGGCATTGGTAAAAGAGCGTGGCCACTCATTCAATAGATTCCTACTCTCATGGTTTCCACAGAGAACACGCCTACCCCTTTTTGCAATATATGGGGTTTTGGGTCTGATTAGGTATATTCTGTTGACCATTCCTCATTGCTTCAAGAGCCCATGGCATTCTCAAATTAGTTGACTTTAATTTCAATTCTTATTTCTTGCACATGAGGTGGACTAGGGGAAGCATGAACTAATCTCACAACTGTATAGACTGCCGATCTCAAAAGGCTTTATGCCCACTGATGGGCCTCCCACGGCAAGGTGAAATTGCGCAGAGAACTTTCATTAACACTTGTCCAGCACACAGCGCTGTAAGTAGACCCAGACCACCAGTGATTCAGAGTATCAAAAAGGCATTTGCCCATGGAACAGTCACATTGGAATGTGAAACATTGCTATGGTCTAGAGACACATCTTCACCTCATATTAACACTAATATTACTTGAAACTTTGTATGCAGCCCACCTAATTTGTGGAGGTGCATATCACACAAAAGCATAGCACAATGCTGGAGATGAGTCATTAAATAATTAGAGAGGGAAGTTTGATTTCATTTGTTATTATGAAACAATGTAAAAAGGAAGTGATTATGAATTTTTGCTTGTATGAATTTAGATTAAGGAAACAGCTGTTATTTGAGGTATGACTATATATTTTTGAAATTGCACTAAAAGGGAGCATTGACGGTGGAATGAGAATCAAACAGGAGCGAGAAGAGTAAAAAGGCTCAACAGGATATATTGTTCATTATCATTAGAGAATAAAAAGAAAATGGTCTAACAAGTATAAATACCAAGAAAAGAGGAGGTTCCTCACATGCTACAATAACATAAACATAAAAAACCCTCCTAGATAAATATAAAGACAAGGGGAAAATATTTCTTTGCTGGAGGATAATAAAACTCTCCTGATAATTAAAATATTTAGAGCTATATAGCTTTACATGGTTGAGTCCCAACAGTTTCTACAAATGGGGTGCTTCATGTATTTTTCGCTAGATTTACAGGTCATGCAGTTAGGAAATATTATATCATCTCAAGAGTTCCTGACCTGAACCAATTTTGATTTGTTTACCAGGTAAAACATGTGGCTTAATGGTAACAATAAGGAAATCTCAAAAGAGAAATTGTGATCAACCTATAAAAGGATAAATAATTCCCTGGGGCTAAACTTTGCCAAAGAGTGTAAAGCATTATTAGTCATTAAACATCACATTTTTTCACAGAGTTTTTATCATCATTGATTAATTTCAATGGCACCGCATCAGTTTCAAGGTCAACAACCATTTCGTAAATACACAAGTACAATTATATCACCGCTATTAAAAATGTATACGACAAACGTTTTACAGTGGACGTTTAAAGGAATTTTGAAGCTATGAAAATCATTTTCAACAAATGTGTTAACATTAGATGATATAACTGAGTTTCTATGTTTACCACTATTACCAAATGTTTTACATTCAGTGATCCTTTCACTTCCAACTCCCACTACACAATAGCATACACATGCCATCCAGAGGCCACATCATCAGCACAGGTGAGTCACTCTATTCCTTTAAACCCACCACCCATCCCTCACAAAGTAATTCACCTTATCAATGACCATTTCAAGGGAACTGTTGTAATTCATCTTGACCAAGACACTTCACGATGCCAAAACCCATCAGATGCAATAAAAGTCGACTTAAAAATGGCAAACGACAATGGGAACTCCTTTAAATCTGGATACCAGAAATTCTTGCTGAATTGCGGACTGATGTCGCATGAAAACTGGAAATGAATTGCACCAAGACAATCATGGCAAAAAATATGGAAACTAATAGATTAATATCAAAACTTTGTTTCGTCACTGATTTCTGTGAATTCATCATACAGTACAAATGTGATTTTTCTATTAATCCACAAAACAACAATTCATTCTCAGAAAAACTGCAGAAAAATTCCTATTCCAGCAAGTGACATCTTGGATTTTAATCTAAAAATGGTTAACAAATTCATCAGCAGTTAAAAGAAAGGATTAAGATGATTCATGTTCCTAAACAATGCAAGGGTGCGACGCTTGAATCCGGATAAATTTCAATTTGAATTTGCCGCCATATTGTAGTTCCCCTGGAGGTCGTGATTGGCATTCTTGAAAGCTATAGGCATCTAGTAAACAGTCATAAGCTCAAAATTGCTGAGATGTTACGTACAAGTGCGGAGTACAATCAAAGAGCCGCTATTATTGAAAGTGCTTCTGCTGGGCGTTCTCCCAGTGAAATTGTTAGATTCTTCTGGTACCCCAGATCAACTGCTTGCAATATTTTGGCTAAGTAAAATGTTTCGGAGAAGTCTGGGGAAGGTTTTGCTAACCCAGCAAGGAAATATCATTCAAGGAAACTCGTGCTGGTCTGGATTTAAGCGCTGCACCCTGTATATATATTAATTCCTTTCGATAAACCGTGAAGGAAATTTATTTTTTCAGCATGGAATGCATTTTCATATGTTATATCAAATTATGTCAGAAAAACTGACCCACTTAACGAGCGTTTTGCTTTACGAGAAAGATTCTGAAACAAATCATGCTCGTTCTCCGAGGTTCCACTGTATATGAAATATGTAAAAGAAAACAAAATAAAATCATCATGGATAATAAGATAATGTTCTTCTAATCACCAACTTAAATACAAACTCCTGCTAACTCATTATAAAAAGGGGATCAGGATGGTATGGTGGCTGATGTACTGGTTTCCTACCCAGATAACCCGGGTTCAAATTATGGAGAAGATTTTTTCAGTGGCATCCCAATCTCCACTTAAGGTGCTATGTGCAGAGCACTTTAAATGAGTATGCCATCCGTCGGATGGGACGTTCAACAGTATGACCTCTTGGCACCTTCCATTTTGAATAGGCTAATGCTGATAAATAATGCCAGGTTTCTCTCCACTCATACCCTGAAACATTCTACCCCTACGAGATTACCCACATCATTCCCTAATGGCACAAATTACTTCAGCTGTCAGTTGCCTCCCCTAATAACTGCTGCTACTACAACTACTGATTGTAAAAAGCAAAGGTGGAAGTTAAATGCCCCTAAATATTTAAAATGACAGCTAACCAAAGTTATGCATGAATGACACTTGAATATTACCAACAAAATAAAACAGAACTATTTATCCTCAATGTATGATGGTGATTACTGATTCTTCTTTCATGGACTAAAATAGAAGTGGATGGAATGGCTATATTTAGATAAGTCCACACAGTGACCATAGCCCTTGAAGCATGGCTTATTATTAAGAAACAGCAGTTGATAATGGCTTGATCATTTGCCTCTCAATATAATAGAAATAGACTCTCTGTGATTTTGCCGCGATCAGTCCTATTACAAACACGTAGAGCACATATGGAGTCATGGATGCATTAGATTTCAGCTACAGAACTGTTTTTGCTAATAGAACGGTGTTCAATTCAAAACAATGTTATTATTAGGTAATCTACCGGTTAAGGTAGGTTTTTGGATGGAAATAATTACTAATTAAATAATTTGTGACCCCTAGCAAAACACAACATCCTACTCTACATCAGGTCCCTCTTCAGCTCCGAGTACTTTCTTCCTCCCTTCATCCTGTCCAACATCCCTATTCTGTTCCTTCCCTTTCCTCGTTTGCCTAACATTCTCCCCTCAATTACAGTCTTCAACATCCTGCTGCTGGTCAAAACCCCCTTCATCCACTTTTCCTGCCTCCATAGGATTTCTCCCAACAAACCCCTCTCTTCACCCACCATACCAAGTACTTCCTCATTTCTTTTCTTCTCTGTCCATTTCACCTTCTCCATTTTTCTCCAAACCCACATTTCAAAAGCCTCCAGTCTACATCTATCCTCCTGCTTCAATGACCACGTTTCCACGCCGTAAATAGCTACGCTCCATATCAAAGTTTTTATGAGTCTTTTCGTAATATCCTTACTCAACGTCCCTGTCATCAACTCCCTCCTCCTTGTGAAAGCCTCTTTGCCTAGCCCAATTCTTCTCCTTAGGTCGCTACTACTTTAACCGTGTTGGTCCAAAACACTACCGAGATACGTAAACTGTTCTACCTGCTCTAGTTTTTGCCCTCCTATTTTAATGTTTAGCATAGCCTTTTTCTTTCTAGAAAATCTCATAACCTTTGTTTTATTAATATTGATTCTCATCCCATACCTGTCGCACTGAATTTCCAATTCACTCAGCAATGCTTGCAACCCCTTGGCTGACTGACAAACTAAAGCTTGATCATCAGCAAATCTAACTGATTTTACGAATTCCCCGCCCACTTTCATTCCTACCTCCAGTTCTTCCCAAGCCTCTTTAATCATTTCCTCTGCATACAGGTTGAACAGAAACGGTGATAATGGGCAACCCTGCCTTACACCTCTTCCTAACACTGCCCGTCCGGACTCCCCGTTCCCCACCCGCACCTGAGCAGTCTGAGACATGAACAGGTTGCGGATTAGCCTCCTTTCCCTCCAATCTATTCCTATTTTTGTCAATATACTCTTAAGTTTTTCCCAATTCACTCTATCAAATGCTTTTTTGAAATCTACGAAACAGGCAAATACCTCCTGGTTGTGTTCTATATTCCTCTAGATTAATAATCTCATTACTGCAAAGGCATCACGCGTACCTCTCCCCTTCCTAAACCCAAACTGATCATCCCCTAAGTAATCATTTGCCCTACTCTCTACCCTTTTGTTTATGATCCTGAGAACAACTTTAGCTGCGTGGGATATCAAACTTATCGTCCTGCAGTCCTCACATGATGTAGCCTTTACCTTTTTCGGAATAGGAACTAAAACTATCTCACAAAGTCTTCCGGCCAGATTCCCTCCTCATAAATACTACGGATCAGCCCATATAGCCTCTTCCTCCCACATTTTCCTAAGCATTTTAAAAGTTCCACGGGAATGTTATCCACCCAAACAGCCTTATTTAGTTTCATCTCCCTTAATGCCCTTCCTATGTCATCGTCTAGTATGCCTGGAACTAAGCTATCTTCCTCTATATCGTGCTCATTTTCTATGTCTATCTTATTTGGTCTAAGTTCTTTACTATACAGTTCTTCTATTTATTCCTTCCATCTCTCCTGGATCTTTCCTGTGTCAACTATTACCTTACCCGCCTTATCTCTAACTGTTAGCATAGATCTCCCTTTCCTACTTCCCGATAAAGATTTAACTTTGCTGTACAGCGCACCGATTTCACCCTTCCTCTGCAGACTTTCCATATCCTCGCACTGCGTCTTCCACCATGCTTCTTTTGCTTTATTTGTTGCCCGCCTCAATTCATTATTTAATTCTTTGTACTTCATTTTGCCTAACTCTGCATATACATTCTTCCAGTTTCTCCGCTCATCCATCATTGTAATCATCTCATTCGTGATCCATGGTTTCCTAGTCCTTTTAGCGTTAATGGTTCCAATAGTGTCTTTTGCGGCTTTAGAAAACCCTTCCTTGATACTTTCCCATTTTTCTTCGATAGTACTTAGCTCTTTACCATCCCCCATGATTTCCTCTATCGCCTGTTGGTACTCCTTCCTTTTCAAACCATTTAATGCTTCTACATTCCATTTTCTAACTCGCCGCCCCTGCCTTACCTTTTTGAAATGGATGCTATATTTCATAACAACTAAATTGTGGTCAGAGTCTGCATCCGCTCCCGGGAAGGTGTGCAAATTTGTCACACTGTTCCTAAACCTGTGTCTAACCAAGATATAATCTAGCTGATACCTCCCTGAGTCACCTGGCATTTTCCATGTATACCTGCGTCTTTTTGGTGTCTGAACCAAGTGTTGGTGATGACTAATCCCTGTCTCATGCAGAACTCAACTGCTTTCTCCCCTCGGTCATTCCTCGTGCCTAAACAGTAGTCCCCGACCTCATCACCATCTCTTCCTTTGCCTACCGTCGCATTCCAATCCCCCATCACTATCAAATGTTTCCCTGCAGGAACACACGCGATTATGCCCCCTAATTGTATATCCTATCCACCTCTTCTTCCTTATGGTTGCTCGGTGGCATGTATACCTGAATAATAACCAAGTTCGTTGGTTCTGCTTTCATCTCTACTAGTAGTATTCTATCCGTTACCTGCTTTATGTGGACTACGCTTCCTCCTACCTCTCCATTTAGTATTATGGCAACCCCTCGTTGGCTCTCGTCCCCACCGCTTTATATTATTCTATACTGATCACTCCAGTAATCCCCGCTATCCTTTCATCTCACCTAGCATAGACCTAAAATATCTATATTTCCCCTTTCCATCTCTCGCTTAACATTCTCCGATTTCCCTGTCCTCATCATTGTCCTAACATTCCAAGTTCCTATTCTAACTAATTTGGTCTTCTTCTCCTGCGTCTTCTGTCCTGCTGCTGCTGTTTTTCCCTTGCAGAGGTTTTGTGGGATGATGACCGTGGAAGCCTTGCCTCCCCTGCTGCCGGGCACGACACACGGCCGATTGCGCCGAGCCCCATAGTTGCCAGGACTCAAAATCTCTGTATTGTCCATCATATGAATCTTGGGAATGATAATTGAGGTGGTTTCCTGTTGCCTTCCTCAATAGTGTTTTTAACGTGACACCATCACTTCCTGGCCGCCCCACTGGGGTCAGACGCCATTACAGCTGCCTCACTGAGGAACAGACGCTGCATGGACTACCTTTCGTCTGACTCCTAACCTTCGACCTATCTGGCATGGGTGACCCTACCAGGAGCAATAATTATTACTCCCGCCAGCACAGCTCTAGGGGTCATTGGAACGCACAAGCCCTTCCACCACGTCAAGGTTGTAGTCCGGGGAAGGTCAAAACAATGTTACCTACCATAATATTATGTCACTCCTGCAGTCAAACTTTAAATATATAAATTACACAATGGGGTGAGACATTCTGCTACACCCTGCAATGAAGGAAATGTGAGAATAATGTCAAGTACATGCATTACCTCCTAATGTGTTCATTTTCCTTTAAATACAGGTCCATTCTTCTATTCAGCCCTGACCGGTAGTTGCTAAAAAGAGAATGAGGGAGAGAAGATATATAATTAATTGAAAGGAACAGACAAAACAAAATGATGACTAGTAAAAAGCACAAGCAATGTGGTACTCATGAGGAAAGTGATATATCTGAGTGACCCACCACCTAAGACATAAGTCACCAAAGAATACAACTAACTCCAAGCTTGTAACATGCTTGGATTTCATAAATACTGCTTTCAGTAATCACTATAGTGGGATAACATTTGAATGTACGATTAGGTAGCATAAATAGTTGCACACCATATTGATGTTGTGGATTGCATTTCAGAGAAAAGTTTTTGAAAGTGCTTGAAAATAAAGACGGCTGTAATTTTTTATCCCTTACTAGCTGAAATAATACCAATATTATATTCTGCCCAATAAGGTATTAACTAAAATTCATTTCCACATTCTTCATAAAATAAGGTCTCAACTTTGTATTGTGTTTTCTGACTGTGGCGACCTTGCAAAGACATACCTTCATAACGTTTAAATTGCACAGGGCCAATGAGAGGTTAAATGACAGGAAATAAATGAAAATCATTAATACTTATCAAGAACCAGGTGAATAAAATTATCATAAAATGTTTACATAATACATATATACTGGAACACTATCATATGGCCATTCAAAAAATGATCAACAGTGAAAGAAAATATATTTCAATTTTTTCTTAAGCAAATATAGCACCATTGATAGGTTTTACGGTTTTGGTTCTCAGCATGACCAATATTTCATACTCGGATAATTTTAATGAAAATTCTCAAGCCAATAACTTTTACTTACTCGATGTCCTTTCGAACACTGTTTAACAGATCTTCTCGTTCCCTTCTTGCTTGAAAATTAGCTTTGGTCTTTGTGAACTCCTGCTTGTAGTCTTGTAGGACTTCTTTATGTCTTTGTTGGGTGTAATGTTGGGTTTGCCCAGAAGAAAATTCGCCCATTTGTTCATTAATGGAAGATAACTAGAAAATAACGAAGCGAAGATGAAAGATAAATGGAATTAAAGAAGAAAAAAATATTTTTTATTAAATTCATACTTTCGATAGGAGTTGCTCCAAATCTGTCTGCATTTCCTCAAATGTGTCATCCCCAAGAAGTGGTGTAGTATCGCTGCAGCCAGGAGAGTCAACATTATTTAAAAATTATAAGAGTTGTGAAATAATACCACTTAATGAGATTTTACACACACACACATATATATATAATATGAAATAACTATGGACAAATGCAATAGGGATTCTAAAAAGAATCACTGATACTTAAACCATTAATGAATACGTTGGAGTAAACTAAATGTTACAATTTGATTCAATCACCACACAAATTCAGAATAACAATAGAGTATTAAATGTATCATTTGCCCACACAGCACACTTTGACCACTTAGAATGTACATTTTGATTTGCGATGTACAGTTCCCATCATGAATCATAATGAAATTCGGCTAGAAATTCTCATATCATCAAAAGGACATACCAACATTTACCAATTATACATCATATTTACCCTTTATAAGTAACATACATCTTTTTACAAGTGATATGTTTAACTGTTTTTATCTTCAGGTAAAAAACCAATTTTTTAAAAAACCAATTTTTCTTAAATCTTTGTTTGTATGAGCTCCCACATATCCTACTTTCCTGTTGTAATGTTTCTAGAGGAGGGAACCTCTTATTATACCTATCCATATTTGCTTCTGTCCATGTTTCTTACGCACATAATAAGATTTAAATATTGCATGTAGTTCCAAAGACAGTCTTCCTTTCATAATTACTACTATTTGCTGATTTAACCTGCAAAACATAAACCACTCATGTTCTCAGGACAGACACTGACAGCAACATATTGCCTTTTCCATTCTTTGCTCTTCCCCTCCTTTCATTGAAATGGCTCAAGTAAACTGTAAATTGCCTTAAATAGAAATGGGTCTTCTGGCAAGGGAAATGACATGCAAGTTTGACATCATGGACCCATGGGAGAAAATACTATGAGATAATGAGGGAGGCTTCATTTGGCATTTATTGTCCATACTAAAAAGACTTAGTTCTTTTCCGCAGATGTCTATTAGGTAAAATGCGTTTCGCTGACATGCAGCATCTTGCGGAAAAAACCAGTCTTCTTAGTATGGCTATTAAATAATTCCAAAAAGTGAAGCCTGAAACAGAAGAATATATTTATTGTGTTAATGGATGATGATGAAATGGTAAAGATAATTCCACCAAAGGGTATGGTTCCAATTTACGCTCGTGTTTCACAGGAGATGTCTGAAAAGAATACTGCAATCCCTTGGTTAGCCAAGGGTGAGACCATTTCATCATTAAAAATAATTATTTTCTCAGGGTATGTCAGTTTCTCCCAAAGGACATTTTGGTGGTCCACAAGAACATGCATATTTTGCATCACCAGTTCTGAATTAAGAAAGAAATGCTGTTCAGTCAAACTGAGAGAAGGTTTTGACCTTTTGAATTTGACTGTGACTTCGGAAACTTAATCATTTCAGACCATTTACACACAATCTCCGTCCTGTATATACTGTCATGGCCACTGACAGATTCGACCATCAGAGTAGAAAAACATATACACATCATAATAATTTCCCTATCCTGTCTTTCAGCAAAAATTATTTTAAGACACACAGTTTCAGGACATTTATTTTGTTAAGGTGAATTAATTCCTCTTCAAACTCCAACCTTGCGGCGTCTTTCAAGTTCCTGCCCTCTCTAAGAAATACTCTGGGTACTACATAAAACGATTGACTACCCCATTACTTTAATGCTGGCGAGTTAATTTGAAAAACTTATCATTTGACAAAGTGTCTCATAGTAAGCTACTCTCAAAGTTAACAGTCAATGTGAGAAATAAAAATACCAAATGCTTGATTATACTCTTTGTAAATAACAATGTACGAAGGATTGTCATAGATTGTGTTACTGGTAATGCAGCCATTTACATTAGGTGCTACCAATCACACTTTTTCTCCTTCTTACAATAATGACATTAACAATACGGTCAATTGTACATGTACCTTATTTCCCAGCAGGGTAACATCCTTCCCTGCCAACCCAGAGGCGATCTGTTTCATCCCAGCCATGGTGGATTTTTCTCAACCCAGAGCTTGGGTGTTTGTAAATGTTTCTATTGTTATATCATTGTTAAAAGCCCAATGTAAAGGCCAAAGTGTGGTTTTCAGATTAATACAAAATAAATAAATAAATTTGCTGACAATGCAGTTGTTTACGAAGCAATTTAGCAGAAAATTAAGATTAATGATAACAAGTGAGTTCTAATAAAACATGAAAAGAGTGAAGGTAAAATGGTGACACTATCTTTTACTAGTCAGGCCTCAATAAATATTTACCTCTAGTATTTAGGATCCTCACAAAATCAGTTCACCCGCCAAATTATATTGTTTGCAGTGAAGAGAGCTAGATTTATGAAATATTATCTTAGTAGGCCTAGAAACATGACTAGATCACTGGAGGAACAAGGCTGGACAACACTCACATGCCATTAGTTAAATCACGCATTACATTTATTTCATAGATCGCTAGAAGGTCTTATTTGCAATTGTTAACATGCATTAACAATCCCATCACACACTATAGCATGAAAGAGATCATGAAAATAAGATGAGAGAGATAAACTGCCCAACCAACAGATTAAAATAAATATTTCCCCGAGACTAAAAAGGGATGTAAAAATTGTCTCCATTACTTGAACTATCTCACATTTCTATTAGTAAGTATCATTTGCACTTAGTTTTGATGTTCCATGCCTGAAGTGGAATCATCCTCTGCCACAAAACCTAAGCGTGGCTTAATGGGTAATATGCAGATGAACTCCAACATCACAGTCGAGATTCTTCCCATCCGGAAATTAGTCGCAAAGGAAAATAAATAACACACTCTTTTTCCTGCCTCTTATATCGACTTCTTTGGTTGGTGTTGACTTTCAGGTAGGTACATCATACAGGTAGTTTAGATGCCACACACACAATGTGGTCATAGAATAAGAGCTAGAACACACAATCAATCCCATCCAAGTTGATGCTTTCAACTGCTTTACATACTTCCATCATTTGTATCTTTCTTATTTAATCCCCTTAATATTTAGAATCTATCATTCAGCAGCATGTGGAGTACATAGAAAAATATTTGCAGAGGTGCCAAAAATATAGTTTTATAAAATCCCCTGAGACTACAGCAGTATAGAAGGGAAGGTTATGCATTCCATAATAAAAATCTAATCTAATAACTAAATGCTGCGGCAATGGAGTTCTTGAGGAATTTATGCGGTAAAATAGCGAGGAATGAGTGGGCTATGTAAGAATATGCTATGCTGGCTTCGTGGAACTATGAGAATGGATGATTGTCACTATAGAAATCACCCAACATAGAGAAGAGAAGAGAAAATGGTTTGACCACTCGAGTCATGCGGGTGATTTGTTTCATGTTTATCGATAGGGGGATATTAGGAGTAGCTGGAACAGAGCAGGATATATAACAGAATGCTTGAATCTGGCAGAAAAAGAGTAGAGTACGAACAAAATTAGAAAATGTTTAGTAATTTGCCTGACAACCTAGAATAAACTTTTTACTAAGCCCAGCTATAAAGAGAATGATGTGGAACGTAACTAACATTTTAAAATGAAATTCGAATATTTAATACGGTTTCATCAAGCGCTTGAATTAAGTGACACATTTCTACACGAATACCATTAACACAAGTGTATCTCTGTTTGCTTCTAATAACGAGTTGAAAATTTGGGTTGGGGTCGAACCAATTAACTAAAGTTATGGATTGAGTTCCCCATGTTTGGGTGATATATGACAAAAATTTCTTCAAAGTTATACAACCAGGCTTGAAAGAACTATTCAAGTCATTCATACCATCTAAAATTTCGGAAAGGTAATAATCCGAATTTCACTCACGACTTCGGTTTTTTGTGGAAATACGTTTGTTATACGTAGTATACTTCATATTCGCACTAAAAATATTTTCAATATTTAATCCTAATATTCATGAAATCTGTATTCTTCCTGAAAAAGTAATACAAGAACTGTCGAAACTGGGTAATCGGGACTGCAATACACAGCATGGGACCCTTGAAATAGCCTTGGTGATAGCTATCCAATCCTCATCGATATACGCTAATTGATCCTCACCAAATCCTTTTCTAGTTCCTGTGCGTCGTCTCTGTTATACCGACCGTAATATTCCACTTGCAACTTCTTAGAATGGCCATGGAATTAGTCTACAAAATCTAGTCAAGAACATCATAGGGAAATGTTGAATCCTCAGCGGATTTACCTTTATCTACAGCAGATTCTATATTTCCCCGAACACTTCAGAGGAAGTACATAGAAGTTCCCAAGAATACATCTGGGTAAACCCTTTAATTATCTTTGGTCACTCAATTGCTGTGTGGACTCTATTCCACTAATTTAGAAGAAATGGCAATTGCTTACGTGGAGTAACTAAAACTAAATAAAAGGTAAGTACCGTATTAAGACATGGAAAAGGCGTTACCCTCTATTACCTTCCCGTTTGATACGACGCTCCTCGATGTCCAGCACCCAATTTACTGAAGGACACTAGTTTTAGGTCGATCTCATTTTCAAGTTGCCTTGCTATTTTTCTTAGCTCTTAGGAAATATAATGATAAAAACATGATTCAACGAGGAATTAATTCGAATTCAAATAACAAAAGATTAATTCACAAATGTCAATATGAAACTAAATTGGGAAATATAATTCCTTTTATTTACCTTCCCAAGACATTCTTTCCCCTTGAGAGGTCTCCATAATTATTTCGTCATACGAAGTCCTTTCAGTTAGTAAGCTGCATTAAAAACTTAATGGAGAATGTCTCATTTAGCAGCTACACGACCAAAGTAATTTATCAACTTAAACCCTAAACATTTACCTTTGAAATCACATGAACATTCATAAATTAGTGACAAACATACAACTTCTCATTCCGATCTTCAACTGTCACAGAATAGTTTTAATACGGACCCAATGATCGCAACGCCAATGTTCGTTTGGTAGCGGTGTCATTCGAATTTATCCCAACGCTTCTGAAAAAATGAGGCCCGATACCAGAAGTATTTCATTTACTTGGCATGCAGGTATTCAGAACGTAGAAAATGCGGCCAATAATCACCGTGTCCGAAGAAGAATACAGGATTGTTTTGAAAATGAACAGTCTACCCCATTCAAAAATGAGCGATCACTGAGAAGTGCCATCACAAACTTTACGTTGCCGTCAGTAAGTGTGCAGCCCAGACAAGCCATTCGTGAAGGAGCAGAAAAACTGTCAAAAACGTTCAGAGAGGTCCGAACTACATTTGGAACACTTTCTCAGGTACGTAATTTGCTGGTTCTGGCAATACTTAATTGATATTCATTCAAATTATTTTATTAATTAAATGAGTGACGTTAATTGTTTCAGAAACTGAGAAGGTCGACAAGACGTCGAGTTCCATTAAGGAATGAGCAGTCTCCCCGTACACCGTTCAATACTCCTCAATCAAGATCTCGCGAAATGCTCGGTCGGACACCGACGAAACTCTACAGTCCATTTGACATTGAATCGCCAATACGTTCTTTCCCAGATAATAGTGTCAAGTTTTGTGAACACTCACGAAGGTACTGCCAAGTAATTTAAACGGGTGGTTTAAGTTGGCGCAATCCACGAAAAATGTGGAGTTGTTTGAAATATTTAATATATCTTGTTCGATTGCAGGAGAACTCCTCTGAGAAGCTGCCAGAACACTACTTCAGTTGATTCGAGACTAAACCATACTGCCAACTCACGACATGCATTATTCTCGAGGAATAAGTCTCCTCGAATGCAGATTTTGTACAATAACGAAGTTCGACGTTGACCCTTTTTATTTTCTTTACAAGCCAAAAAGTATGTATAGGCCGATTTTGTATTATTTATCCAAAGAGGCAGCTGTACTGTATCTGCAGCTTCCAGTGACAAGACTATTATATGGCATAATTTTACTACAACAGTAATTGTATTACACTTGTCGTATGCCACGTTTCAGTATTTATTTTATATCATTATATGTTATATTGTAACATCAAGTAAAGGCATCTACCCTTGCTACATTGTCATCATGTATTCCAAAGACAAAGCATAATAAAACACGACTTGCAGTTCATAATGTTCATTATTTTTTAATCCATAATACAATATCTCGTATTTATCTAGCACAAGTCAACAGGAGCTTTTATTTACAAGAAATGACAAACTACCTGAAGGCACATTTAGTAAAAGTACCGAATCATCTCAGGTCCAGGAAACTGCCCAAGATTTCTTCCTGTTCATTCTTGACCACAACTTGTACCAATATTGATATAAGACACTCCCCCCTCCCATCCACATCCCTATCCCTCGTTTTTCCGCCTTATTTTCAGCCTGTAATAACTTTTTGTAATAATTCTTGTAGTATTTATTCTGGGCCAACGCCAAGTCAAATGCTGACACTGAAGCAAATCCCAAGGAAACTAAGTTTAACCCAACATCATTAGTCTGAAAATAATACCACATCCTCTGTTAATATTAAAAAAAAACAAAATTGTCTGTAATAATTTTGTTGATATACCCGAATACTTCCTCAAAAACTTACATTTCTAGTAACGATGCAGTGGACAAAATTTGGACTGGCTTTCATCAAAGTGAATGACACTTCTTTGCCAACTAATAAATAATGCATCCATGCTAGGCCATTGGGTCCAATGTCGGTGCCAACGGGCTTAATAGGCAAGCCTGATTTAGAATCTTCAGCTCTTGTCAATGATATTATCGGGTTGTGCTCCACAATCAATATCGGTGAATCACTTGTCGGTTCAACTCTTATGACTCTACCACTGAAGCACATGTTTTTTTCGAGAAAGCTTGAAGGAATGTCTCGAGGAGTTCTAAACCTAAGAAACTGATGTGAACAAGTTTCATTTAGTGAGAACTATGAACAATAATTACACTAGGAATTCATAGGAATACTCACTGGTCTCACAGTTTTCAATGCTAATCCCAGGGTAACTAATCCCAAGGAATAAAGGCCAAACTGAAAATATAAGTCACTGAACTGTAAGTAGATCAGGGAAAAAATTACACAAATGTCAGCCGGTATCTAGCAAGGACTTAGCTTCATACTTCAACACCGTAAGTATTCCCTTCCCATAGTGCCACGAGCGTTTGAAAACGGCTACCATTAGGACTATTATATCCATTGGTCTGCTTCGAAGTCATTGTTTTCCTGGATCATAACACCCACATATCGAGAACGAAATGACTAAATTCGATTCGCTGAACGATCTTCTTTTACTTATGAAAGGACGGAGACTGCTAAATAGCGGTAGTTTCAAACCTCGTTACTCACGTAGGAACCACATAGTCCTAGACCTATTCCACTTTTACCAACGGTGGGCATGTAATTCACTGTATATAATTTGATTGTAGTAGTTGATATGGGTATACCATATCCATTTGATGATAATTGATGCCAGAAAACTATAAACCAAAGGGTGTTATAAGAACTGGAAACCAGAAAAGGATTATCGGTTAATGTAAATCCCGTCAATCATCAAATCTTCATTTACCCCCCGCTAATGACATACCTCGACTCGTCATAAAGTTCAAATTAGCGCCTTATTGGATTGGTTCCCCCTCGTTGACTTAAATATCTTAATGTGAATTGTAGGATACCAATTGCTAAGACAAGTTCCTCTCGTTCACTCGCCCATGCCACGTAAAAGAGGTGTTTAAAAATGTGCCAGAGATACTATCTATTGATGGAGACGTTAAAGCAACGCATGATTCTTTTTTATTTCCCCCAGAATAAACAAGTTTAACATCAGTTAATTTGTTTATTTATAACATTAGTAGATGTACACTGAACTTCTAGTTTCTGCCTCCGGTTTCTCTTTTAGTCTACGACTAACTGATAAAATAGTAGCAATAAGGTAATGACAAGATGGTTGTGAGAAGTTCGGGTCCCGGCGCATCACTGAGAAGGGCCAGAACTTTCCTTGGATCCCGAGTTCCTTTGTATTGTCATGGATGAAAGAGCTATAATCTACATTCGTGGGCATACTATTACAAGCAGTAGCATTTTACCCAAAACGCTGATACCTTTCCGAGGTTACGGTTCAATGAAGTATTTCGATAACATGCAAAGAAATTTTAATATTCAGATTACAAAATATAAACAATTTTTAACATTTTTGTACAGTAGTAAAATAATTAAAATGTTTCAAGCCCTGCGTCCTAGTTCTTGTTTCCATGCGCGATTCACTTTCTTCCCTGCTTTTTCTTTAATGCTGTCAGCCGCAATAGCGACGATAAGCGGCTTGTGAACTGTAAGAGTGAATCGTATGAACCGCCTGCTCGAGTAATAATATATAATACATGGCGTTAACGTAATCAGGGACCGTACAGGCTAAATGCCAAATACAAACTATCGTGACCATCTTGTGGCATCCACAGCAGTTCTCTACGTAGGTAATATAAATAACAATCTGCCCCATGGGGTCAGATCGTATGTATTTAGCCACCATGAAGTGATATATGGAATCAGACCATAGGTATTTATTTACCACCTTACAGATATTATTAATATAACTTTTTGGAAAAATAATATTTTTATTTGACTGATGATCGTTAACGTACGACTCACACGACGTATAAGATGCGTGAAATTGCATTAATTATGTCCATCAACGACAAGATGGCTTTTTGTTTTTTTACCTACTCTCGGCCACTTTCGTTTTTTTCTCGATGAGTTTCCCTTTCTCGACAGTAGTTGGCACAGCGTGCCATCTCTACGCACTGAGAAGTGTTTTCCAAAATGGACTTAATCCATGCGATTTTCCCTTGAATTTCGAATGGAACAGATGAAAAGTTGATTCAATACATAATTACTGTGAGTATACATAAGAAATCAGAAAGTGTCCGTAGTGATCGTTATTTATAGAAACACCGGCAGGTGTTGATTAGTTTCTGACCCATATTGACATGCTATAGTTATTTCTTATCCAAAATATCCTTCTGTTGTTTGTATTATATGTACAACTATATTTTAGTTCTGACATCATAATTTTCCAAACGAAGTTGTATTAAACTTCTGAAATGTGATATTTTACTATGCGACCAATCAATTGTATTAATTCGAAGAGTAATTCTGTCGTTCATACCTGTCTTTCTAGGTCCATATTTCCAACTTCTCAGTCAAATTCCTACAAGATGGTTAAGTATTTCGAAAATTCTTTCATATTCCAATTTAAGTGGGACCAAGTGGTTCAGGGATTTTGGAAACGGTATCCAAACCCAGAAAGGTGGGTGTAAATGCTTCGTGTGGATAAGGTATTCAAGTATTTATTCTCTCATTGTTGCAATTTTATATTTTAGTAATCACGTCCTAACCGAAGATACGATTTGTCGGGAGATTCGGGGTTATAAACTATTTTCAAAGAGGCTTCTGACCAAAACGAATCGCGTGCCGAAATGGGGGGAACACTTTGTCGGAGCTCGTATTGTACGAATCATCGAGGAATCCATCGTAGATCCTAAAAAGAAAGTTATGGTTACATACACGAGAAACATAGGGTACACTAGGGTAATGGTGAGTCATTTTAGCGGAGACATTGACATTATATGAACATGTTATTCATTTGGTATCCTCACTGGTTAATTATTCACTTTACAGAGTGTGGTGGAAAAAGTGGTGTACCAAGAAAGTCGAGAGAATCCACAGTGGACTGTTGCCAAACGATCTGCCTGGGTTGACTCTCAGCTATATGGATTCAGAAGTGCGATAGAAGCATTTGGACTTGAGAGGCTCAGAAAAAATTGCCGAAGAATGAATTCGGGTTTTGAGTACATTCTGAAAGCACTTTTTTCTGGAAATATTACAATAAATAATGGAGTCGTTATCAATGACGGACCTTCTCTTTCCGAAGGGCCTACTAAGTTCGGGGCTTTGAATGACGACAGGAAGGGAAGGCTCAAGGATGCGGCCCGGGAAACTGCGAAGAAGGCAGCTGAACTTGCTAAGTCAAAAGCGAGGCCTGTTTTCGCACAATGTCAGCCTGGTGATGCAAGTTAACAAGTTCAAATACAGCTTTCTTTGAACAGCATTTGTTGTATTCCAATAATTTGATATTCTGTTGCATCAGTTGCGAAAATGTTAGCTTAATTGGAGTGGAAAGTTGTAGATATAAATTTGGGACGATTAAAATATTTGCCTTCCATGTAGAGAATGCAATTATTGAATAATTTTTTTTTAATGTACATAGTTGTTTAAAGAGTGAATATTGAGTTGATCTCTTGGGTATGTGACGTTTGTACCATTTGCTGAAGTCGCAGCAATGTCTTCGTTAATAAAATTCCTTTTAAAGTGTTATGTCTGAGTGCTTTAATGGATTAACACTGCTGTTTTTGAAGCAAGTCCATAATTTTTATTTAAGTTAAAAATTCTTTACCTCTTCAATCCATCCAGAATTTGTGAAATTGATGTATTGGAAACAATGTGACCAAAACACTAATTTCATAACGTGTGGAATATTAGTTATGTAAATATATTGCGTGTGCAAACAAGACTTAATTGTCTAGGATTTAATGGAGATAATTTTCAACGGATGGCCAAGACATTTTTTGGAAACGACCATAATCCAGTCCCCTATATCTCTGGTTTCCTCCACGGTGTACATCTGTAGAAGACATGTTAATAATAGAGCCTTGTAGCGTTTTTGGGCATTATAATTCCCCTAAGGAGTCATATGTGATTAAAACGCTGACCATCACTCTGATGTTTTTTCCAGACTTAAGGGCTCAAGAATGAGTCCTATATGCTTCAGTGGCAGGACATTTCATGAGGAATAAAGCCTACGATAATAAATAATTGTCCTGCTCGTTGATATTTCACTATCAATGATTGGCAAGTTGAATCCCAGAGTCGAGCATGTGATAGTGCTGACAACTAGCTCATGAGATGCCGAGAAAAACACTTTAATAACCAACTTCATCCATTTACTTTGTTCTAGCAACACGAAGAAACAAATTCTCCTAAAATATCAATGGGACACATAAAATCTTTGATTTTTTTAATGTGAGACCACTCTGTCTCATGAGAAATTGAAACTCTCTTGGCTGAGTGGCTTTTACTTCTTAAATTGGAATAGCCTAGGAATTTACATCATGGGAAAGTCGGGGAATTTCAAAAATTAATTGAAAAATTAAATTTGATATCATAACACAAAATGCAAGCACCAACCAGCAAAATAATTAACGAGTATTTTCCTCTATCAAACTTAGCATAGGTGTAACTTAGAGCTAGTGGCAAAGTTTTACAGTGTTCTGAACCTGCAGAATAATGGTTTTTATATTTCAAACGTATTTGTTCAAAAACATATTTTTATCAATCCCCCTAAATTGCTGACTTGTTCTTCTGAAATTTTTGACCGCCCATTTTTCACAACATTCCAGTAAGCCACGCTTGTGAACCGCCCATTGGGCTGCGGCACCAGATATCAAGCAATGTAAACCCCAAAGTCAGGACTGCTTCTTCTTCTCAACCTTTGCATTAACCAATACACATGTACACTGTAAACAAATCAATTCAACTGAAATTATCTAGTTGTAACTCTCCCCGAGCATTAGGGCCAATGTGAAAAATGGGTTACTCAAGAAAACGTAAATTGTGCAAATAAATAAGTAACAATGTTTGAGTGATTCAGTATGTGATACTGATACATGACATACAATGTTACTTTTACCATTTTTTATTCTCAACTGACAACAGAATAGTTAAATCAAACCAAGCTGAAAAATAATCCATAATTTGAAAAGAATTCTTTGACCTACTTCATCCAAACACTAAGAAACTCCTATGAAGATACAAATATTATATTATACAAAAGGCTGAATCATGATTGATCAATATTCATTACTCACTACATTTGCAACAGCTCTTGAGCTGCAGCAAAACGAAGTCTATGAAGATGGAAAATAATGACTTTTAACTCTATAATTGGTAACAATATCCAACAAGTAAGATCTGGTGCTTTCCCGGCGTATTTGATTCGTGAAGGATTCTCGGGTCTTCCACCGGGTCAAGGGTTCCATATTGGCCGACGTTTCGATGCCCGACTCGTGCATCGTCTTCAGGGTTGATGGCTGCCATTCCGTATTTGGCCGTCTTATATACCTGAGCTCCCGCCTCAGGTGACCTGTGATTGGCCCGCGGAGGGGGGACCTCCTGATTGGTCGCCGGGCAGTTGTGGTCTGTTCCTTCCTTTCTTTACTTGGTTTAGCACCGGTTTCCATGCATTGCTGAGGGAATAGCCGGAATCCCTATTGAAATTATGTCCTGCCATAATACGGAATGGCAGCCATCAACCCTGAAGACGATGCACGAGTCGGGCATCGAAACGTCGGCCAATATGGAACCCTTGACCCGGTGGAAGACCCAAGAATCCTTCACGAATATCCAACAATGCAATGCATAGCTTAAGTCTACTATGTTTATACCAAATGCCCTTCTTACATACTCTAGACCATTCCTGCATTACAAGCATTGATAGTATTCACCCACCTTTACGCTCTTAAAAGTATGTATACCTACTGTGTTTCTGGGATGACAAGTTGTGATCCATAATTGAATTTCAAATTAGAAATACAGGAAAAAAATTAACAAAGTTTACCGGTGCATTCCAAGGAATCTGTCAATAATGCTGTGGTCCAATTTTAAATGTCAATTATTTCAGTGTTGAAAAGTATGCATCTGTTTCTTATATAGATAAATACATCACATGCTATTCAAAATGGTTTAGCAATCTAAAAAAGACCTATAATTTGCCAAGAAGTACTCTCTCAAAAAGAATACATTAAATGTGTCCTATGCCATGGAAAATGTTGTGAAAGTAAATGTGCGAGTAAAATAATTTCTAGAGGAAGCTACAAGACTTTACATGCATTCCATTGAGGTCTTTAGGAAATCATAAAAAGATTATGGAACTATGTACATTCACTATCTTTAACTATGATGCTGTTTCCAATTTGCTTGCTGAATATTATGAAGTCTTTAAACCAGCCATTCACTATTACTGGCTGTAGTCTAAATTACTTTCATAACTCTCAATCTGCACACTCTCTGTCTCAGAGGATGTACTCATACAAATGCAAACATTAACAATGCAATATATCATTCCTCCTCTCTTACCAACTACCCAACTAGTCACTCATTAAAATATTTAATCAGCTATTAGAATCTGGTACTTTCCCCACTTAATTAATGATCAGTTCAAGACAGTACGTAACTCGCAAAACAAGTCTCATCACTATTTATAGACCAATTGTAACTATATATAATAACAACAACAAAGTTTGGAAAGTTTTTAGTAACTATGTGCATGTTACATACAGCCCATGTTCATGGGTTTGTGCCAAACATTTACGAGCATTATTTCTTTTATGCATCTTAATTGAGCCTGTCTTTGCCCCTTTTTGACGTGCCTTATATCATGTACATACACCACCTGGTATTTTTGTATTGCGGTTTCTGGGCAAATAAAAAGTAATGATAATATGGTTCCCTAACTTTCAAGAATATCATTCTACTTCAACAGCATAGGTTTACCTCCCACTCTGCAATAAGCCCCTCTTTATCTCTGTACACTTTCTTCCTCCATTCCATCCAACATCCCTATCCCATTCCTGCCCAACATTCTCCTCTCTATCACAGTCTTCAACATCCTTATCCTATTCCTGCTGAACAATCTTCCCTCTATCAACATTCCACTACCATAAATCTCCCTTTCATCCATTTTCCTTGCCTCCATAAGACTTCTCCCAACAATCCCCACTGCACCATACCTAGCACTTCATTTGTTTTTCTATCGGTCAATTTCACTTTCTCTATCCTTCTCCACACTCACATTTCATAAGCCTCCAACCTATGGCTGTCATCCTGCTTCAATGACAATGTTTCCACACCGTACATAATTACACTCTATATCATAGTTTTAATGAACTTTTTCATTACGTCCTTAAAATTTTTCACTGGGAATACAGTTGACTTCTTCCATGGTTTGGCAAATCTTTTGTAAAGATAACTTTAACAGGTTAATGTCAATCAAAGGTCTTCAATCTTAGAACAAGTTTTTAGTACAAATTCCCAATTATCACCTTGTACCTTTTTATCCATGATAATGATTGAAAATGTCAACTTGATTTTTTAATCCCTTCCGAGTACACTGGACCCACTCCTCATACAGCATAAATAATAATTATTATTATTGAGTATCAAAGACTTACCTGTACAAAAAAATAGTCACTCAACCCTTTTCTAACACAATTCTCACCAAAACAGCTTGTGCCTAGACTAGAAGGGTAATAATATGATGAAATTTAATCTCTAAGCAAAACTGATCAGTAGACCATACCACATAATAAAATTGAGACAAGCAGTTTGCTCACAAATAGGGAGTTAAATTTAAGCTGAAAATTTTGTCGGGTATTTAGAGGTGAAATGAAGCCTTAACAATCTTCTTGCCGTAAAGAATAAACCCATCAGATGCACTGTTGCATTAGACACCCTGATTTTTCAGACCAGAATTTACGAGAACTACTTGGGTCAGATAACAAGGATACAATTATTTTGATGTTAACACAATATGAAGAAAATTGAATAGCAACATTGCACAATTAGAAACTGCAAGCACATAATAGAATCCAGGAAATTTGTCATCACTGGGCCAAAACATTTTTCAGCTGCACTGACTCATAACAGTAATATTTGAGACATTTTTAATACCCACAACCCTTCCTATACCTGACGCAGGGACAAAATAATAATAGTATTTTTCTGGCGAATCAGCTTGTTCTTATTAGACAACGTCATACCAGTTCACCTCCATAGGTAAGATGCAGACTGGTTTTAGAGTGCATTTAGGAGTAAAAAAAAGAGCATCTTATGGGAAAGGAAATATGGTAATTGCTTTTTTGGCGAGTATGCCAAGGCATTTGTGGAATGAAAATTAAATCCATAAGGATACACAGGGTATTCTCTGTTCATGCAATTCAAGGCATATCAGAGTAAGTATTCTTAATGTATTTTTATCGAGGTGCCAAAGACATATTTTCCAAAATCAGTCCACTGGCTCTCCATGGTTATTACTTTAGTGCCATAAGTTTGGAACTTCCTTCCAATATGAAATAACCATTAGTGGTTATGAGAAACTTACATTAATAATTCCCAATAAATCATGGATTCAGGTTATCGCCTAACTGAAAGTATGAAACAGAGTCGGAGATTCACTCATCGTTTTATTTACAACCTGTGTACATAGACGCTGTACAAATTCAAAGAAATGTTGGCCAAAGGAAAGTTTCAATCATTAGCATGTCACACACCTCAAATGAGAGATGTGAACCCTGCATACAAGTGACTGAATACCGAGAGACTAATAACCCACATGCTCTCTACCAATTAAATGAGCAATGCACTCCTCAGCCACAGAGATGCCTCTAACCTGCTACACAATAAAGTTTTAGGAGGTAAAACAATGCAAACTTGCCCAAGGGAGTTGCATTTTTGCTTGCTTTTTCTTTACATATATTGTGGATAACCATTAGATTTACATAAGCTTCAAATTTTGTCAGGTTATCATCATTTGACAACAATTCTTGTAGCGCTGCCCACTACTGGAATGCATTTAATCACCGGAGTATCTTCAGGCAGTTGGCACTGAATTCTCTGATTAAGAATAACAATGATTTGTGCACCAGGGTGACTTTATAAATTTGAGCCTCACGAAATAAATGTCCACCCAAAGACAATTTCACAATAATAAATGGACAAGGCAAAGCAAAACATAACCAACAATGATGTGAATGTTTATGTGGTCTTCTTGGCCACTCTCTGCATCCAATGCTTTCACCCAAACCCAAAATGATATTCATAAAATATGAAAAATCACAACCAGTTTTCTTGAGAAGGTAAATATATGCTCTACAGATTTTATCATAGAAATTAGAAGGTTATAAACACACTGCTCTAATTCTAAGAAACATAACTAAGAT